>NC_000071.6:13402500-13718750 GCF_000001635.26 Mus musculus
CTCACGAAGAGTTAAATCCCTGCCAACCTTAATTTCCCATGGTCACTTGTCTTCAAAGATCCACCATTAACTCTGTCATTGCTCAGGTCGCCAAGATGAATTTTCAGGCAATCACTGTGCTGGCTTTCTCCTTGTCATTCTGCCTGGAGTAGATGAAAGAGATTTGATATGTTAAATGAGAAAGAGAAGTAAGGGCACCCAGGCGCTTCTGTAGGGGATGCGCTTACATAGCTAAGAAGGTACCTCTACTTTCTAGGAAAGGGAGCTGAATAGATGTTTTCAGAACCATCTGGAGAAGTGATAATATTAGAAAAATGGGGTATGCTGGCTTCTCCTCTGAACCAGTCTGATTTAGAATCCTTGTGGGGGAAGAAAACGTGAGAACTGTGTAAATCTCGGCGTCACATAGAAATTATCCTCAAGAAATATTCACTGAGAGATGTGTCTGCCCTCCCTGAGTGTGTGAATTGTACCGGGCTCAGTATTCAAATCCCTCTCTTTAAAGTGTGTACATAACTGTTTATTTCACCTACAAAATTACTCAATTTTTCCGCTCTTATGAAATACTAGGAAATCGTATGACTTTTCATCTGAGATGTATGGTACAATGAAAGCTTCAGAAAAACCTGTATGATTCACAAGAAGAAAAAGGGAAAAAAAGATTTGGGGGTTTAAACAAGTAACAAATGTTCCATCACTCAGTGTAATGTTTTTTCCCAGTACACGATGTGCCTCAGATTGAGAAGAAATCAAAGACACATGCAAGTCTCAGTAGGATGGTGTCTGCTGAATCCAAAGGTTAAATCAATGATTTTAACCTTTTCTTCATAAGAGGAACTTAGTAAACAGCACTTGAGTTAAGGGAAGACATTTCAAAGGGTTTTTCATTATACCATTACTTTTTTCTCTTTCTAAGAATCAAGTTTTTAAATTAATGTGAAATGAGATAGCCTTACCAATTTTCACTAATTAGAATTTTAAATAAATATTTCAAAAGTTGCTATATCTTTAGCTGGACATATTATGATTACCTTAAAATAAATTAATATGATGGCTGGTTCATACAACTTTATTTCTTTCTGTAATGCAATTAAGAAACATTTAACAAGGAAGTATTAATAAATCTGTGTGGCTACTTTCATCAACATGCCATTATTAAAAATAAATAAATAAACCTTCATATTTGATATTAATATTTATTTCTGAATGAAGAAATTTATGTAATCAATAATGTGAAAAATTTTAAATGTTAGTGATAAAACTATTTTAAATCACATATTGCATTATATATATATATATATATGTATATATATACACACACATATCTTCAACCTGTGGGTCACAACCCCTTTGGCTGTCACATATTCTTCATTACAGATATTTACATTATGATTCATCACACATTCTGCATTATAGATATTTATATTATGATTCATGACACTAGCAAAAATACAATTATGAAGTAGCAATAAAACAATTTTAAGGTTGAGGCTCATCACAAAAAAAGGAAATGTATTAAAGTGTCACAGCATTAGGAAAGTTAAGAACCACTTATTAGATTCTATGTTTTATATACATACTATTACTATATACATACATATATATATATATATATATATATATATATATATATATATATATATATGATTTGACTTTCTAGGTACTATTAAGATGTTTTAAGGAGCTCTTAAATACACAATAACATGGCATAAGTTTTACATTAAAGTAAAATATACCTAGAAATATGTATTTACAATATTCAGAGGCACACACATACACAGAATTATGAAGTTATAAATTATAATTCTTTTAACAACTTTCTCACGTTGTCACTGCATGTTACTGGGTCTTTGACTTAATGAGTCTTTTTAAAAATACATTTCCTTGTCAAATTGTATTTCCTTTCAAATCATATATTCACTCAAAAGTTTTGAAATTAAGGTGGTGGAAACTGGATTTTTGACAAATCTATTCAAGACATATTTTAACAAAAATCATGAAATTTGACCATATAATAACACACAAATGTATCCTGTCATTCAACTCTGGTGACATCAAGTAAAGGCTCAAGAAAGTCCTCAATTTGTGGCCCTTCTGTTAAATTTGTCAAGCAGGTTGACCTTTGAAGGGGCAGTAAATATAATATAGACTTTAAGAAACAGACAACCACTGAGACTGTGAAACTATTTGTAGAACTCTATAACGTGACAACTTATAATAATTAAACCTGAAGTCTGAATGGACCAGGTTTGAGATTTCTGACCATGGAGAAGCTATAAGCAATAGGAGGATGTAGTCTAGCGAGTTAATGAACTAAACAGGCATAGGTCTATGGTGTCAACTATTTGATATCTGATATTTGATTATCAGAATATACTTATCATACATAGTATGGCTTAGGTTCAATTATATTTAAAAGACACTTAAAACGTTTGCAATTCAAGGCTCATTAAGGGATAAATTTAAGTAGAAATAATAGAAATGATTATATGTATCCCTATTGCCAAAAACAAATTTTAAACTGTTGGGTATAGATATCATTACTATGAGCATGTAATTTTTTTATAGACTAAACCTGGTGCCATATTTCTGGATGTATACTTAAAAATCTTATAATTTAAATTGGTTTCTGTGAGAAAAATTGTGGTTTTATTTCTTATCCAGATTTTTTTTTTTCATTTAAACATCCATGAGTCATAGTTTTAAAAGTTTAAAAGTCAAAATCAAGATTTTCCTAAGCAAAATTTCTACTTGGATTTGTCTAAATCTAAAGTTACCACTGTGAAAATAAATTCTGAATTGCTCATCATTTAACGGCGTTAATTTACTAAGTCCTCATACTACTTCTTGACAATTTATGTAGTAACAAAATTTCTATTACCAAACTTTATGAAAAATTCTATAATCACGTGATCCATACCCACCAAGTTATATGTAAACCTCGAAAACTATGTCAAAACTGTGCTGAGTTTATTGCTTGGGTTAAGGCTTGTTTTGAAAAGATCAACTAGAAGTTGTAAACAACAGTGAGTGTGAATCTAGATGCCCTTTACCCCTTCCAGGCTCCAGGGCACTATTTAAAGGAATCACCATGATTTGCAGTTCTATGCTCCCACTAATAGGTGGCAGTAGCAATTTGTGACAGCTCTTTCATTAGTTTGAAAATAGGCAGGCTGCTAGGATAAAGACACACAGAGTAACATTGTAAAGGACAAGCCTGGGAAAATTAACACAATTGATGTGTAACATGAACTGAGGGAACATTTAACTAAGGTTTTTGAAGTTCTCATCAGCATGAACATATTAGCACATTTCCCCACATACAAATAAGTGGCTGTAAGTATGAAAAGATGTATACATTTTAATTTAAATGAGAATTATTTTAAAAATACATTCACAAAATATGAAATTATCCATAGTTAAATAACCTAAAGAGTGAAATAGTGATTACAGACAATTATATTAGGGTAAAACAGGTGTGTGTGTGTTTTGTTGTACAATTTACATATGCACATATTTACATGAATTATAAAATATGCTTATAGGAAGAAAAATCCTGCATATGATTCATTTTGGCCCATCATTTATATAATTAGAGAAGGCCTAAGAATATAAAATAATATTTAGAAAGCTCCATTGTAGTTTAAAATAACTACTCCTATACATTTTACTGTGTTTTTAACTGTAATTATAATCAAGCATATGGAAGAATCGGTAAATTTTATCTAACACAAATAAGTCTGAATGTCTCCAGCTACTATCTTTCTATTGCCAAGACATAAACATCTGTATAAATAGGAAATTCACACACTAGTCCCAAACAATAACAAAGCTGGACTCTGTCAAACCCAGGATAAGAAAATATACAATTTATACTTGAACTAGGGAAGGAAGATAAGCAAAAATAAAATTCTGTTGATAAATATGAAGAATGATTGGCTCTTTCTATTTTCTACAATCAATGTAAAGCACACTTTGTCACCCTTTGAGTGAGTCACTAAAACTCTATCTTTAGGTTTCCTTTCCGTAAATATGGCATGGGAAACAGTGTTAACTAAACTCTATAGTGATAATGTATAGCTGCAATCACATATTTGTCTATAGATGAATTTCAACATGACCCACTTGACTGTTCATAAGAAAACTAAGGAAAGTCTATTGAATATGTCAAATGAGTATTTAGTTCTTTGAAAGTGCTTACATGAATCAACTTGTTTCTGCTACAATGTGATGTTTGCAAAGCTAGATATTGTTAGTTGGTGTTTTTATATGTTTTCTGGTTAGAACAGTCACTCTTTATTGGTTGATTTTGTGCGTTTTTGCCAGCCTTTGTTGTCTTATCTGAGGTATGTACTTTGATAAAACATAATTCCTTTAGTATATAGCTAAAGATGTAAATTGGTAGTCAGTGAATTGAACAGTATGGTGGTGATAGTTAATTTTAATTGTTGAGTAGACACAGCCTACTATCATCTAAAAAAAATTCTTAAAAAGGGATTGCCTATGGGCGTGCCTATGGAGGAGTCTCTTAAATTAATTGATGTAGGAAGGCACAGTTTACTGTGGGTAGCACTGTTCCTTAGGCACAGGATCCTTAACTACATAGTATAGAAGGCATTTAGTTGAACAGGCTAGGAAGAAAGCAAGTGAGCATTTATGCATTAATTTCTTGTGATTCTTGACTGTGGCTGTTATATGGCTAACTTTAATGCTTCTCTTATTTCCCCCACAATAATGGACTACAAGATGGAAATGTTAGAAATCCATTTGTTCCCCAGTTGCTTTGCTTTTTTCTTTCATTGTATTTTATCATATTAACAAAAATGAAACTAGAAAAATGGGAACATTTGGTTTAGGAAGCCTGTGAGAACAGAAGATCTCCATAAGTGGTAGCTCCTTACAAGTCAAACTTCTTCCAGGACCATACCAGAAAGTGTCTAGTCATTTTGTCACCTACAATTCTGAGATAGGAGATATATAACAAGACTATGCATGAATACTCTAGTGACTGAAGGATTCTCTCATCCTTTTTGCACAAATACTCTGATTTTCCTTATTCTGTTGAGGTACATGCAGGAAAGAAAGCGAAATGGAAGAAGGGAAAAAGGAAAGAGAGAAAGAGGGAAAGGGGAGAAATCTCACACCAAATAGTGACTAAAGTAAAGTGTTCTGTCTTTAGCCAATGGAGTTCAGGGTTTGTCAACAAATCACTTCTCTGAGGTTAGGAGTGTAATCAAGACAAGTTCATGAGATTTTTTTTTTTTTTTTAATTATCCACATGGAGAGAAGCAACTTGGCTTTGCTCTCTGACAGTTTGTTAAATGCACCATCAGAGCCTCCCTTGCTTTCCCTTCTGTGCTTATCTAGGTAATGCTTTCTCACTACCTCTATTGCTACAGAACACCAGGCCTCCCCTTCATCAGGCAACCCTTGCTCTTGAGCACCCACCCTTTCTGGGCAGTGAAGGAGAAAGGAAGGAGCCACAAGAACCTTTTCTAAAGTATGAATCCACAGAGCACACCTTAAGTTCTTTGTTTAAGTTTTGGATCTCAAATAATTGAGAAGACAGGAGTTCTTTAGACTGTTTAACAGTTCCACCGTTTGGTAATTGTAAACTAACTTCATTTATAATGTTTGATGGAAGATTCTTTAAAACCTGACAACCAAGTTGAAATTTCAGGAAGGGATAGTAAACTAGGTTCCAAAGTAGATTTATGTACAAGTCATAGTGATTAAGCATTAAGTACTTGGTAAAGATAAACTTGTTGCTGCTTGAGGTTAAATCCAAATTACTGGGATAACATTGGCTATTCAGAATTTACATCATGAATTTTAAAGGTTTTATATTTAAACTTGAAGTCTTGAGGAAGCAAACCTTTCTGTGTTTTTACCATCATATATGAGTCGGCTTAAAATAAATTAATTTTCATCACCTCTATCAGCTTCTTTATCACAAAAATGTGTTGTTGAGATTTTTTTCTAAATTTTACTTAATTTTTTTACACTCCAGATTTTATCATCCTCCCAGTCTACCCTCTGACTGTACCATATCCCATACCTCCTTCCCACCTCACCCCCCATCTCCTCGAGGATGTCCCCACGTCCCCCATCCTCCACCCTCACCTCTCCAGACCTCCCCACTCCCTGGGGCCTCTTCCTCTCTATATGACAGAAGCATATACAGGGCCACAAAGCCTGTGTATTATGTTTCTTCATGAATGAATTATTTTTGGATAAAACAATAATTTAGAATGGCTTCTAAAGACGATTGTATTACATTTACTGAAGTATCTATCAAACTTCTGAAACCAGTATAAGGAAATCAGTCTTGAGTGACTAGGAAGGCAAAAATGAAGAATGGAGTGATTGCCACCATCCAAAGCCTTCCTTATGTGTTAGTGTTCTTTTTATTTTAAACTGTCATTACTATGTGATTTATAACTTATATATGTTATACAGTAGACAACTGTAAGCTGAAACATAGCAGGGTAGGAATTCTATGGATTTAATATGTAGATATTAAGATTGGCTTGAAAATGAGATCAATACGGCCAAGTAGCATATAAGGACATTCCACAGTGGGTTTATGTCTGTTTTCTTGGAATACATTCAAGTGAGGTTTCCTTTTAACCAAAGTAAGTCCCGGGGACTTGAACTTAGGTATCTACTGTAAGAGCTTTTGCCACTATAGTTCCTTGAGACTACAAACTACACTGATCTCAAATGCTGGTTTCATCTTCTCTTCTAAGTAATTCTAATTTCTCTTGCTTTGCACTATTATTTTGCCAACTTGCATTTAAGAGGAGGCCACTTATGCTACCACCAGATTTGTATCACTTCAGTTGTCAGTCTCCATGCTACACACTACTATCTTTAAACATGAAAGCATCCTTTGTGTATATGCTAGCCCGCATAGTGCTTGGTTATCATTTGAGATGTTTCTCTGGCTCACCTCCTTACATAAAGTAAGAGTTTCAAAACAAACAGGATTGTAGAAACTTGAAATATTTTAATATTATAGGCCAGGATTCAGGTTAATAGCTCTTTCAATATAAACAAAAAAGTACTTCTTAGCTCAATAATTTCATTTTTAATGGGTTTTTATTTGCATAATACAAACACACATACACATTGTGTCTAATTTTCAAGTGGAGGAAGTCACAGAATGCTGCTTTCTTTTTAGTTCTATATTTAATTTGGAGCTTTGACACATGGAAAGTCAATCATGTGGCTACAGGAAGAAGCAGTAATCTTGTGAGATTGTGTATCGTTTGCTTCATGTCTTCAGCCCCTCACAGTTAAGGTTGGGCGGTTATCTTCTCTTTATTATTATTGATTTTCCCAGACCACTTTCTATTTACTAACACTACTGTCAAACTTCCTTTGCTGTTCACTCTTAGACATAGATGCTCCAGGAAGTTGCCAGTATCCAAATCCCAAGAACTTTCCGTGGAGTCTCCCCAGCACCTCTGCACGTAGCCCTTATTGTCCTGGCTCCATTGTGATACACAAAACATTTTTATTCTCAGGACCTTTAACCCCAATGTGTAAGATGTAACTAGAACTCAGTTTCCCTTCATACAATAATTTATATAAGATCCCAAGACACAAAAATCAAAATAACACTGTGTTCACTGTGTTCTCTATGAAACATAAATCTACAACCTGCCTCTGCCTGAGTATGCAAATGAATCTCATTCCGTGAAGGTTAGTTATCTTTTGCAAAGCAAAATTCTTTTAATTTTGCATGAGGTGAATAGAAAAGATTTCCAGACCTAGAAAATAAAAGAATCATAACAACTTTTCTGTTTCTGATTCCTTTTGGTAATACATTAAAATTTGCTGTTTTTTGACAAAACTAATCTTCAGAAGAACAAAAAAGAAAAAGAAAGAAAGAAAGAAAGAAAGAAAGAAAGAAAGAAAGAAAGAAAGAAAGAAAGAAAGAAAGGAAGGAAGGAAGGAAGGAAGGAAGGCAGGCAGGCAGGCAGGCGAAGAAGAAGAAGAAAGGAAAGAAAAAAAAGAAAAGAAAAGAAAAGAAAAGAAAAGAAAAGAAAGAAAAGGAAAGGAAAGGAAAGGAAAGGAAAGGAAAGGAAAGGAAAGGAAAGGAAAGGAAAGGAAAGGAAAGAAAAGGAAGTGCTCTAAAACATTAACCTAAATGCTAATTTTTGACTAACTTGTCCATTTATATCTGGTGACCCCCATATATGCCTAGTCCCAAAGTCCTCTAAGCCATTTCTTCTCTTCCTAGTTAAGAAAAGCCCTTGTCATCATTTGACCTATTATAACAATGAGAACCCTTAATGGCAATGCATCCTTTTTGTCATTCCTGCATACAGTTCTTTCTGATATTCAAAACTCATAACACCTTTATTGTATTAAAATCCCTATTGACGAAAGCCCCAAACACTTAGTGATCAGTTCCGGTGACACGGGGGCACTACAGGAGGTCTCATGGTTGTCCATGTCTGAATAAAGATGAGAATGAGAAAGAGAGACTGAAGCATCAACACATTAAATCATCTTTTTGGCTCTGCTGTTTTGATGCCAATTTGAAGAAAAATGGCTACTGTATTTTGGTTTCTCTATTCACAGCCACATAGATAACATTAATTGTAGAATAATCAATTTGGTTACTTTAAGGTGATTGAAAAAAAAGGAGTTTAGTAATGCTGGAGTAATCTGTTTCATTAGGACAGACCTCAGTCTTTATTTATTTTGGCTCTTACCTTTATATCTTCTGTCTACCTTTGATAAGGCAACTGTCTTTAGTGTATACCTCCATGGGCACACTTAGGTACAATCTGGGTGGCATCATGTTGTGTAGAGCTAATAAATGGGATAGAAGGGGACTTTCACAACAGTCCTTTTAGCTGTGAGTAGTCACGGCCAAGTTGAACAAGGAAGCTCCTACTTCTTATGGACTCAGTTGCCCACAAATGTTGGCTATAGATTACATGTTTAATTCACATTTTCAACATTAAATAACCAGTCATTTAATATTCCATAAAACGCACCAGGAAATGACTAGTATTATTTGTGCATCCTCTTGAACAGTGTAATGATTGCTTTCAATATGATTTTGTTATGACTTGTTCCATAAAGGCACAACCTCATTGCTATCTTAGGGAACATTGAATCCTCATAGGAATAAACATGATATGTTTTTCTATGTCCCTGAGTCTGAATGAAGCATTGGAGATCCAGAGGCTGAGTCTTTGTGACCAATTCCGGGAACCACCTGTGACTGCAAATAACCCATTTGCAGGAAAGAGGATATTCAGCCACTCGAGAAAATAAACTTATGGTCTGAAGCTGGTAAATAGAACGAAGAACATATTGAGAGTAACTTAAAGGGGCTTTTGTCTAGTAGAAGACACTGGGAATGCAGACTGAGAAGTCCAGACATCCTTAGAAAGGGAGGCGACATTAACCACCATTGGCTTTTAAAGGATTTTTTAGCAGGACAGAACTCCTTTGGAAAACACTTTATGCACTAGCATGAATAAATTTTCGAGGTACTCTAGACAAAGATGAATTTTATTTCATTGTGGCTTTAGCTATATTACAATGCTCATAAACTATTTTACTTTCTGCCAGACATGTGGAAGTAATCAGTGTATGTAAATGATATGTGAAGGTGAGGTTCAGCCTTAGAGTAAGAAGTTGGACTGTCTGTGGCTATAAATTTTAACCACATCACAAAGACCAACTTTCCTTTTAACCATAACTTAGATGTAAAAATAATCAGTGAAAAATTCATAAAACTAGTATTGTTTTCTTAGTAAAGTCCTATAAATGTAAACTGTCTTAAAACATACTAGTCAAGGACTATTTCATTGTTTAATAGCTGTTAATGGACAGAGTTGTCACTCTACCTCTGACAAACCATTTTCACTAAAGCTTGTGCTTCATACTAACTATAATTACGTTTTATAAAAATCCGTGATGATCTACTTTCTTCCTTTCCCATTGTGTAAACTGTTCTCTGGGTACTACGGGCTCCCGGTGCATATGTGTATCTGTATAAATAGATTTAACATTTTCGCAATCATGTATACATGCCCTGCAACAAATCCTTTTGAAAAAGAAATCGATACAATGAAAGAATAATCATCCCCTTTCCATAAGATCATAACCATGCAATGTTTAGTCTCAATATGATGGTGTTCTGTCTCTTTGAAAATGCTTTTTATCAGACACTGTACATAATGCTAGATACTACAATAGCACATGTACAAAGCAATGTAGCCCATAAGCATAATAACACAAACATGCCAAGGAGTTACACACACACACACATACACACACACACACACACACACACACACACACAACACACACAGACACACAGACACACACACACACACACACACACACACACACACACACACACACCAAAAAAGATTTTATAGTAGGAGGAGAAAACGGTAAAATAAAGTAGTGGCAAAATATTTACATACTAGCTTACCATCTGTTCTATTTTTCTTCCTTTTTTGGTTGTTTAGGCTTGGTTTTTGTTTGTTTTTTGTTTTGTTTTGTTTTTTGAGACAGGGTTTCTCTGTGTAGGCCTGGCTGTCCTAGAACTCACTTTTTAGACCAGGCTGGCCTCGAACTCAGAAATCTGCCTGCCACTGCCTCCCAAGTGCTGGGATTAAAGGTGTGCACCACCACTGCCTGGCTAGGCTTGCTGTTTTACTCAGTTTCAATTCTGCCAGATAATACCTTGCCCACTAAGCTTTGTCTCCAGCTTTCTTTCCATTTTTATGTAAAGATCCATTATATAGTCATTCTTTGTAAATATAAATTTATGTCCTTTATGCTCCAGATGTTCTTATTAGCAAAAGAAGTAAAGTAATATTTGCCAGTGTTCACAAGAGGAGATATTATATGTATATATGTAATATATATGTCGATATATGCGATATGTAGGATATTACATATATGTATATATACACATATATAATTATATAAATTTTAAAAGTTAGAATTAATTCTACAGTGCTTTAGACAAATTTCAGTTGAGATTTTGGAGCTTATTTCCTACAGTGATGGGGAAGAAAGTAAGGTAAGAATATGATCATGAAAACTGTTGTCAGACAGAAGAGTAATGGCTAAATTATATATGGCATGTAAATGTTGCAGAAGAGACAATAACATCCAGCTGCTGTGTGTGTGTGTGTGTGTATATGTGTCTGTGTGTGTGTGTGTGTGTGTGTGTGTGTGTGTGTGTATGTGTATCTCTGTGTGTGTGTATGTGTGTGTCTCGTGTGTGTGTGTGTGTGTCTCGTGTGTGTGTGTGTGTGTGTGTGTGTGTGTGTGTGTATTTCCAGCTGTTGCTGGTGCATCTCTTATTCTCTTTCTGTTTCTTTTTTTTTCTCTTGCTTCTTACTAATCTTTTTTTTGTATCCAGGAGTTTTGTTTTGTTTTTTTGTTTTTTTGGTTTTTTTTGTTGTTTTTTTGTTTTTTTTTTTTTAGATTTAAATCTATGTCTAAATCTATTTCAAAGGAATGAATATTTACTAAGTATGGCTGTACATTACTCATGGTAATAAATAGTGGGCCTTGAAAAACACATGGAATTAATGCCTGATCTCAAGAACCTTGCAACATGGTACTGAAGAAAACACGCCACACAATAATAAAGCAAATTGGCCTGCCACTCAAATACAAAGAACATGTGATTAAGTTCAGAGGTGACAATGAGTTCTTAATTATGCTACGGTGTGCAATTGAGCATAAAGAAAAAGGGTTTAACAGGGAATGAAAATTAACCTGAATGCAAGGCTATCCATTTTGCAGGGTTGAATGCAGAAGGGCTTTCCAGTAGAACCATACTGTGTGTAGCCATGAGGCAATTAATAGCTACACAGTACCTGACAAGCAGAAAATGAATTGTACATTACACAGAGAGGAACAGCAGACTACAAGGTGATGTGTCCAGTTTAGGAAATCCAGTTGTAACTCCTTAGAATCTTTGTTCATTTCCCTAAAGAGTGCTAGGATTGTTTGTAGTGCTGTGCAGTGATAAACTAGCACATATATGCAAGTCATCTGCTTTGCCTAACTTAGCTTACTTTTCATGAGAAAGATAGGCAGCATGGCAAAACACATATAATTGGTTATATGTGGAGAGCAATGTGTCCCAAGCAGGTACTATGAGAATTCAGAATACTTAGATATCACAGCTGGGAGAAACATCAGCAATGTGTTTGTGTGAGCTGAGTATTTGTGAGGACAACACAGGACCTTTTGTTATCTGTAGAAGGAGAAAGGTAGAATGAAAAAAAGAACATTCTAGAAGAAAAAAGTAGCATAAGTAAGAAGGTACGGAAGTGACAAAGGCCTCTCATGACACGTTTAGTATGTCTGTTACTAGACATATTGAACAACTCCAGGTCAGATTGGTTGAAAGACAGACTGGACAACTAACCTTGGGCAAGTAAGTAATTTTTCTCATCTGAGCCCATGCATGTCACAAAAGATATACTCAATCACTATTCACTTTTTTAACATTTAGTTTTCACTGAAAGTAACTAAACATGCCAAAATATTGTCATAAGGCTTACGTTTAATCATCACATTTAATTACAAAGCATAAAGTTTGGAACCGTCATCTTGTTCAAATCAGTAGACCACTCTAGTTAAGTAGGAAGAGAATGCTAGTAACTCCAGACAGTTAAACTCAGTCCAGAACATCATTTGCAGTGTGTGGATATTAATAGGCTATGGTTGATCAGTTAAATATTAAACACAAGTAGAAAAGTATAAGGGTGCTTTGAAATATAAGCAATCGGGTCAAATGATAGAAGTGCAAATGGCTTTATAAGGATAACGAAAAGATGAGCAAGGTATTATTCACTCACCTTGTGAGTTAAGAGCTGAGGATGGAAAGAAAGATGTAAGGAAGATACACAAAGTATTCAGTGTGATGTAAGCAACGTGGTAAATATAAAGACTATACTTAATTGTTAGATACTCATAATCAATGAATACACCTTTGAAAGAAAAATATAATGCATTGTTCTTAGAATAAACTGGGATTTATTAAGTTTTAATAAATTTTAGCATATGCCATAATTTCATTAAATTTGATTTACAGTTGAGATTATATGAAAGAATATGTTGTTTCTTTCATTCCAGAAGGAGATCACTTTATCTCATGCAATAAAATATGAGATACTAAAGCCAAGGGACTAAGATAATCACTTCGTACAATTTTTTTTAGGGAAACAGTGCTTGGCTGATTGAAGAACACCAGGCTCAGGGATCCTATGGCAAGATGGATTATGACATTGTCCTCTGATATATCAGGAATACCCATGAACCTGGTATTCTCATTGTCTCCAGATACCATAGTTCTAAAGACAGTCACCTGAGTACCTGTGCATTCTTTCACTTTCCCACACATGACTCATACACAAGTATTAGCTGGGCATCAGTGACTCACACTCTTTTAATGCTTGAACAGACCTTTTGTTTGGGTGCTTTTAATAATAGAAGATGATCCTAGAGTCATCTCTAAGAAACTTGGTGGCTCCACTGACATAGCTATATTTTAAGGCCCAAACTAGGAATTACTATGAAACAATGAAAGAAAGTTTAGACTGGCAACATTTTCCCCATTTCTGAATGGTTTCTTTTACTACTAAAAATGAAGGTACACACACCAAACTTAGCACATGCTACTAGCATAAATGATTCCAGATCAGGCTCCCAAAAATCACATCAAAACCATTTCTCTCAGCTCACAAAGTAATATGGCAATAGTGGCTTAGAAGTGTGAGTGAAGTACATATGTGACAGATCACTTGTGGGCCAGAACCCCCTTCAGTGTCTGTAGATAACTCTACTTCTTGCACAGGACCATTAAATTGTAAATTGTCTGCTCTTTCCTTACACATTTACTATTGCCTTTCTTTGACTATCATGTCTGCGACTTTGGAAGCCATTTTAAACAACCATTCTAGAATTCTAATAGACTTTCTGGCAACCACCAGTTTTCATGCCATCTTTAATTAATAAGCATGCTTATGTATCTTAGATGCTAATACATGACTTTTTTTGATAGGTATACATTAAACTCATGGTATGTTTCCCATTAAATGCAGGAAGAGAGAACTGTCATGGGAGAAATGCCAGTGAAAAACATATTTATACTCCTCTGTTCTTTACTCCAATAATGGGTATTCTTTTTTTTTTTTTTGACTTTGGCTGTTCATCTTATTTAAATTTTTTGCTATTCACACTAATTTAGCCTTTATTTAAATTGTATCGGCAATTTACCACATACCACAGGATAACTTCTTAATGTGCATTTTGTACCAAGATTTGTATCAACTGAAATATAAGAACTGTGCCCTACATCATTTATGCAATCCAGAAAACAAGATACACATTGTAGTCTGTAAAAGGGAAAACTAAGCTGAAAGAATACTTTAGAGAACAACACTGTGAGTTTTAATACAAAGTCACCTGTTTCAGCTTTTGTGTGTTTACCATTTCCTGTGCTAAATACAGGGATAAAGTGATAGTGGTACTAGGAAGCTGGGAGGCTTGTTAGTGGTGGTGAATCACTATGACCATAAATAAAAGCTGCCATAAAACTTCAGAGCATTCCATCACTGGGCATGCAAAGTTCACACAGAGACTGCTTTCTCTGCCTACCTCCTTACATTCAGAGTCCACCAGCAGGCTTTTAATAGTACATGTCCGTCCAATCCAGCATTCAACAGGTTTCTTTAATCAGATTAATGGGTATGACAGTTTACAAGTAGGGGAAGCTTGCTATAAGCTTCCAAACAAAACATTGTTAGCTACCATTGAGAAATGCAACCTCATTCCTCTGCTTGACTTATCACAACCTTTAACACACACACACACCACACACACACGGACACAGACATGAAGAACCTTTGACATGTCCAAAAGGAAATGTCTGTTTTGGATCCTAGAATCAGATTTCCAAGTCCCAAAGTCTGCTGATTACTAACCTTGCCTCTGCATGGTCTATGGATGTGCATTCCACAAACACAAAAGAAAGCTGACTCAGGCTGATCACTCACTAGGACAGTATAATGTGGGATTAGTTGGACAATTGTTCTCTGTCTCCTTTACTTGGTGTGGTGGATATTCCCTACTGCTGATGAACACTGTGGTTTGAACTAAAACCCGAAAACAGTTGTCTTTAAGCTTTGAAGCTAAAAACATAGCTCCCATGTTGTTTCCTCTGCTCTAAACGATGATGATGATTTGAAAATATCAACAATTACCACTTTGTGATCACTTTATGGTCAGAAATACTGCTGACATTTTCCTGTGAATACCATGTAATAGACACAGCACATCTGTGTAGAAACTTGTTTCCATGCAGAAACAAGGGTGCACAATGGGAAAAAAGAATGGAGAAAAGCTAGAACTTTCTTTTGCATTGGACTCTACTATCCATTCTTTAAATCAATGTTCTGTTTGAAGAAGTATTTCAGACACTCAAATAACTGTTCAAAGGCTGCGGTGCTGTAGTTATATAGAGTCATTAGGGTAGAAAAACGACCTTTAGCAAGTTTGAGAGTCTTGTCTTTAAAGTCTTAAAAATTAAGCAGGAGACACTAAATATTTCAGAAAATATTATACTTTAAAGAAGTTATGTAAAGATTGTTTTATTTTCTTAGAGTAACATTTAGATTGGTAACTCGATATCATTATAAAAATGAAAACACCTGTAGACTAGAGACTACGGAACTGGAGAGATGGCTCACTAGTTAAGAGCACTGGTTGCTCTTCCAGAAGATGCAGGCTTGATTCCAAGATGCCACATAACAGCTGACAATTGTCTGCATGTCCCAGGGAATCTTACACCTTCCTCAAGTCTCCACAGGCATTAGATGCATGTGGTACGCAGATATGTATGAAAACAAAATATAGACTCAAAAATAAAATTTAAAACAGAATATGAATTATAGTAAACTAAATTAAAATATCTAAGAAGACCAAGTCTATTCTAGAAATTTACTCATTATTATGACTTAGAAAATGATATGGATTCTTATAAAATTATTTTACAAAATGTTATAACATTTTTAAAGCATATATAGTAAATGACATGTCATTACTTATCTATATTTATGGAAACAAAAGAATTCTATATACATGAATTTTTCCAAAGACAAAGTTCTAGCCTCCTTTTAGATGTTTATTGTGTTTTAAAATTTTTAAATCATTCTTATAGACCTCAAGAAGTTTTATTAAAAACTCAGTAGAAAGATGTATATCATGGTTGATTCATAAAAACAACAAATAAAGATATTCCAATCAATTTATTCAGGGCAGGTAAGCTCCTTTCCAGCTTGTGCCTTTCCACCCAGCATTGCTGGCACATGGACCACGTTCATGGAACTGCTTTGATGCTGGTCATATATTTCTTTTGAGTTTAGTTCTCTCATCTGAAATTCTACATAAGTTTAATATTAACCAGATGAGCAATTGTAGCATATAATTAGACCTAGAATATTAGCAGACTACATCTGACCACAGAATTTCAGGACCTCAGGACTTATTTGCCTCTTTGAATTGTAAAGCTACAGCTTTTTGTGACTCAGGGTTCCCTTTCTGGATTGGGTGTACCAATCTTAGATTTTGTAGGCTTGGGTGCTTTGGGCTCATCTCAGACTCACTCCTCTCGTCTTCTCCTATTCAGTTTAAGTCATAGAACTTTTAATTTTCTCATTACTGTGAAAACATACTTAACAAAAGCATCTTATGGAAGGAAGGTTTTGTGTTGGCTTATGGTGTGACCTTCAGAAAGGTATAATAGGAGAAATGGGATGTGCCAAGTCACAGTATGCCTTCAATCAAGACAGAGAGCAAGATGAGTGCTAGCGTGTGGCTTGACTTTTCTTCCTATTCTGGTTTCTGGTGCTCAGTCTGCTGATGCTCATAGTCATGGCTGTCTTTGCTTCTCAAACATCTGTGGAATGAGCTTTGCAGACTTGCCCAGAGGTGATTCTAAATGCAGTCAAACTGACCTGAAAATTAACTACCACAAACCAATCATGTACCAAGCACAGCAGAGCAATGGGCTATGCTGTTTTGCTTGAGTTCTGGCTGTGCTGGAACTCAGCTCTATATACCAGGCTGGCCTGGAACTCACAGAGATCCACCTGCCTCTGCCTCTCACATACCATCATCCTCTGTGCTTGTTTGTTTTTACGTTATGTATATATATTTACATCTTCTCTACCAATAAAGCAGCAGACATTTTTTGTTTGCAATACTGGGAATTAAAGATGGTGCCTCACACATGGTACATAAGCTTCTTATTATATGCCTAATCCCAAACAATAATCTTTAAAGAACTTTTAAAAAATAATGTATTATAACTCATGGAATTACCTACCCCTTCATTTTCTGATGATTAGAATTATACTTAAATGAGATAAAAAATAAACCAACAAGAGAGAAACTCAAAGTACACCCAAGAAAAGAACTATTAAGCATTTTTTACATCAACAAGCTCATTGCTTCTTACTGCATATATCCTCTTAATATATGGCCATAAAGTACAAAGAGAAGTAAAAAAATTTCTTTCCCTTATGCATAGAGTCAAGGCAGAACTTATAGGTTAGTCATTGAGATGGTTAATATTTCCTCAACACTCTTCTATCAGATACCCCCAAAAGTAAAAACAAAAAAATTCTCAAGTTGAGACTTGTACTTTGCCCAAAACCAAACCTTTTTTCCAAAACAGACTGCTCAGTGTTTTCATACAGCCTGAAAGCTCAAAGCAGTTTTGCTTATCTGAATGATTAAAAGAAAAACCAAAAGAATCATATTGTGTAACATAATCATTGTATTTTAACTCAAATTTCAGTTCTGTACATAAAATTGTAAATTTGAAGATGAGATATTCACAGAAATATGATACTTTGCCTACACACACACACACACACACACACACACACACACACACACACACACCTTTCAGGTGTCTCTCAGCTTTCAATGCCAAAATGTCTTTTGAAAGTTTAAAGAGAAGTAGAAGTCTTGCTAGGACATGACTGAACTATTAATTTTTTGTTTAATAAATAAAAGATCCATATGAAAATCCAGTTATTAACAATCCATATGATGTATGTAAAAGTGAATGCTCATTAAATCACAAAGCAAAAACAAATTCTGATTTACAAGTTTAAAAACCAGAGGGGTATGTATGAAAAGGCATAATGGACTCTTAGTTTTGGTCATTTGGTATCTATTATTTATGTTATCCTAGATTATGCATTTTTGATAGTTTGAAAAGTAACATTTTTACCTAGTAGTTTTTGTTTACTTAAAGGTAATATTTCTATCATTTTTGGTCAGCAATAAATAATGAGTTCATATTTTCAAGAAGTAAGTGTGTGTGTGTGTGTGTGTGTGTGTGTGTGTGTGTGTATTTCCATGTAATTTAAATTTCCCAGGTTGCTGGGGATTGTGGTATCTAAAGATGATCTCTCAGCATTTGGGATGTGGAAGCAGCTAGTTCAAAGCTTGACTTTTGTAGATAATAAATTTGAAACCATCTGGGGTTACATGAGATCATATGTCAATCAGTCAGGAAGTGAATAAATAAACAAATTCCTCACTGTTGAATTGTGAATGGGAATGTATAACGTCTTCTCTATTTCCTAACCCAAACAAAAAATATAATGTATCAGTTATTGGAACCAAATGCAGGAAGTAAACATTTGCTTCCACATGATATCACATTTTAACACTGCTTCGTCATAACTTGAAATCCAATTCTACTTTCTTTTTTGCTGAAAACATTCTGGTACTTCAAAAGCAAGCAGTGTGTTGATTTTGTACTCTAAATTAAATAGCTATTCAGGCACTTGGGGCTCCATTCTTTATAATTCAGTGTGATAGTGTATCCCATCGCCAGCAGCTCAGTTTCTGTCTTTCACCATCTGTTCTTTCTTTCTTTTTCTCTGCCAAAATTCGATAGAACTCAATGAGCAAGACGAGCTGTTCTATACCCAACCATATTGAGATGATTTGGTTCACAATACATTGCCCTAGTTCTTACACTGGTCCAGTTTAATTAAGTAAGCTCTCTGTTTTATAAAGATGCACATTTACCAATCTGTAAACATTAAAAGAGTGTCGTAAAAGCAGCCAAAATGTTATTGTTTCAACAGTCAAGATTTTAAGATGGCAACACTTGGCAGACATAAAGCCACACACTGTCTGCTTCCAGATTGGAAATCCCTGTATGTAGCCGTAGCTTTTCATGATCACTAGTACACATTTAAGGAGATCCAGTTATCAAAAATGGAAATTCATGGAAAGTCTAAAACCTATTCAGATAATTTAATATTTAGATAAGTAGTTATATGGAAACAAATTAAAGGAATTATGGAGAATATTCTAAAATATTCCATTTGAGAACTTGATATAATTTTTATACATCCATCAAATGTATCTTGTGTGGTTGTTACCAGTACCAGCTCAGAAAATAGCAGAAAAAAATTATACAGTGGTCTCTTTTAAATAATTCCAAAGACCCCGCAGTCTTTTTGATATGGAGCCTTATTACCACACAGAAGCACAATAGTGAAAGCAAAGCTTCTGTTCTGACGTCACTGCCTTGAAGCAGTATCATCTTGAGAAACTGTATGGGTGACTTATGAATAAGTCTCCTTCTGTGTCACTATGTATCACAAACAGCACGTTGCCTTCTCAATGAAATGTTGAGGATTCTGTAAGTGAAAAGCTATGCAAAGTGTAGAATAATGTACAAGTAAAAACGCCTTACAATGGAAGAATGGATTGGTGCTCATTATATCCACCTTCTCTTCGTCATACCAAGGCTTTGCCAACAGGGCTCTCTTCTCTTGAAGTCTCATTCATCTCAGAAGCCTGAAAATTGAAATGATGCTGGGCTTTCTGAAACTTATATTTGCTGGCGCTTCCTTTTTGTTTCTCTTTTAACTTTTAGTTTTCTTGTTGGAATTTTCACTTCTTGAAGGTACCTCTGTACAAAGGTAAATGAAAAGCTAATTATTGATCTTTGCTAAATACCAATCGAGGTGCTGAGAATATCAATCACCACAAAAGGGTTTAAGGTCCTTTAAAGAAATTGTTATCAGATATTGTCCTTTGCAATGAACAGCGATGCATTTTTAAATTGACCTCATCCTTATTATGCACATGGATGCATTTAATGCTATCATTCTTTCTAATTGCATTATTCAAACTTACTTTCAAGGAAGCTATCTTTGTTTTCTTGTTAAAGTTATGTAGCCTATACAGGGAGTTGCCAACAGAGATCAGACACACACACACACTCACGCACTCGCAACCATGCACCCACACATGCACTCATGTACACAAACAAGCACACACTAAGATTTTATTTTTATTAGAATAGTCCCCATTGGCTCATGTTTGAATACTTGTTCCCAAGTTGATAGAATTATTAGGAAAAATTAGGAAGTGAAACTTATTGGAGGAGATGGGTACACTGGGGTATTCTTTGAGATTTTAAAAGCCCAAGCCATTTCAAGTTAGCTCTCTCTGACTCTTGCTGATAAATCAACATCTGGTATCTCAACTACTGCTCCAGTGGTGCTTGTCTGCCTGCTCCCGTAAGTCCAGTCATGATAGTCATAGATTCGGAAGCAAGGTTCCAAATTAGGTGCTTTCCTTTTAAAAGGTGTTTGGTATCATAGCAATAAACAAGTTACTAACACACAGAGTTTTGCTATGTACCCATGACTAGCTGGATAATAGCAATATAACCCAAGCTGACTTTGAACTTATCATAATCTTTCCTGCCTTATTAGCTTTGTATTGGAATTGTAGATATGTGCCAGTATTCTTACTGGGGAAATCAAAAATTGATATTCCCTTTTAGTTTCTTTGTCTTGCTAGTAAAAATAAAGTGGGTTCAGAAAGAAGGTCAATAATTTAAATTTAAAGGGATTTGAGTAGAAAATCAATAGGTGGTGGTGAGAAGGGATAAGAGACTCCACTAAGGGGTTAAGAGATGGAAAAGATAAAAGAGATAAAGTCATATCTTTGGTGTTAGACTTCAAGAAAGCAGGCATATTCAGTGTTAGAAGACATCAGGAAGCTATGTAGCAGTCAGGATAGGGGACAAGAGTTTCAGAGAATGACTAGATTTAGAGTCAAAAGTGTCAGGAAAAGCACACCTGGCCTTTTATACTCATATCTTAAAATGATAGAAGGAAGAGTAAAAGTTATACATTTTCAGATAAAACTTAAAAAACAATATAGGCAAACTTAGCAGGGCTGAGTGGTGGGAACTGTAAGCAGCTATTCTGGGGAGGCGCTCTTGGGCGGTATAAAGATATCTCATTAGGAGTAATTATTCCTCCCCATGCCTTGGCATGTCTTTGAGTGAATCAGTTTTCCTCCGAAGTAGTCTCTTGTCTACATGACTGGCAGACTCTGCTGGATTAACTCTGAAGGTAAAGAACAATAGTATGTAACAGTCTAATCATAGGGGCATCAAACTGTCATCTGGCTTTCCAGGACCAGATGTAGAACTCAGATCAGAAAGAAATAGCTGTTCCTTAATATGCCTCAACAAAGCTTGGATAAATCCACCTGTGTTTCCAGTATTTTAAATACTAAGGAAGAAAAGCCATAATGATTCCTATTCTAGTATTTTAGAATTACCAAGGTAGTACAAAGTGTGTGTGTGTGTGTGTGTGTGTGTGTGTGTGAGTGATTCCTTAGAATCAGGAGGGAAGGGATCGTGGTGAAGATGAGAACTACCTACTTACTCATGGTGTCCCTGCTTTAAATCAAGCTGATGGATTTCATATCTGGACTGCTCTCATCTTTCTCCTTTGACAAGGTACCCCTACCAGCCAATGGGAAAATGGTTGATCTTTCTGTTTGCTGATAAGTGGGACTACCATTTATGAGAGTTGAAGTATATCTCCAGTGTGTTTACTTAAGGGACCTCAAAATGTATTGGTATTTAAACTGTGTAATGTATAGTTGGGAGAACTGAAATTAGAGCCTTGTGCACAGAGCAAATGACTCAATCTTTTTGAGAACAAACTTTCTGATTGGAATTGAGGTACAGCTCCAAAGGGGGAGAGGGTGCAGGGATCATACTCATAAACTTGGAAGAATTAAGATTGTGAAAATAGCCATTTTTCTTAAAAGAAAAACAATTTACAAATTCATTGGAATCCCAAGCAAAAATCCCAATGCCAGTCTTCACTTAAAAAAAAAAGTCTTAAAATTCCTATAAAAGCCAAAAGCATTCACAAAGCAATTCTAAGCTTAAGAAATTCTAGAGAGGCATAGTCATACAAGAACTCAAGATATACGGTAGAGCCATTGTTAAAAAAAAAAAAGCACAGTACTGGATTTTCTCAATTAACTTTTTGACAATTTTATAAACATATTTAATGTGCTGTGGTTATTTTACCCATTATATTTTCTTTCCCCTGTCATTTAAACTCTGATCCTCTTCCCAACTTCTCAGTCTTATTCCCCTTTGTTTATTTACTTTTAGAAATTCTTATTTTTTTTAAAAAGTTACTTGTGTGAACTTGGCTGAAGGGAGAGTTTTAAGTGAGCATGGAAGATTCAGTAGTGGCTACACCACCGGGGACAACTTCCCCATGCTTGCACAACTGTGTAGTACAATGACCCTTCCAAGATTCTGCAACCTTCATGAGCTTCTTCCCCATCTAGGTCTAATCGTTGATGGGCTCAGTCCTATGCACGCAACTACAACTGCTATGAATTCATGATAGCAAAGGCAATATGTTCTCTAGAAAACAGCATTCCTATCTCTGTCTCGCTATGAGATGGCATTTTACAGCCCTTTCCCTGTCCTTTGGTCCTTATGTTATTTCTTCTTCCTCTTCCGCGGTGTTACCTGAACCTTCAAAGGGCTGATATTGATGTCACCATTGGTCTAAACAGGCAACAATCACGTATTCGAAGTGATTTGACTAGTTTTGGAATTATGTAGTAGCCGCTGCTCACTATGAAATGAAGCTTTATTGATGAAGGCTGAAAGCAACACTCATCTATGGACATAACATACACATTGATAAAAGTTTGTTAGGCAAAACACACCCATTCAGTGAAACAACAAAACTGGTTCTACACCTAGAGTCTATGACTTCTCAGGCAAAGCATTGTGCAGATTCATAGTATTAGGAATTAATCTCTTCAGTGGAGTAGGCATCATGCCCTATCAAAAAGTAGTTGGAGCCTTGCACCAGTCATACCAGTATTACAGTATAAGACTTTTGTTGCCTGCTAGGTCATTATTATTGCCTGCTGAGTTCCCAACAAGCTAAGACTCTTATTGTTCACCTCACTGCAAACAGCAAACTATATAGTACCCTCAGCACTTAGAAAGCTAGTCAGCAGGCAGAAGGCTTCCTCTCCAGATCTAGTTTCCTTTCTCTGTGTCTGAAACCCAAAAAAAAAAAAAAAAAAAAAAAAAGGTAAGCTGTAAGATCTTAACCTCTGTGCAACCGAAAGCAGAGATCTGCATGTCTCTGACTCCTGAGTGCTGAGTTAAAGTCTCTGACAACCATGCCTGAACCTAAACTTCTTTAATTTGTTTTCACAAAAACCTTAGCTAAGCAATATCTTGCCCTGTGGTCACCACTCCCTTTATGCCACTTAATATCTTTAATATGTTTCTCCCCTTAGACACAGGATTTAGCCCCATTTCCCCCTGTTGCTGCTTCTATTTTCCTTGAACCATTCATTATATATTTTTCCTTGCTCAGCTTTCTCTTTTTCATCAAAACATTATTCATAAGAGTGAACACTAGTATCTATACAACAGGGTCTATGCTAGGCTGTTTTGCTATTTGCTATGTTGCTAAACTGTTCACTTTAGCCTCAGGCAAACATTTTGGACAAGGACAAAAAAAAAAACAGCTATATTCTTAGCTAAAATAGTTGCAAGAACAATTTTCGGGCCACATACTAAAATTAGTCTCCCCTGAAACCTCTTGAGCCAGGACCCCACAGTTCAAATCACCCTCAGGCCCACTATATTCTATGTTCCTATGAGTATAGCCCATTAAGGTATATGTACTTAAAGCATTACACTACTTTCCTAAACCAAAGTCTGAAAAATCTGTATTCCTCCAAACAAACACATGGTCAGGCAGATCACAGCAATACCCCAGTCTCTGGCACCAATTTCTGTCTTAGTTGGGTTTTATTGCTGTGAAGAAACACCATGAATAGAGTAAATCTTATAAAGGAAAACATTTAGTTGGGAGTGCTTACAGTTTCAGACATGTGGTCCATTATTCCCATGGTTGTAAACATGGCAGGTTTCAAGCAGGCATGGTACAAGAGATGTAGCTGAGAGTTCTACATCTTTATCCAAAGGCAACAGATGGAGACGGTGTACCACCCTAGGCATAGCTTGAACATAAGAGACCTCACAGCCTACCCTCTACAGAAACACATTTCCTCCAACAAAGCCACACCTACTCCATAAAGAGCAAACCTACTAATAGTGCCATTTTGTATTGGCCAAGCATGCAAAGATATGAGCCTGTGGGGCTATATGCATTCAAACCACCACATTCGGCTATAATTATTTAAATGCAGTTGTAATTGTTATAACTATATACAACACCTAGGAGACGATACAGAAGTTTTCTATCAGAACACGTACATTTATTAGTAAATTAATATATAATGATAATTAGAAAGAAATCATTCCAATCTTCAGATATTGATTAGATCTTAATTTAAAAGTAAGATTTCTTCCAAATACTTTTTCAGTCTTATAAGTAAATTTTTTGACTCCCTGAGACATATCACTGTCTGAATAATAATCATAATTAATAATAATAATAATAATAATCTTTATTATACTAATTTTTCTAGCCCAATTTTATTTATTAAGGTTGCATAAAAAGTATTATTTGAATAATATTGTTTTTTTCCATTGTTGTATTTGTTTTTGTTTTGTTTTGTTTTGTTTTTCGAGACAGGGATTCTCTGTATAGCCCTGGCTTTCCTGGAACTCACTCTGTAGACCAGGCTGGCCTCAAACTCAGAAATCTGCCTGCCTCTGCCTCCCAAGTGCTGGGATTAAAGTCGTGTGCCACCACTGCCCTCCATTGTTATATTTAACGAAGTATTTTACCTCAAACTATTTTTATGCCTGTTTGGTTTCATAATGTCCACATTATTTAAGATGAGTTTAGCGCCAACAAAGTTCATACCCTTTTTTTCCTGCCCCTGAAAATTATGTTAGTTTACAAATAATCTCTCATATAACATAAAGACAACTGATTTCTTAATTTTGCTTCTTGGTAAATATTTGTCCCCAGCATGTGCACAGTGTTCATTGTTTATGTGTATTTTAATGGGGGTGTACATGCCGAGGTGTTTAACCCTTCCTGAACACACCAATCACATGTCCCTCCAGAAGCTTGGACTGTCACATCTGACCTTGTGTATAAACATGCACAGGTCCTTTGAAATCACACAATTATAAGCGTATGGAATGTAGGAAATTCAGTAATGCTAAAAGTTAAAGCCAGTAACTTTTGAGGAGTTTGATAGTTATAATAACCATTGTCATCTTTTCCTGCTAATCTGCACACAAAGCTTTAGTAGTCCTCGTCTTGCTAATGATCCACAACTGAGATTCTAAGGACTTCATCAGCAATTACATTGATCACCTGTGTTTCCTTGACTTTGGTGTATAACTTCTTATGTAAGACCCCCATATCTGTGCAGCAGTTCTTTTTCTAGGTGTAGAGCATACCAGTTGTTATCTTAAATATTCAATAACACGTCTAATCCAGGAGCAGGAACTACCTGGCTGTTTCTCTCTACAGTGTTTTTGTATGTCAGCTGTGAATCGAAAAAAGAGCTGCATTAAGACAGCTTTTCCAAACTAACCAGGAAGTCCTCACCTAAACCCTGAGATGCCCAAGCTCGGTGGCTACTGCTGTACAATTCAAAAAAGTATTTTCCTTCAGTTCTATCTAGTGTGCGGTAGAGCCATTAAACCTAGCATCTAACTTTGGAAATGTGGTTTAAGGAAAGCATGCCTTTCAGTTTGTCCTTGAGTGTTTATTTTTCCTAAAAAGAAAATAAGTCAGAACAGAACAGAATCATCCAGATCTGTACCAATGTAATGATCGTGATCCAACCTATTGTACTAGGGTGGCACCTTTTTTTTTTTTTTAATTAAAGTAAAAAATAGAGGGGAAAAATGGAACAAGCTAATGTTCTTAACACTGTCTCTTCATTCTGGGGATTAAGAAGTTTCTTACTCTTCCTAGACTTGAAAGCATGTAAGTGATTCCCAGCTCTAACTCTTAAAATTCAGCCAAATATGTATTCCAGGCTTGGCTCCAGCTGGCCAGTCCAATTCTTTCCCTTCCCCCACATCCTCCTCGTATCTACAATTGAATAATCTTTCTGTACTGTGCATATGGCAACAGCTTTGCTAGCCATACACAGGTAGCAATCACATCTCATTATTTTTAGGGATTCTTTTCTTTTAGTGAAAAACAGAAACAATCAGTTTGAATTTGGAACAATTTCTGATTATTCAAGAGCTGCCACATACTGTTCTAAAAATAATTTATCAAAATATATATGAATAGTATTAAAGGATTAGTATAGGAAGCTGTGCATTCTTACTCCATACATTCAACTCAGATTGTAAACATTTGGTTTTCAGTAAATCCAATAAGATTCTATGTTGAGGGCCAACTATTAAGCAGGCTAAGCTCATGAGTGGGAAATAAGGTCAACTAAATTTGACAGCGGACCCAATTCCTTCCTGATTTATCTTTGCCTCTTTTATAAGTTTTCATAAGTTTATATCATTGTGTTAGAAAACAATAAATTAGTAAACTAAGTAAGTTTAAATTTTGCTTTTGGAATATGTCAAATGATGATGTATTTATATTTTGTTTTTTTAATACTTGGTTTGTGTATTATGTTTTATATATACTTTTGTTTTGAACTTTAGCAAAATATATATGCAATATTATTTTATGTGTGAGTGAACATGTCTATCCTGTATCAGTTCCACAATACAATCTAGCATTTCTAATAATTTCCAAAGCCCAGTAAGATGCACACGGCACAAAAACAGCATTTCACACTTCACTTGCAGCCACACATTTCATTGGCTTGCAAGCTACCTTTTGTTTTAGAAGAATGGAATGTTAGCATTGGTTTTCATATGTATAGAAGTCAGGAATTCTTGATGTCCTATGGTGTTGCATGTGAGAATTTTTTAATGTAGACTGTGCTTATGGTTTTAAGATTATATTTGCTCATTTTAACTACTACAATGAATTTTAAAATGATTCAATTAAAAAGAATTAATTACTTACACTTTTTTCAAGGGACAACCCTTTGTCCTAAATGGTCTGTTAAAACGAGGAGAAAGATGCCAGGGACAGGAAGCAGGAGTGGGTGCATTGGGGAGCAGGTCGGGGAAGGTATAGGGGACTTTTGGGATAGCATTTGAAATGTAAATGAAGAAAATATCTAATAAAAAATAGAACAACGAGAAAGATTAATTGCAGTGGAGAAATTTGAAGGGACTTTCTGTTCACCGGAATTGACGCAGGATACCTAATATCTCAGCCTCATTCACATCTCTGAAAATCGGTCTTGCATTAAGAAAAATTGGAATAGTACCATCTACTCCATTAAATTACTAAGAGGATCATGTAAGAAATGGAAATGAAATACATGATATAATTCAGAATGAACATATAAGTACAACAGATAAAATAATAAAGGTGGAATCCTTGTAGTTGTATATATTTATCCTAAGTTTATGGTATCTCAGGATCTATTTGTGATAACTGTGACCTTTTACTTCATTAGTTGTAAAAAATCACAGCTTTCTGTTGTGGAGCTCCTTCATACTGGTTTGAGATCAATCTCCCTGCCTCCTTAAATTTCTACACCAAAAATCAAAATTATGAAGTTCACTATATTGAGCCATTAAGACAGAATTGTTCTCACCCAGTTACCATATGTACCACTACCTAAAGCTAATGGCAACAATGTGTCTTTATAGTCTTCAAGCTATCAGAGTATTAATGCTTAGACTGCATCAAGAGCTAAAAGACAGCTATTTTTGACAGTTCATTCTGTGATTGAATTATAGTATCGTTAAGTAATACACTTCTCTGCTGCAAATTGCCCTCGTATTGGAATGCTTCTCTCTAACTGGTGTGAAGAGGTGGTGTTCTTTGCTTTTTCCCACAATTAGAATGTCAGTTCTGTGGAAATACATTAAGAGGAGACTGAGACGCCTGGATGTGGAAGCTTTGTATCTCTAGTGTTTCTAATAGGACTAATGTGCAATGTTTCTTAGAGAGAAATTCATTTGTAAATATCATTATTCCAAAAGGACACCCTATTTTAAAGAAATTACTGTAAAGGTAAAATTACTGTAAAGTAAAAAATGGCATTGAAAAAGATTGAAAAAGATAACTGCAAGAGCTATGTTCTTTTATCAACCATGCTACTAGTTAAGATCCCTTAAAATATTAAAATAGTTTGAGTTTGTTACATGCCCTAGTTCTCACGAATCTAATTAATATAGGAAAGAATACAGCATCTACCTTGAGACTTTTCTGCAGGTCCTCGCTACCTTGTCCTTTTAGGATTTTTATCAGTGTGTGGTCATGGATCATATCAACAAATTGCACATGAATTATCACATTAGTATTCCACTGGGTTTTAACCCAAGTTTATTGAAGTCTCTGCAGATGTTATTCATTGTGCAACAATGAAGTACAATAAGATTTCAAATGATGTACTCATTTTATAACATGGAAAACCATTCATAGCTAGTAGTTACACATGTTGTGTTGTTGCATACAAAAATACATATGCTAAGGTAGTATAAAATAATATAGCTGATCATAGGTAAAGTGAACTTTAGCAAATTTCAATATCCAACAGAAATTTAACAATCAGCATTGCTTCTTCTGCCATTCAGAAGAAAATTTTTGCTTATGTATAAGTTCCTGGAAATGTCAAAAGTGCAAAGAATATTTGATCACTTGCTCAAAATGCACCAAACTACAAAGCTTTGTCATTCATTGCTAATGTTTCAGGAATTCAAAGAAAGAAATAATACATCCCATACATGCATTTTACATTAATGCTGTCATGAATAATACACATTTCAAATCTGGCCATGTTTCCATACAGGAAAAAGTATTTATGAACAAGAGTTTGATAATTAAGTACTGTTAATCCAGATCTGTGATAATGTCACGCATACATTGTTTAACAACGAAATGAAATTTCTTGATAGGATTAATGTTATAGGTCAGAATGGAGAACTATGACTTCCAGTGAAATATATATATTCTCCCTGCTAAAAACACAGCTGCTGAAAAAATACTCAAAATCTTCTGACATCCATTTCATATCTCCTTGACATGTATATCTTCAATGTATACAAGCTTATATACATTCAAATTTTCCACTGAAGCATGCCACCCACGTGCATAGAATATGATTATGCATTTTACACATAATTTCTTTTTACCAGTCCAGTCAGCATAAACTATGTGATGATACTATTTGTCATAGATCACTCAATTACATAACAGTAACCTAAATTGTTTTCCTGGTAGATTATTTTGAATGTTTTTACAGTAGATACAAGATACGATCATGGCTTGGACACTAACATTTTGTGAAGTGTCATGCTTTCATAGATTCATGATTACGTGCCCCAGATAAATGTTGAAAAGCTTACTAAGTTATGGATGGGTGATGGGGAATGGAATATGGAGTGTAAAAAGTAAATTAAAAATAAAATTAAGTCAGAAAAAAGAAAAAAAAGTGCTTGCTAGTGGAGCCTTCCAGCATGAATAATATGTTCAGTGATGAAATAGTCCTCATAGTAGAATCGTAAAGCTCTTCATATTGATCAGAAAAAAAAAACATCAGAAAGTACAAACATCATCTTTTTCTTTCCATTTGCTTTTTATCAGATGTTTTAGCTATCTTGGAGAAGAAGGTAGCGAGCAAACAAAGATTCTTCCAGAACAACAACAAAAAAAACCTTCCAATTCGAATGAGTTGTTTAGAAATCTTTAAAGAATTAAAATCTTTTTAACATCTTTAGGGGGATAGGGGATCTAAAATGTTCAGACATTACATCATCCTTTCTTTTTTAGCTTTCCTGAGAACTATTTAGGGGCAGGTATTTTACATGTGGTCTGACAGAGGCAGAGAAAGATGCGGATTCTTGCCAGTAGCAGCACCATAAATCAACTGTAGAGTTAAATATAGTGCTCAAAGCACAAACAGCTCTGGGATCGTTCTCAGTCTTTCCATTAAGCTGGATAGGTTTATAGGTAAAAACCATATTAGGCTGATTTAAACATGAATAAGAGTTGATTAACAGCATTAGAACAAATACCATCTCATTGACAGTTAGAGTGCATAGACTTTTACTAGAAAATTGAGATTATCAGTATGCATACAGGATTTAAATGTTCACCTTTCCTTACCTCTGTCTCTCACTTTAAAAGAAGGCAATGGGCGTAAAGTGGAAACATCTAATGCAACCACAAGGAATGCCTTTGATAACCCCACAGCCCGTGATTGTCATCACCATTAAGACTCTACCCCAATAGAAATTTCCATAGTAGTAAAGATAACCTGTTTATCATTGCATTGATTTTGCTAAGGTGTTGGGGAAGAAGGAAGTATCCCTGGTCAAAGTTCATCAACTTCTTTCAAGGTGCAAGCTCTACGGACTGGAAGGTATCGGGTTTGATGAAAGACAAACTACACTCCACTTCTCATAGAAACTATGTGGTAAATATAAGGCATTGTTCGAAAAATCCTAGTGGGAGTTGAGCACATTTGAATCTAATTAAAATGGACACTGCTTTATGTAGTCCTGGATACACTGGGAAGAATGCTGCATAACGGAACTCTTGCATGGAGAAGAGTGTTGATAGATAGGTCTTGTGTTGGAAGTATGAGGTCACTGGTTTATATCCTGAGGAGAAAACCTGGAATTCTTCCATGAAAAACAGCTGCTTTTGTAAAAGGTCTTGCACACAAATGGAATTAGCCAAGCTACTGTCATTGTAAGGATTCCACAACTCTCAAAGAGAGGTGCACATTTACACATTTGAGACATTCAGATTCAACATGAAAGCATACATTTCCTTGAAATAAATCCATCAGAGAAAGGCTTGACCAAAAAAATATTGATTTACTTATTCTTTTCAAATTATTATCTCTGAAAGCTGACAATAAATATTAAGTGGCTTATGTTTCAGTGTTCAGTTCTAGCCACATGAGTGAAATTCTAGGAAGCCATCCAAAGGTTAGATTTAGACAATATGAATTAACCAGTTTCAACTGAATTAGAGATTAAATATTTATTACACTCATTTTATCACTTCCCTCAAAGGTCTATCGTCTTATTTTTCTATTAGAAAAAATGTACCTTAAAAAATAATTCAAACATATTTAAAATACAAAGGATTATTATTAAAATACCAATATGTATCAAAACCATAAATATGGTAGACCATGTTAAAGTGAAAAGAAAATGTTTTTATTTGTTTTAGAATAACTATTTTAAGCACTATTCCTTGATTTTCTTACTTGACTTTTCTTAAAATACTTAACAGCAGAAAAGTATCTCATAAGTATCACTGAAATTTAATACCCAGTTTGACATTGACATGTAATTTATCTATAAGCATTCATTAAAACTATACTTATAAAAAGGGGTTCTAATTATAAATGTCTAGAACGCTATGTTTAATAAAGTTTTGTCTTTACGGCTAAGTCCCCAAAATCTGAAATAAGTTTATACTGCTTAACTATTTTTGTGATCACACAAATAAACAATCACTTACTCTTTAGGATACATATATATATATGTATGTGTACTCTTTAGGATACATATATATATATGTATATATGTGTGTGTGTGTGTTTGTGAGTGATCAGATAAAGAAAAAAGACAATAATTCTTACATACAAGTAGCATGAGAAGTATCTTACTTTGAGAGATTTAAGGTTTTTAATGCTAGCCTATTTCTCCCTGTTTTTTTTTGTTTGTTTGTTTTTGTTGGGTTTTTTTTTTTTTTGAGTTATATATGTCTGATAAAAGGTAGTCTAGGAAAGAGGTCAGGACAATTAAAATTCACCAAATTTTTGACACTCAAATTGTGTATGTGTATCAAAGAAAGTGTTTCTGAGGTTGGGGATTTAGCTCAGTAGTAGGGCGCTTGCCTAGCAAGCACAATGTCCTGGGTTCAGTACTCAGCTATGAAAAAAAAACAGTATTTCTGGTAGACATATTTGAGAAACAACAAAAATTATATGAATATAAATAGGACAATGGACATAATGTAGTTTAAGGGCAAATATAAGAATTTATGAGCACTAAAATGCATGTTAGAAAATATTATATGGGTCTTGCTTTGGGAAAGAAATGAGCGTTTCTTTTTAAATTTTTATTTCCTTGTAGTCACATGGTTCTAGGGAAAGAATTGAAAAGAGATGGTAGGTCTGCTGCAGGCTGTGTTGCACACAGTTGTCCTGGATGCTGAGACAGATGCTGATAGTGATAATGTGTTCCCTCTCTCGATGGTTCATGATGACCATGCTGTGCCTGCAGAGGACACACCGACTACCACAGATTGTGTTTGACTTCAAGTGTATTCACAGTTTGCACTTCTGTCACCGGAACATTTCAACTGTGTGAATCAGGAATATTGGTATCAGTACCAGTTCCTGGTTCTTAGCAGAAGATTGGAAAACTCCACAGCTTGAGTAAGGGTCTCACACTGTTTTCTTTGATAAACATTGTTTTTTTCTGTTTTGTTTTGTTCTAAGTGATGATTAATAAATGACGTGCAAAATATTCAGCTCATCAAAAATAGAGCTATGAATTTTCAACTAATTTCTAGATTTATTACTTTTTAAGTAGTAGAAATGTTTCTACTTTCAGTATTTGGAATTACAAAACACTTAATAATAAGGAAACGTTATGTTTTTTTCTTTTTTGTTTTTGTTTGTTTTTGTTTTCATGTTTCTCTTTTTCTCAGTTCTTTAATTCTCCTAGTTTCTATGACTTTTTAACCTTTATCAGCCATGACAGTTACCCTAATAAGAAACAAATGTATACTTTAAATAATTTCCTTATTAAAAAAAAAAAAAAACAGTTAAGATGGGCGTGGTGGCGCACGCCTTCAGTCACAGCACTTGGGAGGCAGAAGCAGGCGAATTTCAGAGTTCGAGGCCAGTCTGCTCTACAAAGTGAGTTCCAGGACAGCCAGGGCTACACAGAGAAACCCTGTTTCAAAAAAAGAACCAGTTAAGAAAAAGTTTGCAGAACACTCTCAAAATATTTGAAATAGAAAGTACATAGTTATTTTCATAACTCTAAGATAATTTGAAGAGAAGCTTATAAATAATAACTAACAGGTGTTCCCCAGAAACAAATATTTTTGTTTTACTGATGTAAAGTATTTTTAATAGTTTAATCTGAAATTTATTGATAACTCTAGCATAATAAAGGATTGGCAGAAACTACCTCGACTGTTTACATGCATAATTAATATGCATATGAAAGGAAAAGAATTAGGGTGTGTGTCTTAGTATTACACATTGTTGGCTCACAGTGAATTGGGGGAGTTGTTTCTTAGAAGTTAGCAGAACTTAAAGGTATACTGAGCCTACAACAGGACTCTGAGCTTTCCCTCATTATCCTCTACCTTCAAACTAATGGGACGGCCTCCTTCTCAGTAAGAGCTGTGGCCTGCAGGGACTAAAAGGAGATCATATTTCACTCTAAACATGTTTATCATTTTTAATTCTAACATTGTTACTAGTATTTTGTTTTTATAGAAGGTCACAATCATATTTTTATGAGGTGTAGAAGGGAATTTGATGAAAAGTCACCTAATGGTATTTTTTTCTCAAATCTTAAGGAAAGGGTAAATTGGGCTCTGAATTAGACCTTTGTCCTTTTGGGAATAAATGTCTGTATGTCCTTGACTGTTCTGTAGAATCTTCACTGACTATTGTCCTGTCTAGCCTAAAGGTGTGCTTGATTTAATGGGCCCTTGGAGAGCAGGGATTTTTAGCAAACTAGCTGGATTCTTAGCTTTTTTCTGGGGATGTATGAAATGTCCTTAGGGGTCTTAAAGTAAGCCTGGATCGCATTATATTTTTCAATTCCAGGATGGTTCGTATCAGAAAGCATTTTAAAAATAAAATAGAGCAGTTTAGATATGCATTATTTTCTAAATAAGATAAAATGTTTTTTGTTGTTGTCCTGTGACACAAAAATAAAGCAAAAATTGGTCCTATCAGTTAATTTTTGCCTAAAGTTCATATAAAGAGAGCTAGATCTAGGATAACTTAAACTTGCTAGAAACATCAATGATACCTTCTTTTTTCCCTCTGGTTTTATGTGCATATATAGAAAGGTATTCTCCAAGCCTGGTGACCTGAGTTTGATTCCCTAGACTCACATAGTAAAATGAAAGAGTGGATTCCACAAATTATCCTCTTACCTACACATGGAAACTACACAAAATTGTGGCCACTTGATTGCACACAAACACATACACAAACATATGAGCACATGGATGAACACATGCAGACACACATATACACAGAAACAAACAAATACATAAAAATTAAGGAAAATATAACTTTCAAAATTCAACAAATTTATATCGAGTGTTATTAGGACATTTGACTGACTTCAAATGCTCAATAAATTGTGATGATTGTCATCTCAAAAACTAAACCACAGTTACAGAAAAAAAATGTATATTTGACAACAAACCCAGTACATTATTATCCTTGTGCTTGAAGTGCCTGGCAACATACCATAGGTTCTTTAGGTATGCTTTGCTTTGGCCGGTTTTCCAGCATCCTCCTCTCCCAATCTATTTCCCGTCCTGATGCAGAGACTTCTGGTTCTTGGTAAGCCAGCACTCTGCATAATCAGAGGATTTATTGTAATTATAGGGGAAGGACATAACCGTGAACTCCATATGAGTATTCTCAACATCCCTCTCCCAAGCAAAGGCATAAAATAAACAAACATCAATATTGTGACTTTGTTACTTCATTATTTGATTCTCTTCTCTATTTCCCTTCTTTGTTTTTCCCCAGTACTAGGTATTGATAATTGGGCAGTCTAAACACTCTACCACTGAGTTATATTCAAAGCTCCTTGTTGATTCTTGAATACTTATCTCTGTGATTTTCTGAGTTCTCCAACTTGTCTCAAATTAAAAACTAAAATAATAACAAAAAAAAAACTTAGATCAGTAAACACTCAAGTGAATAAGTTCCAATATGATAGCTCCTTTTCAAGATTTGTGTGTGTGTGTGTGTGTGTGTGTGTGTGTGTATAAATGCTCAAAAGTACAGTGCCCACATTATCCGTTGCCAGAGGAGACAGCTCCCTCTTGACTTGAGAGCTGTTCTATATGAGTGCTGGGAAGTGAACTTGGGTATTATAGAAGAGCAGAATATATTCTGAGCTATGTTTCCAGGCCAATTTGCATTTCAATGAAGTAATTTTGTCAATAAATAAATGTATAGTGTAAATATGTTACAATGGAAGAAATGAAATGTGCTAGATAAAACATTCTTTCTTTAACGAAAGCTCAACATTAGAACAATTCAGTTAAATGAGTTTGTTTCATAAGATTGTCCTTGTGTGGACATATACAACAGACAAAGCATGAATGGATGAGTTATAGTTTAATTCTTCATGTGTGAATTATTTCCAACAGGTTTACTACCAGAATATGTAAGATACAATTTGTAAATGTCAGAGAACATGTTTTCTTATAGCCATGTAAAATCTAGTTATTTGAAGACACACCGAAACAGATGCTGTGTTGCATATAAATTATTGGTCAGGAGTATCTGACAAATTAAATTTTCCACTTCATGAAGCAGGCAGACATACTCTTTGCTGCTGATGACACACAATCCCTGTGCACTAGAACTCAACACACTTGTGATACAGTAGCGGAGACTAGACACGTGACTAGAAAGATGATAAAGATTGAGAACAGAGATCTAAGAAACAAAAACAAGATTCTGATATCTTTTTTGATAACTTCTCTCTACACATATGCAATCATTTGCATATGCAAGCATGCATACAGGAACACACACACATATACAGAAATGTGAATTTTCACCATAGACCCTAACTTTACTTCTCAGAGAAAGACCACTGTCTCCCAAGGAAAATAAGCGACCGATAGCAGCACACAGTTGCATCGACCACATTTGTCACCATAAAAATATTTAGTTAGCTTATGAAGTACTCCATTTAAAATGTTTTATTCTTTAAATCATAAATAAAAATTAATGGTATATTACTTATCTTGAAATGTTTAAAATGTTTTAAGTTTTTAATTTTTATCAGTATTTACATGCCAAAAACTAATCAATAGCAAAGATATAATATCAAAAATAGAATATTTCTAAAATGTCCCTCCAAATTTATTCATAAGAACTCTGAAATTAGAGACAGTAGAGACATGATGATTCTTGACTTCTGAAGTTCTTTGAGGTAGAAACAATTATGCCCTACTAAATAGTCAGACTTAGTGCAGTTAAAGATCCAGATCTCAAATTCCATGATTATCTAATTAGCTACTTCTTGTACTCCTGATTTGATTTTTATGGTACTGTGACAACCTCTATTCCTAATGCATGTTCCTCAATATTCAGGTAGCATACTGACTAGACACAACCCTTTCTTACTCTGTGCTTTAATTTAACCATGATGGAGATCGGAAAAAAAAACGTAATCAATACATGCTAACTTATAATCCTGTCATGGGCGAGAGAGATGGCTTCTAATTTTCCCCTGAATCACAAGAATGGGGAAAATAAGCCAGAAGCAGGAACGAACAACCCAGGTTTGCAGAAGAGTAAAATGGCCACTGGAGTTGTGGAGAGGCATAAGAACAGCCATAAAACATGGTAGCAAGGGAAAATTAGATGCTATAACTTCTGTCGGCACTGAGGCAAAGGAGCTGGGTGTCGGCGCTGTGATTTGTTTTGTTTTAATAAAAGTAATTACTTTTTCAAAATTAAGCTCTGGTTAATTTATATGCTGGTGACTTGAAGAGTATATTAAAGTTGTAGGAAACAATAAAGAGCCAGGGGTGTTTTCACTGCTGTACATGGATGCCTAGTCCCACTAGCAGGAGAGAATTCTCAAAACCTTGGGCTAAATAATTATTACATTAAAAATAGCCATAGTTTGTAAGCAATTACGGCTTTTAAAATTATGACTGTGACCTTTGATGTCAACATCTAACTAATATGGAAAACCAGCTTGTAGTTTGATGCAGAACACAGTCGTATCTGCTTTGTTCCATCTATTATTACTACAGTTATTATTTGAGATTTGTTGCATTTCAAAAAGAAAAATATGCTCCAAGTAATACTTATTGACACATGTACTTCAGCTGTGAATTAATTCTATGACACAGTTTCTGGGAGAAGATCTTCAAAATTATGGAAAACAGACTATTTTAACTCTAGCATTGGAGATAAAGTAGTGAATTAGAGTCATATGTTAGAGCACTTGGTTATATTGTAGAAGAATGCTACCCTTGGCTGTTGAGTCAGAACGCTCAGGTAAGAGGATAGAATGATTTTTGAAAAAATGATTTTACTCTATATGGGTAATGGTGGAAAAGACAGAGCACTTAGTAAAGAGTATTCTGTCGAGTCAATTTGAAATAATCTCATGTTCATAAATATTCTTGCATATTTTGAATGTCAATATACATGTGCAGTATTGATGAGTGAATAAAACAAACACAAAAAACTTGGATGTAGAGAATTTCCATAACCTGGATTACACAGATAATGAAACTCTGTAGGCAAAATTTTGGGCATGTAATATGGTTTCTTCCTTCTTGGGTTTGCATTTATATGAATAAAGTTGATTGTTTAAAGAGTTACTATTCTATTCCAGGTGTGGTGGCAAAGGCAGGCAGTTCTATGAGTTTAAGGTCAGCCTGACTTACAGCGTAAGTTCCAGGACAGCCAGGACTATACAGAAAAAAACAAAACAAAACAAAACAAAACAAAACAAAACAAAACAAAACAAAACAAACAGACAGACAGATACCACAGGGAACAAATAGGGGAGAGCCGCTGTTATTTCCTGTTACTTAGGTGTCCAGAAGTGGGCTTTATTTCCTTGCTTTTAAATGTTTAGAAATATCTGACGATATCTCTCTTACATGAGACAAGTTACTGGGAATAGGTACTAAGTGATTAAGCCGTCAATGCTTGCATTTATATATGTGTACTAGTTTCTTCTTTGTTTTCAGGGAAATGATCTTATTCTAAGTCAATCTGTCCTCTTTCCTCCCTTCTGTACAAGACTTGCTTTTTCTACATGGATCTCAGATGTCATCATCATGTTCTCCTCCTCCTCCTCTTGCTCCTCCTCCTCATTTTCCTCCTCCTTCTCTTCCTCCTCCTTCTCATTCCTCTGTTGTTGTTTTTTTATTTATCAGTTAGTTATTCCTTGTGTAGATGAGATTTTGCAGGAAGATATCTTTCAAGTCTGCATATTCAACACTATTTTTACATTGTATATACATGTTGATCTTTCATTCCTTTGATTGAAAGGAGGAGAGAGGGATAAGCATCTGTTTAGTCCTCATTAGCAACAGCATGAATTTAAATAAAATTTGGTTGCACATTCCATTGTTTCAGGAATTTGGCAAGCAGGGCTGATCTTATTTCCTTCCCCAGTCCCTCCTCCTTCCTATGCTGGTGGGTCACATTTCAGTGAGCACATCCCTTCCATCTGACAGAGCAGGAGCTGGTAAGAAGGTGGAGTTTTCCATCCTGGGTGTTATTTTGACTTGGACATACTCTTTAAGCTTTAATAACTTTTTAAAAAGTATTACTAGGAAGTCCCTGTTCTACAGACTTTTCTCCTCATACTTTGTTGATGGATGTCTTTCTCGTGAAACACATTAGATACACTGTGAAGTAGTTGGCATCACTCTGTCTGCACTTGTTTATTAAGTAGCATAAAAAGTAACATAATGAATACAGTGTGTGTGCATATGTTGTTACTGTGTGTATAATTAGGATGGCTTCTGACCTAATTCTGTCCACATATTTGATCTATGAATATTTTATCAATAATGTGATAGGCATAGATATTTTATAAGTTTTTTCTATAGTAAAAAAGTATGATTTACCATTTTGTTTAATTATTCTATATGATCTAAAATATATGGAGTTTTGTACTGTAGTATTTCAAGATTTTATGTCAAAATATTTCAAGTATCCTAATATTTCATATTCTTAATATTTTGTTCAGATGCATTTTCATCTTTTATGGACATTTTCTTTGATTCTTGTCTCTCTGTGCATACTTCCTCCTTCCCCTGAGATGCATGGAAGAAGACAGATTAAGCATTTTGTTATCTTAGTCATCTCTCGCCAGTATAAAGTATATGTGTTTGGTGGAAAGAGTCCTCTGGGGTCAGTGCATTTGCTGTATAAACCTAGAGAGGAAGTTCAGTTAGAAGAAAGCTACAATTATTCAAGGAAAATGTTATGGGGAGTTAAACTAAGACACTGGCAATAGATTTGTACATAAGAGCAAACACAGGACAAATTACTGTGTTAAGTAAAACTGTAGTGATAGATTGCATCTGGGGATGATGAAGGGGCTCTGGCTTGTGTGGATCTCTGGATGAGTGATCATTGCAACTGCTTTAAAACATGCAGAATGTTTGTGATGTTGGTAACAGAAAGAACAAAAGGAGTGAGTTCTGTTTAAATCATCCAGAGTCTAAGATGTTTGTGCAACATCTAAACAGAGGTTTCTAGTAAGCCTTTGTTTGGCCTTGGGAGGGTAATCTGCCTTACAAGGTATACATTTGAGGCACATCAAAATACTGCTCATGGTAAAATTCATAGTTGTAGATAAAATTTACCACAGAGTTTCCTTCTTTGTAAAAAAACCAAGCATGGGGTAGATACAGTAATATAAATATTTAAGAGGCTGTTAACTAAAGTAAGTGATGTGAAGGAAAGAAGAAACCAAACATCCCACTCATTAGCTTTTAATATCCTCCAAAACACAGTCTTTTTAAAGACAGTGAAGGAAAATAGAGAGAGCCTGACCTCTCATGTCAGGTGGAGGTAGACATCCTCACTCTCTTCCATACTTACTGTGTGATCTGGAATATTCTGAGCATGCTAGCTTAAACGAGTCTTTCACTGGATAAAAAAGAAATGAGAATTCTGTCTTACAGCATTGTTAGGTATGAACTCATTCTTCGTTTAGCAGCTTAGTCTACTAGGCACTGTTCCTGTCTTACTCTTCCTATATCATATGGTCTTTACTCATGTCCTGTATTTACAGTGTTTCATTATTCCTCTTCTATTATGGTCCTGTTTTTGAAGTCAGGTTTAATTGACTAGCTTATTTTCCGAGGACTATTTCTTCCTTTAGCATTATTTTCTCTCCGTTTTATTCCTTAACACTCGGTATGGTATTATTATTATTATTTATTAGTTAGTTAGTTAGTTAGTTTCTATGTTCCCAAAAGATATCTTTTTTATCAAGATTCTGCTGCTCAGAATAGTCTACATACTACTTGGCCAAGATGTTACATCTACAAGGAACTGTATATATTTTCACTGAATTATGATAATGACTATTATATAGAGAGAAGTGAATAATTAGGTCACATTGGAATTAGTAGAAATATACAGGAACAGAGGACTGCCATACCCAGAATCTATGAGTCAGAGAAAGATGGACTGTGAGTTCCAGTCCAGCCTGATCTACAGGTTAAGGAATTGATATAATAATAATAGTAATAGTAATAATAATGATGATGATGATGAATTTCAAAGATATCTTACCACTAATGGTCCATTTCTTGATGCCTTAAAAGGACTTGGGCATCGTAACATTGATCTCCTGCGCTGAGCTTTGAGATGCTTGCTGCTTACATACAGTATGGGATCCAGAATCACAGCTGCCATTTCCAGTTTAGAAATGATCGTTTACTCAAAGCTCAACTGAGAACAGCTACGACCTTTCTTAGGGGACCAAGCTAAGGTTTTGGGGGTTTTTTAAGATGATATATATATATAATCTCAACTGGCAGAGAAGGGTTTTGATATACTTTCAGTAGGATAAAGAAAGAAGCTGAAGGGAGTCAAAACAAATTATATTAGGCAAAGAGGTTTAGATTGCTGTTTCCAGATGTCATGTACCTTAGTCAAGTAAATTTGCTTCTGATTATATTATGTAAATGTGCATGTTTTGGTGCTTGTTACTATTAAAATTAGAAGATAGAGTTTTGAAATATATTCGAGTAATACTTTCCAAATTTATAAATTGAGAATATACACTTAGAATCACCTACAAAATAAAAGGATGTATATTGGATCAACCTATGAAAAAATTCAGTGACAAAGATTTTTTTGTTCCACAAACTTTATATTTCAGCAATGTTGACCACCAGGACTCTGAGGAAAGGATCTGTGTGCTGGGAAGTTTTAAAATCTAATACTTAACAACATAAAAGCCTGAAGTGAGAACAAAGCGACTGATAGTAGTAGACACTAACACTTGGTTTTGTTTTCACAAGGGGCAGAACAAAAAGTTGAAAGAAGAGGAGAGGGGTATCTATGTAACTCTGAAATGTAGACTGTGAACTTGTTTAACCTCACTGATCTTCACAATATTTACAAATATCTAGAGGTGGTCATCATTTAGTCAAAATGTTTTGGCATTTTATAGGCCCAGCCTTTGATGATCTTTAAAAGACATGTTTGTTGTAAGAAAAGGACAAAGTTTAAGTCATGGGAAAAAAAAAAAAAACCTATGAGCCTAAAACTATCAATGAATACAAGCAATTCATTTGAGTCTAGCAACTTGTGGGGTCCTTGTATCCTTTCTGCTATAAAACTTGAAGGAGGGAGGAATGGGAGTGGAGGGAGGGAGGAGGGAAGAGAATGAATTGGTTAGAAATGTGCAAGAAAAAAAAAAAAAACCCGACAAATGTGAAAGAGCAGCAAACAGAGGTTCTGCATCCCACTAAAGAAGCTAGTTCTGGCCCAGTCTTGAATGTTTGGATAAATATTCACTCCACTACCTTTCTCAGAATTTGACTCAGTCATTGAAATGTGGGTATAATTATGGGTATAAATCTATAAATTCTATATATACCTAGAATGCCACAGAAACTATATATTTTATTACAGAGAGATGAATCATCACGTAGAAGTTTAAGATAAATTACCCATTTCATATGGCATGTGGTAAAAACATTGAGGAATGGTAGTTTATAAAATTATGTTTCAGTATCTTAAGTAATGGCTGGTAATGATTATGTTTTATGATTATATTCAGTTAACTATTTTTCTTTTCCAAATGAATCACAAAAAATTTTGTGATAGATAAAGGTGTGGGAAAGCAAATTGGAGCACTTAGTTAGTTAGTTAGTTAGTTAGTTAGTTTCTCAAGAGATGGTTTCTCTGTATAGCCCTGGCTGTCCTGGAACTCACTCTGTAGACCAGGCTGGCCTCGAACTCAGAAATCCACCTGCCTCTGCCTCCCAAGTGCTGGGATTAAAGGCATGCGCCACCACGCCCAGCTTGAAGCACTTATAAATAGAAAACAGGTGGACTAAATAACCCAGGGTTCTTCTGCCATGGGGATCTGAAGTTCATTCTAATTGAAGACAGAGTGTAGTCTCTCAGTTTGCTCTGCACAAGTTAATCTACAATTGTGGGATTTCAGACACTACTTTTAAATTTTCAAAAGAGAATGTAACTTATCCATAACCAGTCACAATGCTGCTTAAAATGATATAAATTGATTTTTTTCTGTCAATATATAGTCCCCTATATCTTTATTCCTGTTTTCTACACTGTCCTAGTTCCCAATGTTGCTGGCACTGCTCACTGGGGTACAGGCTCTATGGAGTTACATCAGTGTATTCTTCACTAGAGTAGTAAACAAATCGTTGAGACTATATCATTTGCTGAAAGTATGAAACATTAAGTACTTGTTTAAACTTACTTGTCAAATATACAAAAAGAAATCTTTTCTATAATCTTTTGATTCCTTCTCAATATGGCTAGCACGTCATGAAGTAGGGTAAGTGATGTCTCACAATGATACTGAGTTATAGCCCTAATAATTAAAATCCACTACAATAGCTGTAATCTACACAGATGTGTTGTGCTCATATTAACACCTTAGAAATACATGTTTTATTATTATTATTATATTTTTTATTAGGTATTTTCCTCATTTACATTTCCAATGCTATCCCAAAAGTCCCCCATAAACCCCCCACTCCCTTACCCACCCACTCCCACTTTTTGGCCCTGGCGTTCCCCTGTACTGGGGCATATAAAGTTTGCAAGTCCAATGGGCCTCTCTTTCCAGTGATGGCCGACTAGGCCATCTTTTGATACATATGCAGCTAGAGTCAAGAGCTCCGGGATACTGGTTAGTTCATAATGTTGTTCCACCTATAGGATTGCAGATCCCTTTAGCTCCTTGGGTACTTTCTCTAGCTTCTCCATTGGGGGCCCTGTGATATATCCAATAGCTGACTGTGAGCATCCACTTCTGTGTTTGCTAGGCACCAGCATATTCTCTCAAGAGACAGCTCTATCTGGGTCCTTTCAGCAAAATCTTGCTAGTGTTGTATGCATTGGTATCAGCGTTTGGAAGCTGATTATGGGATGGATCCCCAGATATGGCAGTCTCTAGATGGTCCATCCTTTTGTCACAGCTCCAAATTTTGTCTCTGTAACTCCTTCCATGGGTGTTTTGTTCCCAATTCTAAGAAGGGGCAAAGTGTCCACACTTTGGTCTTCATTCTTCTTGAGTTTCATGCGTTTAGCAAATTGTATCTCATATCTTGAGTATCCAAAGTTTCTGGGCTAATATCCACTTATCAGTGAGTACATATTGTGTGAGTTCCTTTGTGATTGGGTTACCTCACTCAGGATGATGCCCTCCAGGTCCACCCATTTGCCTAGGAATTTCATGAATTCATTCTTTTTAATAGCTGAGTAGTACTCCATTGTGTATCAGCACAACAATCAAAGAATATGGAAAATGCAAAAAGATCCTAACTCAAAACATCCAGGAAATCCAGGACATGTTGTTTTAAAATGCCTTCAGTTGCTCTTTGATAAAGTATGAGCACCAGGAAGATGTGAAAAGGTAGAGGAATGTTAAACAGCATCTCACATTACAGAAAATTTGTCTTGGCACCAATATCAGTTTATGTCACTGTAAAGTGTAATAGAAATGAGGAAAAAATAGCCTGAATTTTGCAGAAGGAAATTCAGAGTTGAAAATACTTACCATTGATTACACATAGTGTGTTGATATCTAAAAAAATCACAATCATATATTTAAATAAAGAAAAGACAACACTGAGAATGAGCTTGAGTGGAAGAAAGGTGTTTGAGCTCAGCAAGTAGTTTAGAAATTTTATTTTGACCACTGCATAAGAGTCACAAAAAGATTCTTTTCTAATTTGCATGTCTTTACAAAAGGCTTTTATTATTGCAAATTTAGGAAAAATGGATTGATACAAAAATAAGTACATTTTAGAACAATGGAAAAGAACTTCTACTAAGGAAAATATTCTTTTTTAATGAACTGAATTCACAGGTCCATTTTTAAATGTGTAGTTTGTTTCCAGGGTGATTTCATATATAAGCTACTAAAACCGTAACTGTCTATATGTAGAAATGCACAATTCTTGCCAAACTTGTATTCAGCTAGTAACATAGTTTTCAGTTGGAAGGATCCCGTCACTGTTTAAAATTAAAGTGTACAAAGTCATTTTTATTACTCAGATTTGGTGATATAGATGATAACAAAATACTTCATTGTTCTTAAAATGAAGAGTATACAAAGTCCATATAGTTAATATTATATATGTATAAAAGCATTAGTATACAATATTTCATGCCTCTATCTTTTATTCCTTCCCTATATAAAGTTACCAGTGTTAATATTAGTACCTGACATAGTTTGAATATGGTATCCTCAAAACATCTTGTGTTGAAGTACTCGTCTCCAGGAGGCCAAGCCACACATTGAGAAGTACAGGCTTGAGATTAATCTACATTAATTTATTGATGGGCTTATAATGTCAAAGCATTATGTATGGGTTGGGAAATAGGAGGTAGGGCCTGGATGTAGGAAAGACCTCATTGAGGGAATACCTTTGAACAATATGTCTTGTCACTATTCCTGTGTGATGCCCTTGGCTTCCTGGTGAACAGCTTTCCGTTCCTGTGCCCTTCGTCCATGATGACTCTTCCTTGCTATGGCCTTAAAAGAAATGAAACCAGTAGAACACAAATTACAAACGGTGAAACTGTTCATCCACATATAGTGTCCCTTACATTGTTTGCTCAGGCATCTGTCACAGTGATAAATTGTCTAATACAGAATGCTCAGTAAGACAGGTATAAGTGTATTATTGAAAGTATATTCCATATGGACCTTAATTCTTTTTTATTAATCATTTTATTCATTCACATTTCAAATTATATCCCTGTTATGCCTCCACAAACCTCCCATTCTATCTTCCCTCTTACCCCCTCCTCTTTGCCTCTATAAGGGTGCTCCTCTACTCACACACCTACTCCCTCACTGCTCTAGCATCCCTCTATGCTGGGGCATCAAGCCTCCATAGGAACAAGGGCCTCCCTTCTCACTGATGTCAGATAAGGTCATTTTCTACTGCATGTGTATCTGGAGCTATGGATCCCTCCATGAATACTCTTTGTTTGGTCACTTTGTCCCTGGGGAATCTGGCTGGTCCACTTAATAGTGTTCTTCCTTTGGAGTTTTAATTCCCTTAAGTTCCTTCAGTCCTTTCCCTAGCTCTTCCGTTGGGTCCCCAGGCTCAATTCAATGATTGGCTATGACTATCTACATCTGTATTTGCCCGGTGCAGGTAAAACCTCTCAGGGAACAGCCATACTTGGCTCCTCTCAGCAAGTACTTCTTGGCATCAGCAATAGTGCCTAAGTTTTGTTTGTGCAGATGTGATGGACGCCTCGATGGGTCGATCTCTGTATAGCCTTTATTCAGCCTCTGTTCCATTTTTTGTCCCTGTCTTTTCTTTGTACAGGAACATTTGTGAGTTCAAATTTTTGAGATTGATGGGTGACCCCGTCCCTACCATGCATATCTACTGAAGGTGTTCTCTACAGGTTCTATCTCCCCTTTGTTGGTTTTTTTTTTTTTTTTTTTTTGGCTAAAGTCACCAGTTATAGACCCTAATTTTTAATATCAGAGATACTTATATTTATTTTTACATTATTCAGATGATCTTTGATTGAGTATATACTATGTAAACTACTGTTCTATTTTCTTCTTCATTATAACTCTTGGGAGACATATTATTCACCTCATTTTCCATTTTACGGAGGTCGACGGTGTGAAGAGTTGGTTGGACTGTGCCTTCCTAATACACAGGAACTTTGGTGATGCTCCTTCTGCTATAACAGGGATCTCAAAAAGTAACAATTCTTTTGCCTTAGTTTCTTATACTTTATACTTCAACCTCTCTCATGTACCTCCTATGTGTTTGTGATTAAAATTCATGTTTAGATGACCATTCCATTGCTTATTGTTTTTTTAAAATTTGTTTTAGCTGAGCTGATACACTTGTTTCATTTTGGCTTTTCAAGACAGGGTTTCTCTGTGTAGCCTTAGCTCTTCTGGAACTTACTCTGTAGATTAGGCTGGCTTCAAACTCAGGGTTCCACCTGCCTTTTCCTCTAAAGCGCTGAGATTAAAGATATGTTCCACCACTGCCTTTTTTTAGAGCTTATGATTTAAGTTTGCTTGGGTACCTATAATTTGGACTCTCTGGAATTAGTGTATTTATAGTTTTGAAACTTAGAAAGCATAGTGGGATAGATTGTAAGAGTAGATGTCATTTTAAACAAAACATGTAGTTGAAGGAGTCACAAATAATGACATTAAAGGACAAAGACTAAATGAAGGTAGACCATGTATCCATGCATTCCCAATTACATTGGAAAGTACAATAAGATATCAGAAATGAAAATGGCTCTAGTCTGACCTAAATACTAAAATGTTTGACCTATATTCCCCAGTTGAACTCATATTTGTTCTTTAAAAAAAAGTAGAAACATAAAGAAAGGCAATCTCTAACAAGCCAAGTTTTTTTTTTTTGTTTATATTTCCTATAAGTTAGGGGTTAAAAAGAGATAATATTTGCATTGCTGTTTCTCCTTTGGAAAAATCTATATTTTGTAGATTCACATCAAATTTATTACTAATTGCATTAAGTATATAATTAAAGAACATGGGGCAAAATTCAGGGTACAGTTTGAAACACTGCAGTATTTTTATCACATGGAGATGCCGCAAGAAAGAGAAAGTGCAATCAAAACATATATAAAAAGGAACATATTTAATAAATGATTTGATATCTCTCTATGTTTTAGCTCCTAAATATCATAGTGTTTATATAATATAGACAATTAGATGGTCAAAAGACATTGAAATGTCCCAGTAGAACAATTTAAAGAACCTAGGGAGTTTAATGATACATACTCCACAGCCCCACTAACTTGTTACACCATAGTGTCCTTGTAGCTAATGGCTTGGAACAAATAAAACCACTTAAGTCATCACACCATTAAAGAAGCATGTATACAAGATTCTACTCTGTTGAGTGGCAGGCTAAACCAGGTCTTCCCCTGAGGTTCTGACATATGGAGATGGAACTTAGTTCCTTGTCTACAACTAGGTACTTGCTTATCAAGGCAAGCCATGTCCTAGAACATTGGCTTAAGGAGAGCTAGGGTTTTCTAGATCCTGAGAACATGACTGGTCTTAACTTAAAGGGCTGTTGTTCCAACCCCAAGGCTTTCAGCGCTCAACCTGTAACTTACTTGAGATATATTGTGCTCCCTTTTTACATTGCTTGGTTAGGTTCCTGATGACTTTGTCCAATTGTATGTTATTTGTATGTTATTTTCTGCTTTGGAGGTCTTATGAGGTCTTATTTACCCTGGCGAGTGTACTACAATGCTGTACTCAATAATAAAGCATCTTGGAATAAGACCTATCTTGTGTATGATCTCCCAATTGATCAGTAACTTATCTATAGTCTTTATCTTCTGATCTTGTTCTTCTTTTGAGGAAATTGTCACTGAAGAATGATGTCCTGGTCCAGGTCACTAGTCTATGAACATATGAAGATACTTCAATAGACTCCATTTCTATCACAAAGTATTTCTTTCCTTTTAGTCTTTAGGCATGTACTTCTTGGGAATACATTGAACAAAGTGTTAACTATTGATCTAATGTTGAAGAATCACAAAGAAAGGTTGATTTCTGTGAATTTAGTAGCATGAAGTATAAGAACTGCCTGCCACTGACAGCAGAACATCAGAGCATCATGTACCAGTAGTATCTTTTTATAAAGGACCTCATATTAATAACCACTCTCATGTTTGGTTACCTTTCAGAAATGTTGGAATCCAACAATGTGATCACTTTTAATGGCTTGGCCAACAGCTCCAGTTACCACACCTTCCTTCTGGATGAAGAACGGAGTAGACTATATGTTGGAGCAAAAGATCATATATTTTCATTCAACTTGGTGAACATTAAAGATTTTCAAAAGGTATCTATATTCTAATATATGTACTCTATTTTTAAACACTGAAGTTTTTATTATATTTTACAGCTACTTAATATCAGGACAACATACAAAATTATTTCAAAATGATTTTTTCAGACATATACAAAATGAATGACAACAACATGACAGTAGATATAGTAAGCCATATTATCAACAAGGATGAAAAAAATCATAGTACTGTTGATGCTCATTCAAAAAACAAAACAACAATAACAAAAAATCTCTAGCTTATTCTTCCATAAGTATTTATGGAATAAGGTTTTATGCAGAAAATAACATTCAATCTGAAATGCTGGAGGAATATATCATAACTGAGTTTATGAACTATATATTTCCATGTACATATATTTGTGTAAGTTGTCCATCTCTCCATTTGTCAACCAGTGAAAGGTTCATTAAGCAACCACCTGATGACCTTCTTGTACTTGAACATAGTTCTATTTGAATATAGATATTCTCATTCATGTATATATGTCTCTGTATCGCATGTTATGACAGAGGTGAGTAATTGTGTATATACGCCTCTGTATTGCATGTTATGACAGAGGTGAGTAATTGTGTATATACGCCTCTGTATTGCATGTTATGACAGAGGTGAGTAACTGTGACAAACAATATGGATCATAATGCCTACAACATTTTTAATCATTGATTTTAAACAATAAATTTGCAAATCCTCATGTAAAAATCAAATTTCAGGGTATCAATATTCTTGCAAAATTGGTTATCTAGATGTCAGAAGGTTGCTATTTCTCATAATATCCCTTTAGATTTCTGGCTCACTTCAGTCACTCTATGAATCTATATTTAAAACAAACAGATTTTTAAAGTAGACAGAACTGTTTTGCTTTGTCTACATGTATAACCATAAGTCAACCAAATTTTCTTAGTTTTCCAGCCTTAATTCCCTAAGGAGTTAAGAGCAGCTTGCATGAGAACCCCAGAGTGTGCTTCAGCTAGCATGTTTATTGGTATCTCTGGTTTTGGCTTTGTTTCTCTTAGCACTGAAGGCACTAATGTGGTGTGTGGAATATTTATTGAGAACACATTGGTTGGCAACTTCTTAAAAGTGTATGAACTGCTTGGAGACATAACTTTAAATCTGTTTCTTTATCATTATTATTACCTAAACATAGAAGTTTATTTACATATATAAAAGTTTGAATTAAGATACATATTCACAAAACATTGCAGTTCAAATATGATATATTTTATAGTAAAACTGAGGCACTAAATCATAACCTGAGTATGTTTAATCTGATTTTTTTAAAAAAAGAGTCATTTCTAAATGACCACAGGTGATGACCATATAATGATAAAATGTGTCTTTCAAAGACTTTTTTTTTTATTAATTATTCCATTTGTTTCCATCTCAAACAATATTCCATTTCCTGGTTACTCCCCAGTCCACTAATCCCCCATCCCACATCCAATGTCCCCCTCCCCTTTGCTTCTATGAGAATGCTCCACCACCCAACCACACTCTACCGTCCTACCACTCCAGCATCCCCCTATTCTAAAGCATCAAGGGCCTCCGCTCCTGTTGCTGTCAGGCAAGGCCATCCTCTGCTACATGTGAATCTGCAGACATGGATCCTTCCAGATACACTCCTGGGTTGGTAGTCTAGACTCTGGGAAAACTGGGTGATCGTGCCATCCTATTTTGTTCTTCCAAAGGGGATGCAATCCCTCTCAGCTCTCCCAGTCTTTCCGCCAGCTCTCCCATTAGATTCTCTGAGCTCAGTCCCAGCATCCACTTCTGCATTGGTCAGTTACTGACCAAACCTCCTCAGGAACCACCATACTAGGTTCCTGTCAGCAAGGGCCACTTGACCACAGCAACAGTATTGGGTTTGGTGTCTGCAGACATGGTCGATCTCCATGGTAGTCCATGGTTGGCCCCTCCTTCAGTCTCTGTTACTTTTTTTTCCCTAATGCTTTCTTTGGACAAGAACATTTCTGGGTTAAAAACTTTGAGATGGGTGGGTGACACCATCCCTCGACTAGGAGCTGTGTTTTTATCTACTGGAGGTGGTCTCAGTAGGTTCTGTCTTCCCCTTCTCTGCACATTTCAACTAAAGTCATCCTTGTTGGTTCCTGGAAGCTACATGTTTCCCTGATGTCTGGGACCCTCCAGTGGCTATCCCCTGTTCATCACCCCCCTACATATTTTTATTCGATTTCCTGACCCTCTGTACTTCTCTCACATCTCCTCCAGTTCCTGATAGTGCCACACTTATTTTCTTCCCCTACTTCTTCCCTCCATGACCCCTCTCACAATCAACTTTTGTTCAAAAAATAAGAAATTTTGTGTTAATATCTTATACAAAGAAACCATTCTTCAGTAAGTGAAGTAGAAACTTAGAACATTTGCTATTTTAACTTTAGGATAACATATTTGTCAAAATTATGAGGATAACTTGTATTGTTTTGTAAACTTCATATGTATGTAGGTAGAGAGATGATAGATAGATAGATAGATAGATAGATAGATAGATAGATAGATAGAGATATGCCATGATACTACTTCTAATCATGTAAACTTTATATTTAATACTTTCTTTTAGACACATGTTATAAACTATGCAATGAAACAAATCGTGTCTGAATTTTAAAAGAACCAAATAAGCACATCTAAATGCTAGAACTTTGTAAGTGAGATAGATCCAAGTGCTTTATGGGCAAGCATGACAACCTGCGTTCTGTTTACAGCATCCACTTAAAGTGCCAGGATCATAGAATAGTCCTTGGGAGGTTGAAACAAGGGGAACAAGAAACCTTCTGGTCAGTCAGTCTAGGCAAATCTATGAGCTCATGGTTCACTCACGTTACAGTAAAAATAAAACAGAGAGCAATTAAGAAGTATACCCAACATTAGCTTCTAGAGTCCACACTTCTACATACACATCTTCACATCTTCACATGTAAAGTAGATCATGAAATACCTTAAATAATGGAGTCAGAAACTAAGACATTTGTAGTTAGCTAGTTTTTGAGTAATGAAAAAAAAATGTAATAAGTTTATAAAATACTAATATTTGACAGAAGTGAAAAACACAAAATAAAAGTAATAATTGCTTAGCAAAACTTTAAGAACGAGAAAAATTTAAAAAAAATGTGTCTTCTAAAATCTATTTGTTCTAAAATCAATATATATATAATAAAAAATGATGAGTTACCCGTTCTATTCTTAAACATCATATTTGTTATATGAACTTTAAATGCATTTCTCAAGGAATCATATGTTATTTCAATGACTCCTAAATTTTGTTTATAAGTATGCTGCACTTGGGCTTCCAATTCCCTGAGTTGGAATCTCCATCTTTACCTGAGCTTGTGACCATTTATAGTGAATTATCCTGAGGCTTCAGATGAATGGCAATCCATCATCCTGAGGCTAAAAGCTCTCTAGCACACATAAATAATAAGCTGCCACTGACTCGGGATTTTTATTTAATGTATGACATTTCCCCCTGGATATTAACAAATATAACTCGAATAAAAACTGTTGAAGAAGTAGTACATTGTTTTGTCCAGTGGAGAAAAGACGTATTAAAATTAAAACCCATGGAAAATTTTTGAGACTTGGAACTTGGAAGCTATTATGCTAAATTTTGGTAGAGTATTTATATTGCTATTATAGAGAAAATGTATTCAACTGCCTAAGCAACTATCAGTAGCATCGTGGTTCTTCTACTTTGACTGGATTCATAATAAATGAAAGTCCTTGGAAGTCTTTCAGCTTCCCAAGTACTGTGATTATAGCTAAAAAACACCATGCCCAGTCAAAGAAGCACATTTTCAGAAATATATTTTTTTCTTTGTTTCCACTTTCATCATCTCAAAACATACGATGTTACTTTTAAATATTTCTTATTTTCATTTGGAGAGAAAAAGAAGGCAAACAAGATAGAGATTACTTCATGAGCTGTACCTTCCAAACATTTCAGGTCTTGCGCTTTATTGCCGTGCTAGAGTTTGGCTCAGCAATTCCTCCTGCACTGAACTGCTCACACCTATGAATGCCTTAATAGATTTCCAACTCTAATTTCATACACTGCAAAAATTAGTTTATAGATGGAGAATGCATGACCTTAGTATATAGAAATGTATTAGCTACTGTTAAAAGACAGTCAAATTTGAAAGATTCCTGCATATAATATTTCTTTCCCTAAGCTGTGCCTAATAAATTCAAAAGATTACACAGTAACAAATATCTTGGCAAATTTAATTGCATAAAAATATGATTCTTCTGTGTCCTTAGATTGTGTGGCCAGTATCTTACACAAGGAGAGATGAATGCAAATGGGCTGGAAAAGATATCCTGGTAAGCATTAATCTGCTAACTTATTTTAGTAATTTCTTAAGTAATTTACTACTATGTGATCTCTTCTCTCGTATTCTTGTGAACACCATTTTGTTGTTGTTGTTGTGGATCTTATAACTGGAAGAATAAGTGATATTGTTCAATTATAGAAACATAATTTTATAAAAAGAAAGCAGGTAATGATAACAATAATTTCTTTGATGGTTTATTCAAAATGCAACATTGTTTCATACATGCCTACATTACATGGTAAATCATTTGTACAGGGAGAGTTAAATATGTTAATTCATATTGGTTCCTCTTGAACGATAATGTGTCCCTAGGTCATCACTATTAAATTACCTTTGTTTTCTTTTTATATATTATATTTTGTTTTTCTTTCTTTTATCTTTCTTTTACATTTTGTTACTAGTTTTTCTATCCTTCTTCTTATTTTTCAAATAGATACTAAGAATGAACTATGTAACTTGCAGTATCCTAGACACTATGGTGTCAAATACAATTTATGCAATGCTATAATGGATTTATCATTCATCGATTGGTAAATAACTTTTACAAGAGGTCATTTCTTCCGTAGGTAAACTTGATAACAAAGTATGCAGTAGCTTGGAAGTAAAGCTTAAATCTGAACAAACCATAAAAACAGTTCAACTTTCTTAGTAAATAGATTACTATAATTTAATTACAACCTATATACTCTATTTTATGCCTTATCAATATTTCAGGAAATCTGAAACACAAAATTATACCTGAAGCTTTTGTCTATTTTAAACATTAACATTTAGAAGAAATTCATCTTGTATGTTTCCAACATCCAGGTCTAAGCAGGTGTTATCAAAAGGCAATCTGATTGTTAAACCCTCCCTAAAATGTAGACTTGAATTCACTGGTAAAAAAAAAATGGCTCTCTCAGTTAATAACATAGACATTGCTAAAAGAAGATAGAATGAGGTACAAAAGGCATAGAAATTCCCAAACCTGGTATATCTAATTATCAATAACAACTAGAAGTCTGCCACTCTAAATTACCTGCTAAACACAGGCAGTATAATAAAAATCAATCATGAGACTATTTAAAGTTGCTGAGCCCTACGAGATTGGATTTGTAGATGGGGAGAAAAAACAGATTCCAATCAAAATACAAGGACAAGTAGAGATTTACAGCCAAGAGGTGGGGTGAGGTTTGGTGTGAATTACCATGATAAAATGCCTAGGATTTAGAGAATTCTGGTTAAGGAGTTCAAAGGATTGGTTTGGAGGACAACCCAGGGTGATAAGCCCAGCAAATTTAGGGTAGTGAAGTTGGTGAGATATTAGAAGCCAGGGATGTTCTAAATTGCCAGAATCATTTTGCTAAAGCTGGACAATTCAGGGATGCATATAGAAACCTTGAATGAGCTATTCAGAGAAATCTGGCTGGAGCTGGATCAGAAGTCAGAGTGTGCAGTTATATACTACAATATACCATTTTATTAGACAAGCAAATAAAGTAATTAAGAATACACATTTAAAACCGATCATTAAAAATCTTTCAAACATTTTAATTTTATGTAAGAATTGAACATAAAAGAAAATGTTTCTGTTTCGTTCTTTATTACTGGATATTTTCTTTATTTACATTTCAAATGGTATCCCCTTCCATGGTCCCCTCCCCCCTTCCCAGAAGCCCCCTATCCCATTCTCCCTCCCACAACTTCTATGAGGAGGTTCCTCCACCCACCCACCCACCCACCCACCCACTTCCACCTCCCCATCCTCAATTCTCCTACACTGGAGCATCTATGGATCCTTCATAGGACCAAGGATCTCTCTTCACATTGATGCATGACAAGGCCATCATCTGCTATATATGTAGCTGGAGCCACATGCACTCCTTTGTTGATGGCTTAGTCCCTGGGAGCTCTTGGGAGAGGGGTGCTGGTTAATATTGTTCTTCCTATGGGGTTGCAAACCCCTTCAACTCTTTCAGTCCTTTCTCTAACTCCTCTATTATCCCACATACAGTTCAATGGTTGGATGCGAACATTCACCTCTGAATTTGTAAGGCTCTGACAGGGCCTCTCAGGAGACAGCCATATCAGTCTCCTTTCAGCATGCACTTCTTGGTATCCACACTAGTGTCTGGAATTGGTAACTGTATATGGGCTGAATCCCCATGTGAGACAGTCTCTAGATGGCCTTTCCTTCAGTCTCTGCTCTACACTTTATCTCCATATTTGCTCCTGTGAGTATTTTGTTTTCCTTCTAAGAAGGACCGAAGCACCCACACTTTGATCTTCCTTCTTCTTGAACTTCAGGTGGTCTGTGAATTGTATCTTGGTTATTTGGAGCTTTTGGGCTAATATCTACTTATCACTGAGTGCATAACATGTGTTTTCTTTTGTGATTGGGTTATCTCACTCAGGATGATATTTTCTAGTTCTATCCATTTGCCTAAGAATTTCATGAATTCATCTATTTTGATAGCTGAGTAGTACCCCATTGTTTAAATGTACCACATTTTCTGTATCCATTCCTTTGTTGAAGGACATCTGGGTTCTTTGCAGCTTCTGGCTATTATAAATAAGGCTGCTATGAACATAGTGGAGCATGTGTCCTTATTACATGTTGGAGCATCTTCTGGGTAAATGCCCAGGAGTGGTACATCTGGGTTGTCAAGTAATACTATGTACAATTTTCTGAGGAACCATCAGTCTAATTTCCAAATTGGTTGTACTACCTTGCAATCCACCAGCAATGGAAGAGTATTCTTCTTTCTCCACATCAAATGTTTCTTTGGAATGAGAAGATGAATCTTTTGCTAAGGTACCTACTATGCACGCAGGGAACCCATAGAAAAATCCTGGAGTGGCAGAGTGCTCCGGGAATCCTAGCCTGTGAATGTGCAGATTCTTGAAGCTCACTGGACAGCTCGCTTAACAAAATTTATGAGCTTCAGGTTCAGTGAGAGACCCTGTACCAAACAAGAAAGATGGAGAGCAAATACAGGAAAGACAGTGATGTGGATCCCTGTCTCCATCCTTCCTGTGTACAAGGACCCACATTTGAGCATAACTGAACACACACATGCACACATGCACATTAACGAAGAATCTCAAGACACACCAACACCACAAGCAAAAACAGGAGCAGGATAATAATATCTTTGATATCAATAAAAAAATTTAGATTTGAATCATTTCACTAAAACAGAAATAACTAAAAGTTGTGCTGGACCAGTGTTGTACTTTTCTGGACTCATGGAGACATTGATTTCAACAAAAACTAGGATTCTTGGAACAGTGAAAGAGGTATGGGTGGTCTCATTATGAGATGTTTGCTATTAAAAAAAATCAATGCTGAATGCTGAGCAAAATTGATCTTTTTATTATTGTTGAATAATAAAATCTCTGTTGATCACAGCAGAGTTATACTGCTATTAATTTGGTTTTGTCAAAACAGTGATGGTAATAATGATACTTGTCTGACAAGTTACCTAAATTTTGTACTAAATGCAATGACCATGTATTGAGTACATGCAACTACGTGACTGAATCAGAATATTCAGATGCCATGATGCACAAATATTCAGTTGAGCTTATGTGGTTTCCAAATTATTCATATCAATACCAGTTTTAGAGCACTCTTTCCATCCCTCCATATCTCTCTCTTCCTCCCTCCTCCTCCTCCTCCTCTTCCTCCTCCTCCTTCTCCTCCTCCTTCTTCTTCCTCTCTCTGTCTCTGTCTCTGTCTCTGTCTCTGTCTCTCTCTCTGTCCCTCCCTCCCTCCCTCTCTCCCTCCCCCTCTTTCTGACATCTGAGATTAGGTTTCTGGCAGACATGCAGGTTGTTCAGCTACTACAAAAATCTCTTGTCCTTACTGTGTCCTGATATGTAATATAATCTTAAATGAGTAAGTGCATCCCTTGGAGAGCAACTTCAGATATTCAAAGTTCATTACAAATGTTATAAATGCTATAGAACTAAAATGAATCAAAGAATTAGTGTTTGGCATTGTCTGTGTCATATATATGATGTTGATGGCCCCAGATCATATGGTAGAGATAGATACATTAAGGCTTACATTCTCTAGAGTTAACAGTAGTACATGGTGGCCTAATGATAGAAAACTCAATGTAGGAATATTGCATTGTGACTATGTACTTTCATATTTCTTTATATTATAGTAAGACAATTTTCTTTCAAATCCTTTATTCTCTCTAGTAATTTTTATTTAAGAAAATAAAAAAAACAATGGTTTTATTTCAATGAAATGTTTTTACCTTAGTTGTACTTAACATTAAAGTATATCCTATATTACTCTTCTGTCTAATGCATCTGGCTCTTTAATACTGACTTCCCTCACCCAGATATTGAAAGTACAGTTGATACATTGAAAATTTATTTAAGTTGATTTTTTTCATTGTTTAGCCTCCTTGGGCACTATTTCAATGTATATACTTCCTATTGGATACAATAATATTTTTTGTTTGTAGGCTTTAATTTATATATCTACTTCTCAATCTTTTTTCTTTACATGTGACTTTGAGATAAAGATTGAAGGAGTTGTTAAAATTTGTAACATTCTTGATAAACATGATCAAGCACAATTATTATTTTAAGATATAATTTACATAACTAATCTGAAAGAAAGACTGAGAGGAAAAGTATATTTCATTCAATACCTGATTTATGCAGTAACACCATGGCAGTTTCATGGAAATCCTGTACTCTATCTTAAGTAACTAGTGATCAGTGGGGATTTATGGGCAGGAATTCTTTTCAAAGTGCTCTTGTGATGCTGGAAACCACAAGAATGAAGCATGGGGGAGTGCAACCATCAGGACTTCAAGACAGAACAGTAATCACAATAAAAATTGACCTTTCACATTTACAAGAATAGTAAACTATAATTTCCAAGTGAGAGCTCTCTGGTTTCTACAGTGTGGGTCACCCTTTCCTGTTCCTTGCTTCCACAACTCCCTTGGAAATAAAGGATCTAGAAACAAATCATCTTGGGAAAGCCCTGTCCTCTCAGGACTCAGTTAGTGTAAGAATGCAGCAGGCAAAGTGAGACAAAACCAGCAAGTATTACTATAAACCTGGAGAACGGATCACTTTTAAAGTAGCCAAGAGAGTGCTTTAGTTCTGTGTCAGAAATTGCATCCTCATCCAGAGGTAACCACATGTCATGATGTTGAACCTGCATAGTTCCTGCCTCTGGCTATAACCTCATTTGGGGAAGTAACCACCTCCCTATTCTCTTGTGGGAAGATCCAACCCATCATTACTCTGTGCCAATACACAACAAACATTTATTAATAGCAACTATTGCAGAGTGAAGGCTGTGGTAAAGAGGCAATCAGTCCCTCTCCCCCCTCTCTCACTCTCTCTCTCTCTCTCTCTGTCTCTCACACACACACACACACACACACACACACACACACACACACACACACACACACACACAGTGGGATATGTTGCCTTTCATCTGCTAGTAAAAGACATTTCTAACAACATTAATCTGAGGGGTATTTTTTGTTGTGAAAAAAAATGAATCAGTTTATAAAGCATGCTGTCTTGTTAATTAATACACTCTTTGCTTGATGTGTCAGTGTTAAATTTAGAATCTCTCTGGTATTTTCGTTAGATGTATGAAGTGCTTATCACCTTTACTATCTACTTGCTAGAGACATGCTGGAAAATATGTATTTTATATTAGAAAGGTAATTTGATGACAAAAATAAAATATGATCTGTACATTTTGACTGCCCTCTACTCTCCCTTGCTGATGTTCCCAAGGCTCTAAATCCCCCTGAGTTATTCTCAGTACATTTTTTCTGGTGGCTTAGCTTCCTTGACCATGGTTTGCAAATGCAAAATGAATTTGTGCTAAGCTGGTAAAAGAATCTGTTTTGAATCAATAGCTCTCTGAATCCTCTTTGTTTATCCTACTAACCCATCTCTCTTTGCACTGTTTCAATAAAACCAAATGGCAACCGTATGACTGCTAGAAATATTTTGAGCATCATTGGAAATCAAAATTTCAACCATCTGAGAGGAACCAAAAGGAGCAGATTCTCAGAATTCTTTTCCAGATACATTTCAGAGAGCAGCGTTATGCACCTGAACCTCAGAACTCCATAGTTTTAAGGAGTTTGTTTTCCTGTTCTTAAATGTTATGACCATAGAAAGCTATGGTGTACAATAACAGCTCTATCAAAAGGACTCATATTCCATGAATCTAGCAGCATTAATTTTTGACAAGTAACACAATTTTAGTCTCACTTGTCTCATACATGTCAAAAGTTGCATGCCAAACATTAAATTTTATTTAATATTTCAAAGTTCAAGGATGTCACTAACCTTCAGCGTTTTTGGTTGGTTGGTTGGTCTTAGGAATTTCAAAGCTTGGTATTAATTTGCAAGTGAGGGAGAGTTGTTGCTGTTTTTCAAATTTTGGAGTTTACAAAAATCAAATGTTCACTGACTGTCAAAACTTATAAATCTATATTTGTATCACATTTTTGTCTGAGCAGTAGCATCAACTACTTATGCCACAGATTATTGTCAATTGTGGTTTTGTTGTTTGTTTGTTTGTTTGTGTTTTTGCTTTTTTGAGACAGGGTTTCTCTGTGTAGCCTTTGCTGTCCTGGAACTCACTTTGTTGACCAGGCTGGCCTCGAACTCAGAAATCAGCCTGCCTCTGCCTCCCAAGTGCTGGGATTAAAGGCATGCGTAACCACCGCCAGACTGTCAATTGTGTTTTTGTAGTTAAGAGTAATCTAAAATTAATTATTCCTCAGAAGCCATTGGCTGGCTTCAAACAGCCTTGATAAGCAGAGGTCTTCTCTGGAGGCTGAAGCTTGTGTGTGGAGTGACTGGATAGTGACCTACCATCTCATTCAACTCAAAGGCATCTTAACACACCCAGATTTAAATATTAAAATTTATTTTACTATAACTCCTCTGGTATAAAGCCATATACTTTAGGCAGTAGTTACCTGGTCCTCTATTCACTGCCACAATGGAGCTGTGCAAACTGTACAATTCAAGCTGCTATTACGGCTATTGCATCCAGTGAGTAATAAGGCCATTAGGTCTGACCCAGTAGCCATGTGCTTTTGCAAGTATCCATAAAACCTTAGCAGGATAACTTGCTTAAAGTAGATTAGGCCTGTTACTTTATAATTGTTGTTAATATTGAATGTGGTTCTTATTGACAATGAAGATGACCTCACAATAGATAGTGTATTTCCAAATATGGCTCCTGGTGAAAGATGACAGTACTGCAATCATGCAGCTAACAAATGTTGAATGTAGACCAGAAAATCTCTTGTCTCATGAAATGAAGCAGATTTAAGTGTAGATTTTATATTCCTCTGAGTGATGTGCGCATTACTATTGAGAGAAATACTGCATTATCTGAATTTACAGATTCAACATTCGTGACTGCAAACACTGAGAGTTTTCTGAATACTTGATATTGATCGCAGCACATTTTCTTAGAGTAATCGGTGACTGGTGACACAGACAATGTTTCCTTTCTGAGTATATTCGTGTACATGGTTGTGTACGGGGTACATACATGTCAGTGGGAGCCACAGACTAATTTTCTATTTCTTGGTCAGTCACAATCCAATATATTTTTCTGAGACATAATCTGAATTTAATCCATTTGCCTAAGCTGGCTGGTCAGTGAGCCCAGAGTTTGTCCTGTTTTCTATTTCTTGGTCAGTCACAATCCAATATATTTTTCTGAGACATAATCTGAATTTAATCCATTTGCCTAAGCTGGCTGGCCAGTGAGCCCAGAGTTTGTCCTGCTTTTTATTCTCCAGAAGGTACCACCATACCCAACGATTCACAGAGGTTGCAGGGATCCAAATGTAGCCTCTCATGATTAAGCAGTCCAAGCCTCACAAACGCGTGCTTGTTTTAGAAGTCATTAGGAAACTCAGTGTCCTGTGTCAGGTACAAGATGTACAACAAGTGCTATTGAACCTTTAGATTTATTTTAGATGTTATTCAACTTTTGAATTGCCATTTGAATTTTTAAGCAAAATAAAACGATAAACATTTCTCCATCAACCCAGACCAACCGTCATATGTAAGAACTGGCATTTGTAATTATTGTAAGTGACTAACTTTACTTGCAAAATAATACTAGCAATCCAAAAAGGATGTTAAAATTCGATCATCTTGAGAAATTTCAAGTATATTTTTAAGTGGCCCAAAAGAAGGTTGGCACTAGCTTAAGAATCATTATTTATATCTGGCTGGAACAGAGCAAGGTAATTCACTTTAAGCCATTCTGTATGAATCATTAGCTCAATCTCAGGAAATTCCAGAGAGAGGATTTCCTATCTCAAGTGAGAAGTCCACAGAGTCCCCCTCACCTGGAACTCTCCTAGCCATCGCTCATATATTCTGTTCCTCTTGTGCTGAATGATTTATATAAATGGATATCTACTTACCGATAAACCAACCATGATGCTATAGATTTAGCCTTAATTTTAAGAATATTTTCTTATAGATGGTAAACTCTGTCTGAAGATAAATATGCTATCATCAGCTTTTGGCTGTTTTTAACGTTAATTTGATTCAAAAGGGAACAATAAGATAGATCTACAAAATATCACTAAACTTTCCCAAAGTTCTGTAGCATCGTAATGTTAGTGTTGATATGCTGCTTTTGATGAGAGCTGGGGAAGGAGAGAGGATGCAAACATGATTTTATTTAGAAAATGTGATTACTAGTACCAGAGGATGTTAACTTTTCTTTATTATGTTAAAATGAGAACAATGATGAAAATTCTCAGTAATCTTCATTTAGGTGCTAAATATATTAAATATTTTTATTCTTTTTTTTATTAGATATTTTTTATTTACATTTCAAATGTTATCCCCTTTCCTGGTTTCCCCTCCCAAAACCCCCTATCACTTCCCCTCTCCCCCTGCTCACCAACCTACCCACTCCTGCTTCCTGGCCCTGGCATTCCCCTACACTGGGGCATAGAACCTTCACAGGACCAATGTCCTCTCCTCCCATTGATGACCGACTAGGCCATCCTCTGCTACATATGCAGCTAGAGCCACCAGTCCCACCATGTGTATTCTTTGGTTGGTGGTTTAGTTCCAGGAGCTCTGGGGGTACTGGTTAGTTCATATTGTTGTTCTGCCTATGGGGCTGCAAACCCCTTCAGCTGCTTGGGAACTTTCTCTAACTCCTTCATTGGGGACCCTGTGCTCAGTCCAATGGATGGCTGTGAACATCTCCTTCTGTATTTGTCAGGCACTGGCCAAACCTCTCAGGAAACAGCTATATCAGGCTCCTGTCAGCAAACACTTGTTGGCATCTACAATAGTGTCTGGGTTTGGTAACTGTATATGGGATGGATCCTCGGGTGGGACAGTCTCTGGACAGTCATTCCTTCAGTCTCTGCTCTATACTTTGTCTCCATGTATATTTTGTTCCCCCTTCTAAGAATAATCAAAGTATCCACACTTTGGTCTTCCTTTTTCTTGAGTTTCATGTGGTTTCTGAATTGTATCTTGGGTACTCTGAGCTTCTGGGCTAATATTCACTTATCAGTGATTGCATATCATGTGTGTTCTTTTGTGATTGAGTTACCTCACTCAAGATGATATCCTCCAGATCTATCCACTTGCCCAAGAATTTCATAAATACATTGTTTTTGATAGCTGTGTAGTACTCCATTGTGTAAAGGTACCACATTTTCTGTATCTATAATGTATATTATGGATAGCTTTAACATACTGTACTATATATTACATATATATTATATTTATGCATATTTGTTCATGTATATTTATATCATGTATAATCTTTTAAAATATTTGTTTTCTAGTAGCATGTTGAAATAATTTCAATATTTATATAATTTTTATTCTTCCACACATACTTATGAAAGGATAAACCATCATATTTATAAACAAAAATATTATAAAGTAGTGATTATATGTAGGGGAGATAATTAGGTCAAATCTATTAACCCCTTCTAGGTAGGCATTTTCAGATAAGTTATTCTATTTTAGTAAGATATTCACCTGTTAGAATTTCTTTAGAGGCCAGACTTAAATAAATGGAATATAAAAAGAATTTTACAAAAGGTATCAAAATTTGTGCAATGGTAGCATGTGGTGAAGACTCTATGGTAGGCTGAGTACTGCTTCTGACGTGTTAACTGTGCCTACAATTCTATAGACAACCAGATTTGGTGTTAGAAAAGAAAGTAAAGTGGACAAAGAACATATCAAGGGGGAGCGGGAACTGCTTTTCATTACATCAATTCCTGGTAGTCAATTGCTAATCTTAAGAAGATGCTGCTAATTGCCATGGCACTAGATAAGGATGAAGACAAGATCTCATGGCTGAACTGAAACAAATAGGGAAGGGAATAAATTTCCAGCCCAATGTTAGAACTTGCTCACAAGGGTCCAGTCGTGGAAAACATTGACAGGGCTATGACTATAGGTGAAACCTTGCTTCCACATCTTTGAAAAATATCTTATAAGAGCAACCTTACAAGCGATTAAAGAGGAGTGACTAGGAAATGTACTCCCTGCTTAACTAAGTTGGCAAAGCACAATTCCTCTACAGCTGTCAAAAACCAATGCTGTGTTTTACTGCTTAACTAGATGATGACCAAAGGCCCATATTAGGACAAAAGTGGCTATATTCGAAAGTCCTCCCTTGTTGGAGTAATGAAATTTCATGACAGTTTTAATGAACAACCTGTAACATTTATTTGTAGCAGAAGATGGGCACATAGCAATCTTCTAAAGCAAGTTTATTGAAGTTACCTCTGTTTAGTTCCCAGTATGGGTTTCAATTCTCTGAAGAATGTCTTCAGAAGGAATAAAGAACTCATATTTGGGTTGTTGGCATAATGTATGGAATGGTATAGGATATAGACTAGTATAGAAGTTAGACAGCCTTTAAGCATTCAAAACAATAAAGACATGCTTATTTTTAAGAAAGGATAACCACAGGTTATGGTGATACAAGCCTTTTATCCTAGCCCTCATAAGGCTGATTCAGGGGATCTCTATGAGGCTGAGGTCTGGCTGATCCATATAGTGAGTTCAGGAAAGCCAGTGCTATATAGGGAGACCTTTTCTCAAAATAGCAATAGCAACAACAAAATGGATAACCAGTTCATGAATACATGCTATTGCTTTATTGGGATGTATCATTAATCCCAGCTTTAGTTGAGAGCACTTGAGGTCAAGAGTCTGGAACAACTTTCCTGTGGTCATGCACAAAACAGAAGATTCCCAAGCTCATTCAAGCCCACCCCTAACTCATGGATAAAAATAGCTATCTCAATAGTGTTTTAATGTTATCTTTATAATTTCATTTGAATTGACCTGTAAGATCTTCTGACTGTTTTTTAGAATGTCTTCCATACTTTTTTGCTGTTTTGGTTATTTTTAGTCAGGGTTTCTCTGTAGCCTTGACTGCCAGGCTGTCCTCCACCTCTCAGAAAGCCCAGTGTCTTTGCCTCCTGAGTACTAGTAGTGAAGACATACACCGTGACCAGGCTATAGTTCATACTTTAAAGAAATCAAAATTGTCATTAAACATGAATAAAAGTCAATGAATTCTAAATTTCTTAGGTTGAACTCTAGTCAAATATAATATCTACAATTTATCATAGTGATATGTGTATATACACTAATACACATAAGCATGAACATATATGTAGACCCGTTTGTAGATTTTTGGTCTATTATCCTAAATTATTTGAAGAAATACTTTTGTTTCAAAAAGCTGGACAAATGGAATTTGTGAAATTTCACTTTAATATCTAATTATGTGTGACGTAGAAGACCATAACTTAGATAACTAACATCAAAACTTTTTTATTACATTTGTTTTATTTTGCTAAAAATTTAAACAGCAACCATAAATGTCTTTGACCAAGCATCTTTTATCATTACACAATCAACATGCCTGCAGTCTCTTTTACATTTGTTCCCAGAATGCCACAACATAAAACTACAGTATGGCTTGAAACAACCGACATTTATTTTGTCCCAGTCATGGCAGCTTGAAGCAAAAGATCTAAGCCTCCAAAGGGCTGGCTTTGAGGCCCACTCATTGGCTTGTTCCTCAGTATGTCTCATAATGCTTCTCTGGATGCTCATTCCTCTGTGTCCGCTCACCCTGATGCCTCTCTATGTATCTTTCTTTCCTCTCTGGAAAAAAACAAAGTAGATTAGATTAGGGTCACCCTAGGGGCCTCCATTAACTTAGTTCTTCAAGGGTCTATTTGTAAATATCACCATACTCAAGGTTTACTGGACAAGGGCTTCTAGCCACAACTTTTGAAGTAATGCAGTTGAAGCCAACATGGCTCTGCATCTGCACTTATATCACTCATTGACTCTAGAGCAACTAATTGATTTTCAGCACATTTCTATTATTACAAAAATCTTTCATACTGTGCATGGTGGTGAAAGCTTTTAATTACAGCACTCAGGAGGTAGAGTTAATTGGACATTTGTGAGTTTGTGGCCACTCTGGTCTATATAACTCCTTGTAAGCCAGCCTGTTCTACATGGTCAGTGCCATGCCAGCCAGGGGAGAACCTTTCCAAAAAACATATTTCCAATATTTTATGTTTTAGGATCCTCATAAGGGAAATACACTTTAGGCTCTTAAAACACACACACACACAGAGAGACACACACACAGAGAGAGAGAGAGAGAGAGAGAGAGAGAGAGAGAGAGAGACAGAGAGACAGAGAGACAGAGAGAGAGAGCATTGACTATCCATATACAGTATCTACTTGTACCAGAAGTCTGATACATACTACATCTATGGTGGTTTAAAAACTCATTAGAGAATTTCCATTTTACTAAGAGAATTGCATGAACATTTTATATTATTAACTATATAATGTGTTTAGTATTTTGGACAGCTCTTAACCAAATCAAAATCTAGCTTGATATCAAACAATGCAGCTGGAAGAAAGGAGATTTGTAACCATGACACCAGACAGTCCTCTAAAAGCTAGACCTCTTTCTAGGTCTTCTATCCTACACTAGAAAGACAATGGTATCTCTCCTTGGCAGGCTGAATTCTGTTACGATACAGGTATATAAGTTAGAAGTCACTAATTCAATCTCAGGCAGATAATACAACAATGAGAGCACAGCCATGTATGAGCTCTGTGAGATGCGCGTCTGTGAAGAAGAGATTTCTAGCCACCTGTAGTGGGTGTGAAGGACTGGGAAGACATGATTGAGAATGATCAGATCACAGTTGGATCAGAACAATTTAGGAAGGGAAAAAGACAAATCACTACTGCCAGATAAGTCCAGGGCAACTCCAATAGAAGAAGGATAACGTGAGTGACAGGAGCAATCTCATGGATTACCGCTTTGGCAGGAACCTTGGAGTATGCAGTCAGCTTGCCAAATAAATGGACCAGTGGAAAGAGAGTCAATGGATTAACTTCAGGAATTAAGCTTATTAATGGGTTTTCCTGCAGCGTGCACCCACCCATCCTGACAGCCACGGATTCGTTTGCTTTCCCAGCTGCTGGGTTATACAGTAAAAGAATTCCACGTGAGCGGCTGATGGCACAGGGACTATTGAGTTTTCCTTTAAAGTAAATTGTCACTGACCTGAGGCAGTGCTATCCTATCCCCATTCATTTGGGGCTGGTTTATATTTGAACCAGCACAAATTTGCTTGATTTAATCACGAACTGAATATATTTGAATAGAGATGGTTCCTGTTCACTGTCTCCTCCCCATTTGTTTTTTTTAAGCCGCTTCTTTATTTAGGTTAAATTCTCACTATTTTATCCATAGTTTAAGAACAGGGGAAGAGGTAATTGGAATTGTAGGTAAATTATATTCTTTTGTAGAAAGCGTAAGGATCGGAAGTTAGTTAAAAACACCTCAGTGCTGTTCTAATTTCCATGCATGGAGCAGTTGTTTTGACAGATGGATGGGCTTTATTTTTGTAACGGTCCAGGAAAAGTCTGCAACAGAGCCTAATCTGGGCTACGTAGCTCTATCTGTGATGTTTGTTTTTGATTCATTCTGCTTTCAGCTCCGATATCTTTTTCAAGGATAGATATGTTCTCTACATTTATTCTTTGGGACAATATTTTTATGCATAATTTTTCTATTCATGTGCTCCAAAAAGGCTAGAGCCCCCCACTAGAACTCAGATCCAAACAACTTGTCATAGAGGATGATTTATCAAGGCTCCTCAGGTGTGGGCTTGGGTTTTTATTGGATTATAACTGCTCTTACTTCTAAACTAATGATGGTGGGGTGCTGTTGATCTGAAGGCCCTGAGATTCACTGACTCTCGGGATGTCAAGGTGTTACCAAGTTCACCTGTGTATATCAACTGAAGTTTGAAGAAAAGATCAAGGTTTGAAAAATGAATTCATTTTGAGCTGACTGCACTGTCTTTATTGCGCTGTAAATCCTCCAGTGTGGAGCAAAGCCGTGCAGGAGTTTAATGCCAAAAAGTACATTACATTCTGAGTTTTGAGAAACGTCATGGTTCAAGGAAAGGTCAGAAACACTCCTCTTCTGTTTCCCCAGAGCAGCAATGTGTGAAGTGTGTCTCCTTTTGCTGCCGTGCTTCCCCCTAGTTTAACAGAATGTTCAGGCAGCCTCAGAATAAAATGAATGTCCTGTTTGGAATCCTTGCCAGGCTTGGCAGCCACAGACTACAAAAGGGAGGCAACTGAATGACTGGATTGATACACTGTTATGTAGACATTCTCTTAAGAACAGATCCTAAGTGAATGTCTTTTAAGTTTTGGGTTCCTCTCTGTTCAGACCCTTTTGTCTACTTTCCTCTTCCACACATGCTGAGGGTTCTTCCTTTGGCTATGTTCAAACCAATCTTGAAAGTATTTCCTTCCACTCCTTTGTTTTCCTACAACCATCATTTTACCCTCTAAGCCCAAGAAATTGTTCCGCACTCTATTTGCCTCAACCTTTACTTTGAAAATAATACTAAGGTAGCCTCGGGGCATGGCAAACAGTGCGACTTGCCAATTGGGAGAGTTGAGTGGGGGAAATTAAGGAGATCATTCTAGGCCTTGGGCCAATAGGGTGGGGCTCCATTTTCTCTAACTCAGACTCACTTGTTATCAGCACACTCAGTCAGACTCTTTGCCAGGTTTCTCGGCTAGAGTCCCATGATTGATTTTGTTCCAGCAGCTTTGTAAAAGAATGGTTGTCATAGTATAGTGGTTCCCTATTTAACAGTTAATAGAGAACAAATTGAGAATTTGATATTCAATGTAGTCCAATTTTGTGGGCTTCAAGAGCTTAGGGAGTTTTTCTTGTGTTAATTATAACCTGCTAGTTTCTTTAGAAAGACAGCCTTAGTCGCTGGTAAATTGCTAATTGGTTATCTAATCTATATGAAATAATGAACTCACAAAAGCTATGGTATTAAATTCATAACAGTGGTAAGGGTAATGTGACCCTTCCTTTGTGTTTCCAAGTATTTGTACTCATGATTATGTTTTGCTTTTATACCACAGAGAACCATAGTCTCTTTTAAAATTGTTACGAGGTATTGGATGTGAATAATGGAACTAGAGACGTTAGGTTTACATGCAAAATGGCTTGTGAGTCTCAACAAGCATTTCCCAGACCAAGTGAAGTCCTGTTCTTTTCTAAAGTAAACAAGTCTTCTGACTGGGTCTGCAACTATTATTTACTAGAATATCCATGTGCTTAACCATGAATGCACAGCCAATATCTTGCTTTTGACATATGGTACCAGAACTCATTATTTATCTTCTTGTATATAATAATATTGAACCCACAATGAGGGATGGCTGTAAAAGCAGAATATGTGACCACCTACATGTTTCAAAGAAAGATATTTTTAAAAATTCCTCCTTTGAAAATTGACAGATTTTTTTTTAAAGGAGTACGAATATATCCTGTGGGCAAACCCATGAATGCTTCATTTGTAAATGAATTTATCAGATGTTTCCTTCCTCTGCATAGGCGTTCATGTTGTGTCCTGTAGGGAAAAGAGGAGGGACTGATACAGAATGAAGTCTGGGCTTTGAGAACAAGCGAAGTTATGTTTTATCTCCTTTGCAGTGATGATATTTTGAACAGGAACTAACCTGTTCAAAGTGAGTGAGGAAGGGTATACATACAACCTTTAAGCTAGGAAATTCTTCCTCAGAACAGAACAATTTGCAAAGTCGGTTGATTTCAGAGCATAATTTTATGCCTTGCCCAAAAGAAAGAGAATACATTCTGTATTTACTTAACAAAACAATAAAGAAATTGGTTTTTTAGTTTTGTTTTGGTTTGTTTTGTAATTTTTACCTACTGAAATTGCACATTATTGTTAAGAATGCGTGAGGATTCACATCTAAAGCTTCCATTTTGTTTTAAATAAGTCTAATTCATCTAAGGGTGTATATTCATAGGACAATATCAGGTTTTGTCCTAGAGCAATCAGATAGAATGAATAGCAGGTACTTTCTTGAATTGAAATGTTAATTATTCTGCTGAAGTTTCCTGCTCCTTATTTTATGGGCCAATGGAGTTGAGACCTAAGCCATCAGGTGCAAGTACTGGATACAAATGTCATGTGGAAATGTACTCAGCGAGTTATAACACTCCACTTATAAACTCTAACTGACTGCATAAGTCCAGATGCATTCTGAGTTCACACCTAAGAAGTCGCGGGTCACAGAGAAAGCTTTGAGGGCATAACACACTTCGGAGCATAACATTCAACCTGGTTCTCCATTTTGTGAGCGAGCCAACACCATTTATACAGTAGTCTGGTTTGAAATATTATAGCTCCATCTCTAGGGCTTACTTTTAAATATTCAACTGAAAATTTTCTTAAAAACTATGAACAATGTAGGAAAACACTCTCAATATATCTATTAGGTAGTATCTGAATGCATACTTATTAGAAAGAAACCAATATGCATTACTAGCAATGATTAGCTTCAGGTTATCCTTTATTTCTGTTCCTGTTTTCTAAATTTAAACTCAGAAGTCACTTTTGTAATAAGAATTTCACCATAATCTCATTTGAATAATTTGTTATTTAGAGAGTTGGTTGTTGTCTGAACTATGGAAATATCACCCATGATTACTGGCAACCCAGAACTTCCTATTCAGTTAGGCTATGATGTTTTAGAAATAGTTTTCATGAAAGATATTTGGTGAAGGGTATATGTCTTATCCAGGGTTACTATTGCTGGGATGAAACACTGCATCCAAAACGACTTGGCCTTAGATATCAATACCACTGTTCATTTTGAAGGAAGCCAGGGCAGAAACTTGGAGGCAAGAGCTGATGTAGAAGCTGCTGAGGGTGATATTGACTGGCTTGCATTCTATGGCTTGCTCATTGACCTGCTTTCTTATAGAACAAGGAACCACTAGCCCATGTGTGGCACCACCCAAAAGGGACTGGACCCTTCCCTATCAATCACTAATTAAGAAAATGCCTTATATGCTAGCTTACATACCAGTCTGATGGATGGATCTTCTCACATGTGGTTTCCTCTTCTCAGATAACTATAGCTTGTTCATGTTGATATAAAACTAGGCACAGTATATTATATTAATTTCCTCAAGGTTTAGGTTTTTACATTTTAATGCATGTAATGCTATGAACAAAATAACAGAATAATAAATGAGCCCTAAAGTTTGAAAAAGGTATACATACAAAATCTCTCCCAGCATGGCAAACATCCTGGGTTCTTCAGTCAGGCTGACGGCTGGAACTAACTGGTTTGCCTTTTGTTTCACAGAAAGAATGTGCCAATTTCATCAAGGTCCTGGAGGCTTATAATCAGACTCACTTGTATGCCTGTGGAACTGGGGCTTTCCATCCAATCTGCACCTATATTGAAGTTGGACATCATCCTGAGGTAAAGCTGACTCATAAAAAACGCTTTTGGTTCCTGGCTCCTTCCGGTTTAAACAGTTCATTGCTGATTCCTTCAGCTCATTTAGCTTCCTGTTATGTATGCATGGGGACCTTGTTCCAATTCAGATGCTGTTATTAATTTTAGTCTGTAAATATCAAACAGCACAGTCATCACTCACCAACTGTGGGACAAGAGAAGGGAGGAGAACATTTGTTCTCACCCTGGATTTCAGAGTCCTCCTCTCTGCATGTGAGACCCAGGGAGGCAAGCTGCAGGTGTTCTCCGTTCTCAGTCATCTGCTTATCTGTAGCTCCCCTGCCATAACTCGCCTCCTACTGATCTGTTGTGTTTGCTTGTTTGTTTTGTTTTATTTTTGCTGGTATCTTCTGTTAGAGAATTAAGATGGATACGCTCTATAAATGGGTTCCAAGACGGGAACCCCACATTCTAGTTCTTGCTTTGTTAGGTTTTACCTTTATATTTCTGATTATTATACTACTAGCATGGAAAAGAATGAAATATATTTTGCTCTACTGAAAGATGTTGTTGAGAGAAACTTTGGTGAGAGAATTGTAGTTGAGTAAATTTAAATCAGATTTAAAATGAGGAGGCATTGCTCCTATTGAAAGCAGTGTATTGAGCTGGACATCTCAGCCGCCTCAGTTACAAACACTGTTGTTAGCTCTGGCACTGCGTCTTCAGAACAAGAGAGTTCACATGCTGAGCGAGTGATCTGTTACAGAACTTACTTCCAAATTGGAATTCAGAAACGCTCAACAAATCAAGAGTTTGGTCACAGAATCTTTCTGGAATCCTAAAGATAAGACTGAATTTACATGTCAGCCACTTAGATCCTCAGCTCCAGGCTAGTGCTGCATTTTCTTAAGGTGCCCTGTGAGATAGCAATGTGTTGTGTTGATTCCAAAGACAAGAAAGCCAAACATTTCATTCTTTATCTTCCTTATACGGGACAGTGCACTATAGGTTCTGTTTCCAATGCTCTAGCCACTTACTTGGTGGTGTGGTTTCTGCTGTTGCTTCCCTGATGAGACCCCTGAGGACTCATCCATATATGAAAGTTACACGCTTGTGCCTGCCCACCCGCCCTTATAGTCTTCCTTCTCCTCATCCTCACAAGTGTGTGTGAAATACTTTTTAGTGTGGACAAGATGTTTCATCATGATGGGACTTTTTAGGACATGAGTCCTCTTTAAGTTTCCGTTTCACTCTGAGGAAAATAGGAATTAGTTCCTTTGCAGGACCCCGGAGAGACTAGAGATGGTGGTTGTAGTCACTTCCAATTAAATAACTACCCATGTGCTACCAGCCCAAATGTAAAACTGCCGACTTCAATAAAAGCTGGACCCACTGTGGTGCACATTTTGTACCCGGATTCATAATGGTCCTGATGGGCAGCACACGAGGATGCAGTAGCACTCCCAGGAATCTCCTTCCCCAGAGGCACAGAAAAATATACATGGTGGTGTCACAATAGGCTTCAGATCTTGAGCCACAAAGCATCAGCTTTTGAAGCCCTGGGATTTTTTTTTAACTTTAATTATTTGTATTTCTTGTCTTTTTTCCCCCTTTAAAAAAAAAATTAGGCGTTTTTTTTCACTTACATTTCAAATGCTATCCCAAAAGTCCCCCATACCCTCCCCACCCCCACTCCCCTACCCACCCACTCCCACTTCTTGGCCCTGGCATTCCCCTGTACTGAGGCATATAAAGTTTGCAAGACCAAGGGGCCTCTCTTCCCAATGATGGCCCACTAGGTCATCTTCAGAGACAAAGTTTGGAGCTGAGACTAAAGGATGGACCATCTAGAGACTGCCACACCTGGGAATCCATCCCATAATCAGCCTCCAAACGCTGACACCATTGCATACGTCAGCAAGATTTTGCTGAAAGAACCCTGATATAGCTGTCTCTTGTGAGGCTTTGCCGGTGCCTGGCAAACACAGAAGTGGATGCTCACAGTCAGCTATTGGATGGATCACAGGACCCCCAATGGAGGAGCTAGAGAAAGTACTCAAGGAGCTAAAGAGGTCTGCAACCCTATAGGTGGAACAACAATATGAACTAACCAGTATCCCCGAAGCTCATGTCTCTAGGTGCATATGGGAAAATTATTTAACATCTCATAGTCTCTGCTTATAACTTGTAAAACAATAAAATCATCCTTGCCTAGGGATTCACATATGTTAAATGAGAGTTATCCTAAATCATTACCTCAAATTGCCTCCCACACTCCTAACATTTAGTGCTACACAAACTTCAACCTTCCAGTCTCAATGTGAAAGCATGGCATTCTTCCAGTCTCAGGATTTACTTCCTGCATCTCCGTTTACTTAACCTTAGTTACTCCATGTAGAGCCACGGGCTTCGTTCCCTGTATCTGTGCTTAATGTAAGATTGGAATGAACATGTTTGAGATCTGATAGGTCATCCTTGCTAAAAAACGAACAGCTAATAATTGAAATTATAAATGTGTCTCAGGTTGAAAGCCTTGGCAGTTTGTCTCATTCATTATTGCCACCTTACCTGATATTTACTTGTCTCCTCATCTGTGATTATAAATAATGTCACTAGACTTCCCTTATAGGGCATCTCTGTACTCATCTTAAATCTCCTATCTCTAAAAGCTGAGACTTCCATTACTTTGGTATCTATTTATGCTAAAATTCTATGCATCTGCATGGATTTTTACCACTTTTTCCTATGAAGATGGCCCCGCTGCCCTCCTATAATTGAGCTTCCTGTTGTTAATCCGTGCTATCTTTCAAGTAAACTAAGCTTTGCTGCTCTTAGGGTGGGCTTGTGGGGAGTGAAGGGCTACAGGCCATTGCTCAGGCTCCCCTCCACTGAAATGGTAAATAAACCTAGCTTCCTACGTGAGCTTTGAGATGACATACTGAGGTACAAGTATTTTTTCCCAAGAAACTCAGAGTTTCGAACAGGTCCAAATTAAGAAGCCCGGTGATTTTGATTTGCATGAAAACTATAAATTATAAAATACCATTCCAGAGTAGGAGGTCAGAGAGAGGATGGTTATGCAATGACCTGGGGAATTTGGAGCAGTCTAGACAGGCAATCTAGGAAATTCTGGAAAAGATATTATCAGGAGAGCTTGTCTAGACTACATCAAATTTAATTTTCAATGCTTAAGCTGCCTTCTGAGACAATCTGCTTTAAATTGATCTATACTATTACTTAAAATGCTACCCTTGGCTTTAACCAATTTTGCTGTTTATGAAGTTGAGAAAAAGAGACAATGTGCACTTTATACTGTTAGAAAAAAATGACACTAATGGAAAGCCTAGAAAAGGAAAAAAATAAAAGAGGCACCAGGAAAGAGGCTGGGAATGTTGAATTAATATTCACACACACATGGAGTTTGAAAATACCATCATCAAAAGTGTCTTTAAAATAACATTTATGTTTTCTAAGATTACACTATAATTACATCTCTGTCTCTTCTCCTTCCTCTCTCCAAACCCATGTCTCCCACCCAAACCCTCAGTTCTCTTTCAAATTCATAGCCTCTTTTTCTTTAGTTATATAATTTTTCCTCATAAATTTTAAGCTAGGAATTACATACATGTTTTCCTGATAGATGTCCTCTAATAAAATAATGAAAAAATGGAACAATTTTATTCAGTGTTTTTTAGGCTACAAATAATTATATTTTATGAAAAGAATAATCTTCACTTTTAACATTTGTGAGGACTGTTAGCAAGCAACACTGCCAAAGTTGACTTCTGTTTTTCAATAAACGTCCCTAAAAATACCTATTGCTTTATTCCTAGTTTCCAAGCTTGTAGACACTTCTATATTAGAAAACTGAATATGGACTAAACATCTTTGTGAAGAATGCCACAGAAGTAAAACACTACTTTAAAAAAAATGCAAGGGCCTAGTCATCATTTAATAGTTTTGAATCTTATGGGAAAAAATATCACTTGCTATTTCTAATGATAAATCAATATCTAAAATACCACAAAGTTTAGTCTTGTGGTTATAAAAATAGTCTTTTCTTTTCTAGCATTTTGATACCTATATATTCACTCTTGAATAGTGTCTTCCAAAACTCTAGTTTTCCTGTCTAGTAAATGCCTTTGACCACACACAGTATGTCATTGATTGCTGTATTAAACAGATCTTCTGTTTCCTGTGGTACATTTGGGAATTGGTAGACATATTAATTAACTCCAGTTCTGTAAGATATGTGTCAATCAATTCTTGGGCATCTGCCAATAGCCCTTGACACAGCAGATAACTGCCAACAAGGTCACATGCCTGATACACATGTGTACATTTGTCATAAAACGCCTGCAGAGTTCACAGAAGGAGTGAGTCAGACAAGAGCACAGATTAGCTTGGAGCTGTAGTTCCAGGATCTCTGCCATTCAAATTGTGAGTCATCCTCTAGAGGCTGGCTATTCCCAAATGGCTTATAGTATATGGTATTTCCCCTTCAAATTTTCATCTGTTAATAAAAAAAATGTATAATTTAGAAGGAGTATAGCCTTTCGAAGAAGTCTCTGGATATAGTCTCAAATTCCAAATGGGTCTCTTCTATGTACTGGCAGGAATCCTAAAGAAAGGTGGACCCAGATGTCTGCTGGATAGTATTAACTCTATAAATACTCTCATAATGTCATGGCCTCAATTTATGATAGAACCAAGGAGACATTAAGAAAAGCAATGAGGCTTAATGGCTATCTCTCAGGTCACTTTTCCAATGACAGCCATTGTATTTCTCCAGGAACTAAAATTGTCTGGTTTTTCCTTTTGTTATGAAGGAGAATTTGTTTTATATGCAAGTCTGTGGCATAGATGTTATTTGGGTATCAGGTAGGGCTCTGTCGGTGAATTGATTTCTAATCTTTTCTGTTTCTGTTGTCTTTCTTATTTACTGTTATGTCTGGTCTATTGAAGCACAGATCTATTTCTAATAAGCATGAGTAAACTAATGGTAAATTGTTTTTGTACCACTTTTCCATGTTTCTTTTTTTTTCTTTCTTTTTTTTATTAGATATTTTCTTCATTTACATTTCAAATGCTATCCTGAAAGTCCCCTATACCCTTCCCCTTCCCTGCTCCCCAACCCACCCACTCCTGCTTCATGGCCCTGGAATTCCCCTGTACTGGGGCATATGATCTTCACAAGACCAAGGGCCTCTCCTTCCATTGATGGCCGACTAGGCCATCTTCTGCTACATATGCAACTAGAGACACAGCTCTGGGTGGGTGGGGGGGGGTGGTTACTGGTTAGTTCATATTGTTGTTCCTCCTATAGGGTTGCCGACCCCTTTATCTTCTTGGTTACTTTCTCTAGCTCCTTCATTAGGGGGCCCTGTGATCCATCCAATAGATGACTGTGAGCATCTACTTCTGTGTTTGCCAGGCTAGTGAGAGGCAAAGGCTGACTTGTTGCCTTAAGCCATGTTTTATTGCTGTGAAGAAACATCAGGAACACAGCAGCTTATAAAGTAAAGCACTTAATGGGGCCCTGCGTAGAGTTCTAGAGGTATGGTTTGTTATTGTCAGAGAGCATGGCAGAACATAGACAGACATGGTGCTGGAGAAGAAACTGAGAGTCCTACACCCAGATCTGCAGGCAGGCAGCAGAAAGACCAAGAACCTCAAAACCCACTCGCTGGGACACACTCCTTCCAACAAGTCTACACCATTCATGATGACCAAACATTTAAAAATATTAGCTGGTAGGAGCCATTGTGATTCAAATCACCACAATCACACTCATGATATACATGTTGTTTTCCACAAAGAAGGCCAAGTCAAGTCAGACTATACTCCTGGGATTAAGCAGAATTAAAAAAAAAAAAAACCGAAAAGAAGACAAAAACAAAAATGATGAAAGAAGTAAACCCTCTTTGGCACTGGAGAGTGTAGGATTGTTATGTGGGGCTCAAATAGCCATTGCAAAAGGCTTTTGCTTTACCTAGAGTATGTTAGTATCTTGCCACATAGTTTTGCTAGTGCCAATATGTTCAATGTATTCGTTTTCTCATTTGGCTGTTGTTTAATTGTTTTCCAATTTTTAAATTAACTGTTGTTTAATTTTAAGCAGGAAAATTATATTTATATATTTACAAACTTACCAACTATTAGAAAATATACATTGGGAGTTAATCTCTACAGCATTCTAGAAAGATAGTTTGTAGTGTTTGCTTGTTTCGTTTTGTTCTTGTAAGGAAAATAGTATTAGCTCTTCACCCACATTCATTTGGAGGACACTAACCAATACATTTCATGATGAAACAGTATCTGGAGTTATACAGATGGGAAAAGAATAATCTTTACGATACATAAAGAAGTTTCCTTTCAAAAGCATAAACACTTATGGCCTACATTAGCATCTTTACTAACATAATAGGTCTTGTGTCTGTGTGTGTGTGTGTGTGTGTGTGCCACAGCCTACATGTGGAATTCGCATGATAACTATTTCTGGATTCTAGAGATTGAGCTTAGGTCATTGGGTTTGCATCATTGGGCATCATATCCTTTTTATCCACGTAGCAATCTGACTGAGCCCTGGATTACTAATTTAAAATAAGTTATATGAGTTGACTTCAATAACTCAAATTTATTGGCTGATAGAAATTGCACTAGCACCCATGTTCTGAGATTCTCTAGTGTATGCTGTTCCCTCTATACTTATATTAGTTTTCTAAATCATGTCCAGTAGAAATATATTCTAAGGCATATATGCAATTTTAATTTTTAACTTGTAATTAAAATATGATTATATCATTTCCTTCCTTCCATTTTCTTCCCCAATCCTTTTCAAATTCATGACCTTTTTGTCTTTGATTGTTAATGTGTGTATATGAGGTATGTGTCTGTATGTGTCTATACGTATATATTTCAGGGATGACTGCTTGGATTTAGATAACCAATTAGAAATGCATTTCTGGGAGGGAAAGACCCAATCCCCCCTCTTTCAACAGTCCTTAGTTTCCTAGATGTTTCGGTTGTCTAAGAGTGGGACCAATTGAGATCTCTATTTTCTAAATTAGCATGTGTATTGGTATTTGTAACAGAATTTTAGTCCAGCATCAGCATGGCTTTTCTGGCAAGAGGACACATCTAAAGACCTTCTAGATCTATGTGATCCAACAGGAATGCAGACATTTCCTGGATTAAAGCATGTTCTAGCTGGAGTATAAACACATCCTTAGCGCATACCTTATATATATATATATAAAACGTATTTTCCTCAATTACATTTCCAATGCTATCCCAAAAGTCCCCCATATCTCCCCCCCCCACTTCCCTACCCACCCATTCCCATCTCACAAACAATGAAAGCACAGTTAGTTTATAGAAGGAAGAAGCCACGTTTGAAAGGGAAGTCTAATTGAGGGAGTACAGTTCACTTGGGTTCAGGCAATGCTGCGAGTTCAGTTGAGTTGACTTCAGTGTAGTTCAGTTGAATGATATTGATTTCAGTTGAGTTCCTGCAGTTCCATTTAGTTCCAGTCCATTCCTGCAGTCAGCACAGTTGTTCATGAAATTCAGAGACAGTTTTTTTTTTTTCAAGTAGACCAATTCATTGAGAAGATGAGAGAAGGGAGATTGAATCAGTCAGCTTGGAGAGGAGTTTGACCCAGAATAGCTATGCTGAAGCAGCCAGCCAGAGATCAGAAAGAACTAGATTAGGTGAGCTTACTAAGCAGTAAGTGTGTGACATGACAGTTATATCAGGTGAATAAATGTTACTTTTCTATCCTCTGACTGTATCACATCCAATATCTTCCCCCAACCTCTGCCCCTGTCTCCATGAGGATATCTCCATCCCCGACTCCTTTGCACCAGACCTCTAAACTCCCTGACCAACCCAAAGAAAAATAAATAAATAAATAATAAAATTACTTTTCCAGGTATTGTCATTGTTCAAGACTTGTTTAGGCAATTTTCTAGTTTCTCTATCAGGAGTTTAGCGTCTCTCCTTGCTAGGAGACAGTATCTTACACAGGCTTCCTGGCTGTTTGACTTTTACAGTCTTTCAGTCCCATTTGCATTGCACGCCCTGAGCCTTGGTGAATACGCTGTCTTGTAGATGCCTTTGGGGATAGACATGCCATTATAAGTTGTTGTCAGCATTTTGACGAGTTGATTGTTGCCATTTACTGCAAAGAGAAGCTTCTTTGGTGAACCATGAGAGCTGCACTTACCTGCAGCCTGTAAGGATGTACTTTGAATGCAGTTAGATGCTATGCTGGTCTGGGAAAAGATGACATAGTGGTTTTTCTCCTAAAATGCACAAGGAGAGTAAAAATAAGCAGATGGAATTAATTTTAATAATATTTTAATTACATAAAAGTATTCAAAATATTGTTTATACGTATTATTCATTTATAACATTTATAATTTTCTTTGATTTTAATTGGATATTTTTTAATTTATATTTCAAGTGTTATCCCCTTCCCTGGTTTTCTTCTAAGAATGACCGAAGCATCCACACTTTGGTCTTCCTTCTGCTTGAGCTTCATGTTTACTAAGCTCAGTTTAGACTAGTCTGATTTGGAGTACCTGGTGACCCAATGTGGCTGGCAGCTATAGCCCAGTCTACAAAGTATGCTAAGGGCAGAAAACTCAATCACTGACAACTATTATGCCCACATTAGCAGTTGAGTACAGGAGAGCTGGGCAGGAAGGTCCAGCCGAGACTGGGGAGACAGGCTGTGCTAATGAGAACAGTGCAAAGATGACCATGATAAGCAAAGTAGATCCCTGGCATGGAGCTTTTATTTCTTAGATTTGGGAGAATAGTAGAAAGTAATTGAGGGTAGATCTATTCATATATAAGCTTCCCTCCTGGCTGAATAACAAAGGATGAATAACAATGAATGAGTAGCAATTTGTAGCTAGATAAAAATATGGAGAATATCTTCTAGGTAAGATACTAAGAGGAATGAGGAAGATTAAAAATATACAGACCCTACAGACACATAAAAATCTAACTTCAATATGGGTTAATGTAGAACTAATTAATATTAATTATTTCAATGTGGGGTTGCTACCTGCCCCAATGATCTAGGTTCCCAAATGAAAGACACATGCACAGCCTTTATATTTTAAGATGTCTTAAGCAGCACAATAGCTTGGCCACTGCCTAGCCTCTGAGTAGTTAATGCCATGTTATTATTTAATAATTCTATGTTTTATCTTGGCTGCCCTGGATACTGTTGGACAGCTTTCTGGGCCCTGCTTTTCCACCTCCATGACATGGAATGTCATGGAATACCTCCTTCTCAGGCATGGTGTCTCTCTTCTTCCCCACACTCTCCTGGCATGGTGGATCTGTCCCTTCCTCTTCCTCCCAGACCCAAGCCAAGGAAATCCTATCCGGCCTCTGTCTTTCCTACCCAGCTATTGGCTATTGGTATCTTTATTTACCAATCAGAAACAACTGAGGGTAGGTTTCCAGAATTTACATGCAGATGCTCTTATGCAAGCAGGGATTTTTTGGGGGGGAGGGGGGAGAACTTAATTAATATTCATAATACAAGAGCTACAGCTTAATTAAAATTAAATTATAATTAAAATAATAATTATATTCCTCCAAAGTAAGGTTTATCAACCAATCTATGTATTGCTTGCTGTCTGTTTTATCTACTGATTCATCGCAAAATTTGATGAAATTGATACTCTAGTTAATTATGTTTTCCCAATGAGAAAGCTAAAATTCTTAGAGTAATTTTAACGCACCTGAATCCAGCACACTAGGCAATGGTTTTGGTTTCTGTCTGTACTCAAAACCTGCATCATGAACACATGACTTACAGAATGCAGGAGGAACTGAAATGACTGATCCTGTTTTATGATAGGGAGTCAAATTTAATTTTCCTATATTTGTATTTCAAATCTAGTTTGGACCAGGTGACAAGTGTGGACAAGGACGCAGCTGGAGTAAGCAAGGGCTGGCATCTTCAAACTGGAATCTGAAAACTGAATGGCATATGAATACTTGTAGGAGGCAGTGTAGGCAGTGTGAGCAATGGCTCAAAGGACAGTGGCAGGAATGACCGTCAGTCAACAGGGAAAGGGGGAATAGCACAGGATCCATGGAACATTTCAAGTACGGAAGCTGGAAATTACATTAAAGGTTGAGTTGAGAAAAACAAATTGAGAGCTTTCAGGGGTTTTACCAAGAGAGTGATACTACTCCCATTATTCAAACAGAAATATATTTCTGGGGCATAAATTAGGGGAGGAAGGGAGCAATCCAAACATCCGTTTTGAGACCATGGCAAAGGTCTAATACCAACTGAAAAAGCTAAACTGCGACCAGGTGAGAGACACTGGGCCAACTGTGAGATTCTCAAAGGAAAACAGGAAGTTAAAACATCCTTTGAATTTAATAAATTAGTGAAGAATAGCTGCAACGGTGAGAGCTCATACTTTCTAGAGGTAAGATGGCCTTCAACTTGTCTTGTGATAAAAAGGCAAACCTTTTGTAGCTTCTATAAAGTCAATATTTACTCCATGGTGTATGAATAAAGAGCATGCATGTTATTCAAGAACACTAAGGTATTACATACGAATATATTGGGAACTCCTATCCTGGAATTACAAAAAAATAAGTATTCCAAACTTGGAAATCCGTAGAAAAGCATGCTATATAAGACTCACTATGAACACAGTGCAAACTCATCCTATTCAAAAAGCTCCCTAAAACAGCAAAAACCTATAAAATGAATAAATATCACTATAAATAGGAACTTTTAAGTGAAACTTACTGACATGCTATCTTTAACCTTTGTTGCATATCTGTGTATTGGAAACATTTAAGGAACATTGTTTCTAACGACTTCCTAGTTAACTTCTTCAGTTTCCCCCTGGTTACAAGGACTTTCTAAGATGACTGTTTTAGTTAATAGTATCAGTGTCTACCAGACTTGATATAGTGAATGACTTTTATCAACAGTAAAACATTTGATGTTCAGAACCCTGAGATGTAAACATTTCTTTATCTTTCCTTTGGGAAAAAATGGAAACTCAGAAGGGATTCAAGAAGTGACTGATCTTCACACAGTAAGAAATGTGTTTTCCTCACTATTGCAACATATGACCTTTTTGTATGGTATTAACACTACAATACACCATTGGTGGGATGCTATGCCATGTGTTTATTAATATTCAAGTCTGCATCATTTCAAACATTACATTTTAGGTTAGTGGACCACCAGTTAGATTATCAGATCATTCCTGAAAGCATCATTAACTGCTTAGTGCTGAGAAATTGACAGTCCATGTTAATTGGGTAAAATTCCATGGCAGTGATTACTCCATAGAGTCTCTTAATAGAATATAAAGGTGCAATGATCAGGGAGTGTTGTAATACACATTGACTACTTAATATACAAATATTGATGAGCTTTCCAAAACATCAAAAAAATTTCAGCATAAAGTGTTGCTTTCTAATATTTTGAAAATGAAGTTCTACAGTTCATAGTTGAAAGAAACCCAAAAAGTAGGAGTCTAAAAAGCAGACAATACTGAATTTTATATAACATCCAAATTACTAAATAACAGTAAATAGCCATACTTATCTTTCTGTTATGAAGATTTAGATTGACCTTATCTCTGTCTTAAGGTCAATGAATGTGGTAAAACACTGTTATGCTTAAAAAGGTATTACATTGTATTAAAATTCAATATTCTAGTGAGGAATTTTTAAACTTTTTCAAATAGGATCAATGTACTTAGAGAAATATCTACTCATGTGAAGGATAAATTCCTTAGTCATTGCCTCATAGAATGAATGCCATAAACCTTCAACTTTAATTCTAGTGGTCTTGTATTTGCATCATTTGTGATTATACTTTTATAATTTCGAATGCTTTTGAGTTACAAGAGCTAGAAAACTACCTCAACCTACCTTGATAACTGGACATTTTAGGCAGAAAATAATAACATTCCAAATAATCAGAAACCAAGTCACATAGAATGACTACTTTCCATTTTAATTTTATTTTTATTTTTCAATCTGCCCTTCTAATTCAATTGTGCATCCTTGGCCACTGAAAGCAATCTCGAGAATTGCTGAGCTGCTTAAAAGGGACTCTAATGGGATCTAAAAATCAATTCACAGCTCTGCCACCAGGTCATTGCACAACTCTCAGTTCCACTAAAACAACATGAAATTGGTCTTTTCAACATCTCGGACCTCAGGATTTGCCTCTTGTTACAAATACACTATCTAATGGGCACTATTTAGATGCACCTAGGAACATCACTACTGAGTACAAATCGTGAGACTAGTGTCTCCCTCAATTAGCTGCTGTACCTGAGATTGCCTGAGAGCTTTGCAGAGGCTGGGAGTCTGCTCTTTCTAGTACTGCAAATGCAGTTTTGTATGTGTGCCAGGGTTCAAGCTCCTTTTAAGTGCTTTTATCCCAGTAATTTTTTTCCTTTTGATTTACATTTTGTTGGCATTGAGTAGCTGTCTTACCTCATATTTAAATTGATTAACCTGGAAAGGATAGATCCTTAGTGCCCCACATTTATTTGCCCTTGGCTGGCCTAAATCTGGGGGACAAATGTCAGTTCTGAAGTGAGGAATCCCGATTTCCTGTACAGTGTCAGGCTGATAGAAGTCGTCGGTAACTCCATGTCATCACGTCACATTTTCACTAGCAGTCATATGGAATCTTATCTCTGCTTTCAGGCTGAACTTGCCCAGTATCTTAGGTATATATAAAAAAGAGGATATTTTCAGTTGCATATAATAACTTATCTGACAGTAGAATGTATATAGATTTTGTGAGCAGTAAGCAAATTATTGTCATTTGTAACATGTCATTTGTAACTTCAGGCAAACCAAGCCTGAAGTGCCTTGTCCACAAAGTACATCAGAAGCAAACTGTGATGTCCTATTGTTGAAAAGGATGTTTTAGGAGAAAGCAAATGCCATTTTTGCTCCATATATGACCATATTCCATCCTCATGATCTTTATTTTTTTTTCTATTTACCTGGTCATATGGACAAATCTCCTAAGGCAAGCATTAGAAGTATTTTCAAACATATTGCCAAAAGATTAGTTTGATTTTAGTAATATTAAGTTATCAACTGAATAAGAAAATTTTATATACTTTCCACTTCTCTCCAAATCTAAAACTATCTGCCATTTCCCTGTTTAAAGCCTATGTCTGCTGATAAACCATGGCAAGTTCCATACTTGTTCAAAACACATTTATAAAATAGTTGTTAAACCTAATCTCTCCTCTTTACTTTTAAATACAAAAAGATATAATGTCTAGGGATGTAGCTTAATGGTAGAGTACTTCCCTTGCATAAATAAGGCCTTGAGTTAAATCCAAAATAGTGTTAAGATTATTAAATGAAACAAACAAACAAACTATATTGGCTGGAGATGACTCAGAGGCTAAGACACATACTGGTCGTTCAGAGAATCTGAATTCAATTCCCAGATCACTTTGAACAGCACACAAATGTCTGTAACTCTAGCTCCAGTGGACATGATGCCTCAGGCTTCTATGGCCAACTGCACTCACATCACATGCATGCCCACAAGTGCACATCTATAATTGAAAAGAGTAAAAATATAAATCTTTGGAAAATTTAAAGTTACAGTGTTAGGATAGTTCACTCAAATCTGTGACAGCTCCAGAGTACAGCCAAGTGTAAAACTTAGTTTCCTCAACAGCTAACGTACTAGCCTTTCTGTTACAGTGCATTTATTATTTTGCCCTTGCTGCTACCATGTGAAAGAAATAAAAGTCACAATTTTTGATAAGCCACAGATTGTTCATATGAACTTATTTTTCAAAATTAAAATAAGTTCAATTTCTGCTGGTAACTTCAATAATTATTATTAGAATAAATTTGTTTTTTACCTTCTTTTTCTTGGGCATCTACTGTCTGAGGATAAACCCTATCATGTGACTTCAGGAAAAACATTATAATTATTTTTTGCACAAGGAGGATATTTGTTTATAAAAATGAATTATCATCTCTCCAGAATACCTAAGATTTAAATATTTCTACATTGTTTAATTTTATTCCCATGAAAGTTACTGGATTTAAGTTGATTTCAGTTAGGTGAAGAAGTCAACTCATCAAACATTATCAAAGAAAGTTATTGAGTACATTAGAGAAGCAACAAGAATGCAGACGTCATGCAGAGTCTCACCCACACACCTCTGCATACAATGGACAAGAATGACTGAATGCTTTGATCTTCCCTAGGTAACATAAAAGGGGGGGCGGGGGAGGCAGCATCTGTTAGGATAAAGGTTTAATGAACAGGTGGAGACTAGTTGAGTGTTGACATGGAGCATAAGAGAAGCAAAGAAAGATGAAATGCAAAATCGTTATCATCATAGACCTTCATGGTCCAAGGAAATATATTCTGATTTAAGAAAATAACACTATAATAAATGCACTTTGATTTACCCCTAAGCACTCAGAAGCCTGAATTAGCTTTCTACAAATAACTTTAATGGTATCAAATCTTTCACTGGGTATCTATATAAAATTTAATATATGTAAAATTTTATATAAACTTTTTATGTATTTATATCAATAATAGATAAAATATCTTGGGAAAATATTTAAGTGTAATACTAAGAATGTAAGTTATTCTTATTGCCCAGCGCTATATTTTAGTGAACTTTTTTATATAATTGAGAAAATAGAAGTTTGTTGTACAAATTTGACTGACTTAAACTCAGCTTTCTCCTTAGATTTACCTGAACTCTGTCTGTCTCTCAACAGCTATAAGTGCTCTGAAGATAAGTCATGTATACTCAAAGTTTTGAGAAACTTTTCAGTTTGTGAGATTTTACATGGTGAAATAATTTTGTAGATTGTGGTGATTTTTCATAGTTGATATAGAAGTGTAGATCCCACTCCTGTGTGACTAAGTGCTTCTTATGGTTAGAACAAAGACAACGGTCATATCTCATGAATGGCATATATAGATATAACAATGTCTCATGGGCACAAGACCACTATTATATCCATGCCTGCTGTATTAAAACAGTGAATGAATGACAGACATTAGAGTGTTAAAATTGAAATGGCCCTACATTATCTAAACATATTAAGAAAGAAAAAAAGAAACTGAACTGGTTAATATATAATTTAAGATTAGAAGAACATGGCATATTTAAGGTTGGAGAAAGTCTCACATAGATACAACAGAAAGAAGCCCAGTCACAAATGTAGCGTGCTAGCATTTGGGAAATGTCAAATGAAAGACACTGGCTTCTAAAATGGGGCCTGCATGTAACAGACTCTCTGGACTCTCTGCTTTCCATCAGAGCAGAGGTTGAAAGGTCACCAAGACATATGGTTTCACTTGATGAAATAAGTCTTTTCAATCCCATCTTGCTTCCTCCACTCCTTCACCTCCACCAATATTCTATCCAGTTCTTTATGTGACAAAGCCAGACCAGTCTTTATGGAGAGCAGAAGGCCACCCATCATCTTGTTTAACGACTTTATTCTACACTGATTCTCAGAAACTAAGGTAAAGTGTGTCTTTTGGCTTGGGTCCTTCCTATTTCTACATCCTTTGTGGAACTCTCCCTTACCCCCTGCATCCTAGTGTTCCTCCTTTTTCAATTCCTTGTCATTCCCAGTCTGCTCCCTTTTATTTCTCTTTCCTGAACAGATCTCTCATATATCTGTTCCAATGAGTCCAACCCATCAGATCTCATCTCATGTATTACTTCTACAATAATATAAGTAATATGCCACTATAATATAGCACCTAAATGAAGGCAGAGACACCCAGCAGATACAGATGAGGGCTGTAACAAGATTTAGAGATTCGTGTGAAGTAGGGTACATTTTGTATTCCATCCCCATAAGTTATCTGATTGCTTTAGTATCATTTCTACATATATTAAGTGTTCTTGGGGTTAACTTGTGTGTGCTGGGGGAGCATGTTCAAGTTACAACAAAACCATGAAAAACAAATATGTTGAAATTATAGACAAAGAACTAGATAGCCTATATCAGAAAAAAAAGTTGGGGTATTCATACTGAAAATAAATTTGTATGTATTTAACATAAATCACTATTTGTAGGTAAAAATAATTTATACTGATTAACAATAATGATCTTAAAGTTTTATAGAAAAGTTGCTTTTTGCTTAATATGATTGTGATGTACCTCATATGCAAACAGTCTCCATACACAGTGTATACAGTATATGCAAATGATGTTTCTATAACATTTACATATGATTTTCTGATAACAAATGTTCATTTATTTTGTTGTTAGTCTTCAGACAGTAAGTCAGGAAAGATATACAAGAGATAGATGGAGAGTGTGCAAGTCCTCATGTAAAGGAAAGAAAAAAGAAGAGAGGGGACAAAGAAGAAAAAGAGAGGAAGAGAGGAAAAATTCAACCTCAACATCAAATTTGGTAAAATTGATGTGGCTAGACATAGACTTTATCACATAAGGAAATTCATTAGGTTTATTCTGAACTCTAGGTTCAAGTGGATTAGACCTATATAGGTATCAATACTTAGAAAGAGGTACTTCAGTAGGTTATATAAAATCTTCTTACTCAGCTACTGCACTAAGAAAATGCATCACACTCCTACTGATGCCCTCACTGCATTATTGCCCCACTTTTTCTCACATGGTATTTTGTTTCAGAATTAAGAACCATAGAGGATTCTACATCTATGTTAATATGGATAGGGAATGACATTTCAATGTAGAGTTAGAAGAGTATTGGCTTAGAGTTCTTAATAATTACCTTTATTTCCTACTATTTCTGTTTACTTGACATTTCTTTCCTGGCTATTGGTTTCACAGGTGAAGGAAAAATGACTGAAAATGAACTAGCTTTTTAATTCTAAAAATAAATTAAAGACTAATCCATAGGAGAACAAAGCTAAAGTGATCTAGAGTATCATTTTTTTTTAAGCACAGGGAAGTCAAAGCTTAGGGCTTCGCACAGTGAAGGAGAAAGCCAAAAGTAGTAAGGATACACATTGACGTTCAGAAGATAGTAATTGGATGTACCATTATGGAAAATGGGCTCTGCTGTTTGAGTTCAGAATTAAAGCCTTCTTACGATGAAGACAAATTTTACTTTGGTAGAAGAGTTGCCTTTCATCTTCCCCCATTAGGATTTCAATTGGCACAAGATGACACAGTCTGTCCAACAATCAGGCATTTCAATCCAGAGGAAGCAACTTTCCCTCAACTCCCTTTAAGTGCCTTTTATTTTTGCCTGTGTATGAACAGTGCATGTTTGACATATGTAAGACATTAATCCACTGCAATGTGAAGAGGGAAGATTGTGAGCTGACTATAATCTAAAATCTAGCAGATCATTCAGGGTTACTTTCAGATGGAACATTCATCTCTATTTATTAAGGACCATGGTCATCTGATATAACAGGATTGTAGTTGTTCATAACTTCTCTTAGATTTTCAGTAAAGCCCCTAAGAATTTTAAATGATTAGCTGTTAAGAGAAAGAAACATTATCATTAAAATACCTTCTGTGTTTAAGCCTTTCACTCAGTAGATACTAATAATTGTTTCATTCCTGGGAACTCAGAGAAAAATCAGAAGACATTGCCAAAAGGGGGAAAAGTGTGTGTGTGTGTGTGTGTGTGTGTGTGTGTGTGTGTGTGTATGAGAGAGAGAGAGAGAGAGAGAGAGAGAGAGAATCGTCTTTCAAGGTGAAGGAGGTTCAGTAGGCCTGACTGACAATTAGAAACCACTTTGACTTAATAACAGTATTAGATCATAGGCTTAATCATTTTACCTCCCAGGAATGTGGGCCACCAATGTGCATGGTCCAGTCAAACCATCTGCTGAGTGCTCTATGAGTTGTCATCATGCTATGACTTTTCTCGTTTGAAACTTATACCCGCAGCCTGGCATTGCAATGATATGGTGTGTGTTTTTCTGTTTGACATGTTACATTTCTAGCCTGATATGAAATATACAACCATCTCTAAAGAAGTATATTCTTTTCTATCTGTGCATACAGTTATCTATACCACATTACTGGACATATTTAAATTCTTTATAAGAATATTTGTTACCTCAAATAAGTGAATAAGTAAATGTAATTACTGACATCAGCATAGATAAATGATTTCAAATATATATTCTTTTCTAGGAAAAGAATAATTTAGTTTAGAAAATCATTTAGTTTTACTTGGATGTGTTTTTTTTTATATATATATCTTTCCCCTTTAAGCTTCATTATCCTTGAACATTCAATACTGTGTCCTAATCTTTCTTGTCTCTCTATTTTAGCTGAATTGCTTTGTTGATATAAGAACATGGAGTTGTTATGTGACATGCTAATGCTATGAATTTACACAAGTGTTCTGAGAACTTTAACTTGTTCTTCAATCATTAAAGAACAAATAATAGAGAAAATTTTCATAGACTAGATCATGGTCCAACAACCATTAGTTTTTTTTTTTTTCTTGATCATTAAATTCTAAATATTTTACTTAATACACATCTTGATATTTCCTTTTAAATAATTAAATTGAATTCTGTTGTATGGATTCCTTTATTGTTCTGAAAGGATATTTACTAAGAGAATAGATGTGCTCAAACTTCAAAAGTAGAATTTTCAAATTGTCTTACTTTCATCTCTCCATATATACTTGATGCTTCTGCTCCAAACTTTAATATTATCCCATTAGTATATTGTGTAAAGTTTAAAAATAAGCGTCTTTACAACATACAAACCTACATCTATAAAGAAACAAATAGTTAACAAACTATGAATTTTTCTGTGAGTACATTTGTGTGTATACCTGGAGATATAAAACCTAGGAAAGAGATCAGGAGTCATAGATGCAAGCATCACCAACAGAATACAAATGATAGAAGAGAGAAACTCAGGTGAAGAAGATACCATAAAAAACACTGACACATCAGTCAAAGAAAACACAAAATGCAAAAAACTCCTAACCCAAAAGATCCAGGAAATCCAGGACATAATGAGAAGACCAAACCTAAGGATAATAGGTATAGAAGAGGGTGAAGATTCCCAACTTAAAGGGCCATTAAATATCTTTAACAAAATTATAGAAGAAAACTTCCCTAACCTAAAGCAAAGAAAAATTTTTGAGTAAGTTATTTTGTCAAGTGTAAATAAAAGAAAAATAAGTTGAATGGTTAGGATTAGACCAAATTTGGAAGGATTTTGAAAATATGCATATGAATTAAGGCAGCTACTGTGATTATTAAGTAAGTAATTAACACAAACAAAGAACATTTTGAAAAACAATAGTGGTATCCTAGGGTTACACTTAAGTGGCTAAACACATCTTAGCATACATTAGAATCTCATTTAAATGCCATAAAAGCAAACAAATAAGGTAAATAACAATGATTTCTAGGAAAAATTGATTGGGTAGAAGAGGATGTAGCATTAGAAAAATTGGCTATGAAACCAAAATGAAGTCTAGTTCATCACAAACAGTGCCTTAAGACGAAAGTTAATGAAGAAGTGCTAGTACTCTTTTAAGAGTTGATAATTGATATTTATGGTCGGGAGAGGGTGGACCAATCAAATATAATTACATATGAATATATCCAATCTGTAAGCCTGTTATGTTGTGAGATAATTTATAAAATGAAATGGTATTTAAAAAGGAATAAATGAACTAGAAAAGACAAGGTATAGACTACATCTAGAATATGAGTGAGAAATATTGATGGCTATATTGATAAAATGTGGAACATCCTTTGTCTATCTTGGTGGTAGGATCTTTGTGGTACGAAGTGAGAAAGTAAAATTCTGGGCTCCTGTTTTCTAGTTCCTAAGGTTGGTAAGAATACCTAAGTAGGGATGGATTATTTGCATCTATGGCAACATATAGAAAAGAAGAGGAAGTTTAGTTTGATAAATTATTTCTTTGCTAGAGAAATGATCCAATTCAAGACTGATTAGAGTACATAAAGGCAGGTTTATTGGAAAACTGTTCTCAGGTGGGCTCATTGGTCCCAAGGAATGAGGTGAGGGAAGTCTCCATAAGGAGGGAGACAGGAGGAAGGGGAAAAGGAGGAGAGAAAGAACTACTTATACATACAGGAAGAGGGAACATGCAGAGAGGGATAGAGAAGACAAAACTAGGGAGAGACCAAAATGTCTACATTATGCAGGAAAGAGTCTATCCAGGAAGGGAAACCCAGCCTCTGGGTTCAGGGTGGAGGGTGGGGTATGGCAGCTATACTGAGAAGTGCTGGAAGAACCTGCAAGCCAGGTCCATGTTAGAACGTGAAATTTGCACCTCAGCTGTTGGTCTAAATCCCAACAGTTGGTAGTCATGACTTTTATATTCTAAGTGATAGTTTTAACATTTAAGAGTAAAGAAATACAGGGCTATAGGGATGACTCAGTGGTTAAGAACACTGACTGCTCTTCCAGGGGTCCTGAGTTCAATTCCCAGCAACCACATGGTGGCTCATAACCACCTGTAGAGGTTCCAATGCCCTCTTCTAGTGTATCTAAAGAGAGCAACAGTAAATAAGTAAATTAATTAAAAAACAAACAAAAACAAAAAAGCAGTTCAAGATCACTTAAAAAAAGAAAAAATACATGGGTGAAAACCAAGAAGTAGCATTAGTTATGACACTTTTCAATCATATGAATATCCATTGTAGAAAAATGAGTGGCTACAGAATAAAATGGAAAGAGAGAAAGTAGACATGGGCAAAAAAAAAAAATCTAAAGTAAAATCAGAAAATAATACTTTGCAGTAGGTACTCAGAATTTTCATATTCAATAAAAATACCAAGCAAGAATAACCAAAACAAACACACAGACAAACACCAGAGCTGTTGCAAGGAGAAAGATAATCATGTGTTCTCTTCAAGTTTTTGGATGGAGACATGGGAAAAAGGAATACCAATAAAATACAATGTGGAAGGCATGGTTGAGGGAAAAGGATGGTGTATAACAACTAACTCAGATGCTCATCTGTAAAAGGAATCAGATTCCAGGATGCGTAGTTCAACAAGAGAAACAAATTGTGCAACCTGCTAAATTTATCTTTATAAGTCTGAATATCATTCCAAATTAATCTTTCAAAAATTACAGGATTTATCTTTGTTTCCCCAGGCTGTCATTTGCTGCACAGGCCTCTGGTTATCATTTGGAGCATGTGAAGGAACAACCTAAGACAACTCTAAGATTAGAAAGAATAGTTCCTTGTTCCCAGAATATTTCCTCTACTCATCAACACATCCCTTTTGCTAAGAGTTTTTAAAGTCATTTGTTTAATGTAGCACAAATTTGAACAGTCTTGGAGGCTGGAGAGATGGCTCAGAGGTTAAGAACAATGGCTACTCTTCTAGAGGATCCAGGACCCAAATGGCAGCTCAGAACTGTGTGTATTTTCAGTTCCAAGGGGTCTGACACCCAGATATACATGTAGAAAACACCAATGCACAGGAAATAAAAATGAGTAAGTGAGTCTTTTAAAAAAGAGCATTCATATGAGCCTACTTTCTTCTACTATGATCCTTTGGTCATTCATTCAATAACTCCAGTTCTATTAATGGTTATATACCCTACACCAAAGCATTTCCTTAGTTATAAAATGGAAAAAAATACTAATTTCATAGATCATATGTGAAACCTGTAAATATTGAAAAATAACAATAAAACAACACAGAGCTTACCTGTTATTATCACATGGAATAGATCAGTATTAGGGGTGTTAATGTAAGGCTCAACTATCCACAGAGCAGCAAATCTTCCAATTAATGGGGCATCCATTCAACACACAGCAATGATGAACAGTTTGCAGTTTAAATGGCTGTGATTTAACACTGGTATTGGGGAGAATAATGGCAAAGATTGGCTGTAGTCGCAGTGACTATGGAAGTCCCACCAACTGCAGCATAACTTATGTCTTTGCTATCTATGTGTTGGTTCAGCAAAATTATTGTTCCTCACGCTAACTGGTTGTAGCCACAGAAGTATAGAAAAAGAAAAGTCGCTAAATTACTCTGAGCTCTTATATGCATATTTTGTCACTGGAAAAATAATTTCCATGTATCCAACAATGACAAAGAGGATGTATATGTAAAGCTATGACATCAGAATTGACCATAACTTGACACAAGCTAATGCGTGTTAAGAAACAGGGGAAATGGATGCAGCTTTGCAGCTGTTCACTAAATGTTTTAATAACATCATTTGTCTCAAATATCCTAATGCTTGACACAAAATTTGTCAACTGTGCAAAACAAGGTAGAGAGGCAATCATAAAAATAACTGCATTCTTCTTCAACATAGAGCAGGTTAGAAAAAGATTTCTCTCAACGAACCAATATTGTAAAGATTTACATTTATGTTACTACTCTTTGCCATTATACACTGCCAAAGCATTGGAAAAACTAAGGTTAAAGTGTGTAGAAATAAAAAAGTGGCCATGCAATGTGATATTGTACCTACTAGTGAAAGCTTTTCAAGGGACTTTAGGAAGAGAGGAGAAGGATATGCCAATATTAGCAAGGGAGGATGCTACTTTGGGAATGAGATAATTTTGGCTAACAGCATCAATGGGTTACATTGCAGTTTGGGATGGGCGAAGGATGAGAGGGGGTGTTTTAGGAAATGAGAACATAGCCGTGGGAGGGTATCACATTACACAGAGCTTTGAATCCACCATAAAATCCTAGACACTACCCTGAGAGAAAAAAGTAACTGGTGGGCTGAGATGAGGGCCATGAGTAAACCCAGATGGAGATGAAGAGCTGCAGCAAAGGCAGGGAGAAAGAAGCCACAGAAGAGCTAGAGGAGATGGAAACAGTGAATTGTGCGCTAAGGTTATAAGCTATCATTTGCCAAGAATAAAACATTTATATAACATTGAATGCATTTGTTGAATTGCTTCTATCATAAAAGTATTTAAGTATGAAGCATTGCTAATTGTATGGGTTTTCTTTTTTTGCATTTTGTATTTTATTTAGTCTCATAATAAATGAAATTGTCATATTCATCTACTGATTTGTATCCACAGACCCTTATTAAAATAATTAAGGCTGAACGTAACAGATGAAATATGGGTAGGTTTTTTGAATAAAATGTTAATGTTTATATCAGAAGAGAAGGCTTGGAGGTTAGGACCGGAGGCTGCTCTTCCAGAGATGTACTGTTCAAGTCTCAGCACACACTGCAGCTCACAACGGTCTGTATCTCCAGTTCCAAGGGATCTGAAACCCTATTCTGGCCTCAGTGGGAACCAGAAATACATGTGATGCCTAGACATGCATACAGCAATAAACCTATATACATTAAATAAAATAATAAAAACTTTAAAAATAGCTTATGGTTTGAAGCTGTGAAAAGTTTGCTTGTTTGAAAGGAGAATGTTAGTTGAAGCATATGGTCTTCCTGGAGGAGCAGACAGCCTCTAACACACACATGATTGGAAAGCTGTCTTTAAATTATAAGATATTAAGCATGAGTTCAAGAAATATTCTTCTTAATTTTTGAAAACCACAGACTGAGCATACAATTTGTTCTTTGGTAAGAGGACTTGGGTATCTACCTAATCTTGTAACTTTTTATGTCATGTTCGGTTGTGTCTTAGTTAGGGTTTCACTGCTGTGAACAGACACCATGACCAAGGCAAGTCTTATAAAAAAAACCACATTTAATTCAGGCTGGCTTACAGGTTCAGAGGTTCAGTCCATTATCAAGGTGGGAGCATGGCAGTATCCAAGCAGGCATGGCACAGGCAGAGCTGAGAGTTCTACATCTTCATCCAAAGGCTGCTAGTGGAAGACTGACTTCCAGCCAGAGCTGGTTTGGGGATCCCCAGGTCTGTTGTGAGGCCAGGGCCGTGGGGTTTTCAGACTCTTGAACATCTAGGCATGGCTGGGAGTTGTGGAAGAGGTGAGAATGGATACCAGAACAGGGATAATTGTTCTTAGCTTTATGGTGGGTCTTTGTGGCAGTTGTGGCTGGGAGCGCTGAGGGGCATTCTATGGGAGATTAGGCTGCAGCTCTGTAGGCAAAGGCCTTCTTCAGAGCTCCCTACGCTGGATCTTGGTGAAAAGAGACAGTCCATGGTCCTAAACAGTTTCTTGTTATGGCAGAAAATGGATGCATAAAACCATACCCCACTCCTAATGGTGTGCCTGAGATTAAATACCTTTTGCCTAGAGGAATGTCTGGGAAGGGAAGTTTATTGGCTAAGCCCTCCTGGCCTCTAGGTATCTGTGTGACCTATGTGACTGTGGTCACTTCTCTTTGTTTTGTCTTGGTCTGAGATGTTAGGGGTGACTGATCTACATGTGGAAGGGCTTGGGGGCATTGCACTTTCATGACTGATGGCCACAAGTCTCTCTATGGGGAACTGCAACTAGTGACAAGGGCCTGGTGCCAGGAGTAGGTGAAGCTCCTACTGTCCCTTCAGGCTGTCTTGGGGCTTCTCGCCTTTAGCTTAACTTTGCCAGGTTTCCTCTCACAGTCCACCGCCCTGTACCTCTCTAGTTCTGAATAATGAGGAAAACTCTATTTGTTGTGATGACCCAATGTCTACCAGGGGAAATAGCAGCCAAGCAGTCACCTTTTAATATTCATGATCTTTCCTAAAGCCATTAGTATGAAAATAAATAATATAAAGAATTTTGAAAGTAAAGGAATATTGAAAATTATATAAAAGTATAAATGATTTTTTAAAAAATCAGACTCAGTAACAAAACGTGTAAGATCAGCTGAAAAGGCCTGGAAGTCACTGTGCTTCTAAGTGAGCTGGTGTGCTAACTATCTACTTGTTTGATCAACTAAGCAGAAAAGAAGTAAAAGAAGTAACCTGTCAGAAGGACAAAGAATAATTAGCAATGGGATACAGCTTTTCCCTTTGAGAACAATACATTGTTTCTAACTAACAGCTGTATTGAATGTAGCATAGTTCACAAAATTTAACCTGGTAGGAATCAGCATAAATGGTAGAAAACATTGTTATCTTGAGATAGCAAGGTAAGATCTCTGAATCTCATCAGTTTGATCATTTTTGATGGATTATGCACTAAATTAAAAATAAAAACTACCTATAAGAGATGATTATTATTTCAGTCAGTAGTCACTTCAGTCTTCATTATCTTTTACAACATTTCATTACATTTGTTTGTAAAAATTACATTTCAAAAATGATATTTGTTATAGTGAGTACCCACATTCCCATAAAGATATGAATTTGAATTTAGTGCCATTAAAGACACACTCAGCACAGACAGGAAATACTTAAAAGCAGTGCGGCATAACTGAGAAAGAGGGCAGTGAAGTGACTATAGTTCAGTCGAGTTTAGGTGTTCAGTGGCGTTCAGGCGAGTGCAGTTAGTGCACTTCAGTTTCTGGAATTCAGAGGAAGTTTTCCCAAGCAGAAGCTCAGAGAAGCCAGTTGGAATCAGTCAGTTCCGAGAGGAATTATGAGCCAGGCCAGCTGCTTTGAACCAACCTGCTAGAATTCAGAAAGAATTAGAAAGTGTGAGCTTATTCAGAAGTATACCTCTGAGATGACAATTATAGTTGGTGGATAAAAGTTACTTTTACAGGTCTTCAACTAGTGATGGGATTTTGTGTATACTCCCTGCTCCGTGCTGAGTTTTTGTCTGGACAAACTTTTGAGGTATTTTATGTGCTATCAAAAGCTCTGTGAACTCATATGTTCAACTAATTGTCTTCTTCTGTCTATAAAACACTATTTTCTTAGTCAGGATCTAGTGACTGATTACTTTATCGATACATCAGTACATTCTTGCAGTGGATAATAATGAATATAAAGAACAAGTTTAACTACAATATTTCTACATATTTTTAGGTGTAGATAGGCATTGAAAGCTATGGCACTAGTAATATTTTAATATTACGATAGTACCAAAATTTATTTCTACTGTCAAGCCACAATTTTAAATGTATTAGATTTCTTTTTGAGTTTGGTTAATAGCAACAATTCATAAAATCAAAAAATAATGACATCATCAACTTTGTCTATAAATTTTATAAAGTCAAGCACCTCTAAATTTTTCTTAGTCATCTCTTGGATAATGAACTTTTGAATAATGTTTACAAATTCACTATATACAAATTTTCTGTTAAATTAAGTCTTATTACTTATAAGTAATCTCACATATAAATATGACCTAAGAAAATACACCTATTTTTAAGTAGTTTTGTTTTAGATAGTAGTACAAAACATACAGTTACAGTACAATAATGTACTGTATTAATACAATATTACTTAAATTTCTTACTGTTGGGTAATGTATGATAAATTGTGTCTCCTCTTCTCTATAACGTCTTAATAATGGTAAATTTAGCACAGTCCCCTCTCCACCTTTCATTGCTCATCCTGATACTGAGCCTTTTAGTCAGCTCACAGCTTAAACAAATCATTCCCAGGCTGACCATTTAAGGGATGGAGAATCTTGTTCTGTCTCTGGAGTCTACACTCCATTCTTCTCACTGTTTAGACACAATAAAGGCAGAAATATTGGCTTCTATGGGTGACTCAGCACTGAAGGAAGCACACTAAAGCAAACCTGGAGGCAGTCCCAGAACTCAACAAATAGCGTCTATTTTTTAATCTTCTGTTTCTGCCACCATGAGGCAAGCCACCCTCAACTTTGTTCCAAGGCTGTTGTAAAAAGAAACCAAAAAGAGAAAGAACAGAAATTAAAGCAGTAATCTGGTAGTCAATCTGTTAATTTAATTCTAAATTTCTGTTTTCCAAACATGTAGGATTATCTGCTAACATTTATGCATCCATATTTTTAGATGAATGTAGATAGCATGATTAGAAATATATGATGTTAAGTAGTACAAATGGATAAATATAGTATATAGGAATCAAATGAATAGATTGCATGAACCACTTTGAATTTAAACAACTAGAAAATGCCATCTGCTAAATTTTATATTATTATTATTAATTCAATCTACCATTTACATTGGGCCTTTCTCATAAACATTTCTCCAAAGTTTGCTCCCTAAAAAATTATAATGTTTTAAAAGCATTATGTATATACTTTTTAGTTATGGCAGATTAATGTATTAACTACTATAAATAAGAAAAATAAATTTTTTAAACTTTATCATGCTCTCTCTAATTGAAATGTAATTTGACTATATGTGTCTTTATACATATGTCAAGATTAGAAGGATGGTAATTTTAAGCATATGGCCTATTTCTCAGAATCAAGTATTTTAGTTAAAAGGTAAAATCAAATGTATGATTATATTTTGTTAATTAGGACAAAGAAGTCTTGTTCCTTAGGCAGAAACTGACATTTAGGAGTGAGATACATAAATAATTCAAGCGTTCACTATAAAAGACTGTAAATTATTACCAAATGCTAGCTCAACAGATGACATAGAATATCTCTGTGGTAATTAATGTGCTGACAAGGAAACCACTCAATTTTATCTGAATATTTGTCTAATGACAATCCTGGGAACTGATGCGATGGCTCAGTGGTTAAAAGTGCTTGCTACTCATACAGAGGACTGGAGTTCAATTCCTAGCACACACATGCAGTCTTATAACTATCTGCATGAAACTCTAATATCAGTCTCTCTGAATCACTCCTCTAGTTTCTGCAGATACCAGGCATGCAGGTGGCATGCATCCATGCACAAAGGCAAGACAACTCATACATATCAAAAAGGAAAAGACTATCCTGCATGTATTATAGCATTATTAATCATGTTTGTAAAACATATTTTTCTTATTTAAAAATTCTAGATAATTAATTAAGATGTAAATTCATATATATTTGAGGAGTCAAATCATCTATAGCTATGTTGCTTTTTTAGGATGTCCTTATATAATGAAAATATATGAAAAACCTTTGTCATCAAAAATCAGTTTAATTACAGAAGAAATAGTGGGTACATATATGATTTATAATGTCATAGTAACTGTACCTTTGATACACTGAAGTTTTTATTGGATTAAATGTTCGACTGCCATTAGCTAATAAATCACAGGATAGCTTCATGCTATGATATGAGGATATGACTCAATCTTCTTATAACATTTTTTTTCTTCCCATAACTTTTATAATTTGAAGGAAATCTGTAGAATGACAAGTATCTAGATGAAAAAATGCCTACAAGTTGCTATGGAGACATGAGCAAAAGTTAACTGAGGAACTGCAGAGAGCGACAGGTGGGAGTATCAGTTTGCCCCGCAGAAAGTTACATGACTCAAGAAGCACCATTTAAATCAAGCTTTATTTTTACTTTTTAAATTTTGTTTTATTTTGTTTTGTTTTGTTTCTTTCGAGACAGGGTTTTCCTGTGTAGCCTTGGCTGTCCTGGAACTCACTCTGTAGACCAGGCTGTCCTGGAACTCACTCTGTAGACCAGGCTAGGCTGAAATTCAGATATCCTCCTGCCTCTGCCTCCAAAGTGCTGGGATTAAATCTAAACTTTTAAAAGTAATGTTGAGTAAATAAAGTATGTCTCTAGGCTAGATTAAGTCCAAGAAGTGCTCTTTAATATTTACTTAAATGATAAATTATAGAAACCTATAATTTTTTTAAATATGCTTTCTGTTTAGTTCTAAAAAATATTGTAAAACAGAGAAGTTATAAATAAAAACAAGACTCAAAACATAAACTACAGAACTACTATTTCATAAAAATGCCTTTGAGGTTTTGTCTCATATATTTAACATAATTTGCATTACTACACAATAATAAGGAGCAGGAGTGTTAGCTGTAGTTTTGTACACACTTGGCTTAAGCATTCCCTTTATCTCCTGCTTACCAAACAGCTGTGCAGACATTCCATCCCCTCCGACTCTCCTTCCTGGCATTAAAGTGATCAGTGTTCTAAATACCACTGTGATGAGCCTGTTCTTTTTCTTTTCATTAGAATATAGTTCAAGAAGTGAAATAATCAAGTTAAGCCGGGTGGATATTTTCAATCCCCAAAGTATCTTCTACGTTCACATTTCTACCAAAACCCAGCAGATCTGTTTTTTGCAGTATTTCTTCCAAAATAGTAATGATCATGGTTGAAGCCTTTGCTTACTTGCTAAAATATCAAAGTTTTATCTTATCATTATGACACACTTGAATGGCAAGTTTTAGCTAAAACAAAGTTTGGTATAAATAAAATGCTCATCAGTTTGGCCTTGTCACATTCAATATGGCATCTCTGTGGGGGAAGGGGGACATATGATTAAGTTCAGATTTTTCAATTCAAATGCTCTTCTTATTGACAGATTTACATTTAACTTGGTAACATTTCTCAGTTTTACCCTAACATGGATGTGAGAGGAAAGTTTATGAGAAGTAGAATAAACTAATAACTTTATTAACATAATTTGTAATATACTTTTTTGCTTTAAGGTGTGCTAAGATCACCCATGCAAAGTCATACACAAAATAGCCACATGAAAAGATAAGTGGGCAACCCCTTCTTCGCTCTCTGCCTCTTTGATTTTCTTTCTGTCTGAGCTTGCTTTACTAGGTCTCATTGTGGCAAAACTATGCAGAGTAAATTGGTCATGTTCTGGAATTTCTCATTCTAGCCAAGATAGGAAATTTCTTTCATTATTATACACCTTGGGAGTTAGCAGACATTCATAGTTGAATAATTATACCATGACAGGCATGTGATATCTGCATAAACTCAAATTAAGCTCCTATTAAAAACATAATCTGCATGAAGTATGCACACATGTGCTTTCTGTTTCCTTTGGTTTATATCATTAATTTTAATGATGACAAAAAGCAGATGAATTACGGCCCTGAGGTTGTGTGGGGGACCCAGATAAATTCAGATCCCTTAAGTTTGAGAGGGCAAATCCTATTTAATCCAGCTAGAGGGCATGCTGTGCTGGTACTAGGAGAGGGGTGAACAAAGAGATACTACTTTCCTACAAACCTTGAAACAAAGTGACTTCATGTATTTTTGAACAAATACAGTAAGATGCTAATTCTTCTCATTCCTTTTAATGTCTACACATGACAATATGAGGATGAATATTGAATACATCACCATGTGTCAGAGGCTAGTCAAATAAGGTTAATTAGGAACCTGCCATCTTCATGAACTGCAAGAGCTAGACTATATGTATTATATATATATATATATATATATATATATATATATATATATATATACACACACACATATATATATATAAAACACATATATGAGCACTGTATGCATTTGAATATTCAAGACAAATAAATCTATTAAAAACATTAGATTTTTGTTTTTCTACTATTAAGTCTACAACCAATTTATCTGCTTTTGCTACAAACAAGAACTATGAAGTAGACAAGTCACTGTTTGCTTGTTTATTTATTTGCAAATACATATAGATCTAATGGCAACATATATCTCAATATGGTATAAAAATACAATAAGCACCTTGAAAATGAATGCTAAGAGATCTGATAAGCAGATCGTGGCTATTGTTTTTCAAAAAAAAAAATCCTCACACTATCAGAACAAGAATGCCTATTGATTGATTGATTGATTGATTGATTACTTTGAGGCGGACAAGGTAGGCACGCTCCTGCCTCAGTCATTAAGTTTTTAGGGCTCTAAGATTACTGACATGAGCCACCATGCTCAACTAACAATGTATTTATGATAAATAAAACTATGATATCAAAACCTCTGAATAATTTACATATGATAGCCATGCCATTATACCTTATGATTCGCTTGACATTTGCAAAAAAAAATATAAAATCTCTCCATTTCATAAATAAGTATCTTGGCATTTTAATTGGAACTTTAAAACTTGTTCTAGAACATATAATTAATAGTATATGCAATTCTAGATAAAAACTATAGGTCTCAGAAAGAAGAAACATTGATGTTCTTATTATGTCTACCCTAAGGGTTAAATAATAAGAAAATTCAAAATTACAAGAAGTAACAAAAAAACCCCACATTATATCTGGAGATTAAATTAAGAAGTAAAATTTTTGTTACCTTATGACAATAGTTGCACAGACAGTAGAGATAGACGTGAAGGAAATAGAGCAAGCAACCCTCTTGGGGTCAAAATGTAGGTGAACTCTCTAGGAATGGTATCATTTTTCTAGGAATGTTTATGAAATTATTTGTCCCTGTATTATGGATCCACGTAATAATTATCTAGAAACAGTTTTTGTATTAAAAATAGAAGACCCTATAGTATAATGAGAATTAGAGATTAACCATTTTAATAAATATTATATGGAACCATATTTCATTAATGTATTGATTTAATAATTTATTAATGTATGTTGTTAATGTAGATAGATGTAATTTTTATAAAAATATGTTATATTTGACACTATGGTGGTATTTTCTGTGGTAATTTTGATATGAAATATTTTTTAAGTGGAAATCATTCCATGGAATGAATCGACTCAAGTATTTCAGCTTCTAAAACTTCATTTAAGATAACAAATATTTTAGTTATTATATATCTTAACTGAACAACTCAAAAAGGAAGAAGAAATTATTAGTATATATGCACTTGAGAATCCTTACAGGTTCACATTTTCCTTAACTTATTTTTTACCACCTTTCCTTTTTAGCTCTTCACAGTTCTTATTTGCAGGCACTTTTGCTTGGATTACTGTAGGGATTATAAAATTGTAATGTGACATGAATGTAAATCAGTTAAGGGCAAGGCAATGGTATAATCAGGGGGAACATTATACCTGTGTATTCACATAGCGTTACCTTTTAAAATCTCTCAGCACTGGTGACAGAGACCAAAGTTACAATTCCTTTGTTTCTCTCTGTAATGTATATTGTTAAATAACTATTTCTGACAGAGTAATTTTATGATGCTTATTATAGTGATTGCTCTTATATTCCTTTGAAGAGCCAAGGACTCTTAATAGCTCTCAATTTTAAAATAACAGTGCACAATAAAGAGATTTTGAAAGAGGCAGGAAACTAAGTTTGAACAACTTGATTAGAGAGAAATTCAGGGGGCTGAAGTTCAACATCTGAATTTATAAAAAGAAAAATAAAATTAATTAATTAATATCAAGTAACAGAAAATGAGGATGAATAGGAAAAGGCATTTTTGTCAGATGTACAGACAGCAGAGTACACGAATTCAGAGAACATCTATAGTTACAGGCAGGGGAATATTAAAAAGCATCAAGAGAAGCAATTGTAGAGCTCAGAAAGCCACAACCAAGACTCACATCTTGTGAAGAAGCAGTCTCTTTTCACAGACAATAGCTAGAATGTTCCACAATGACTAGGCAAGGTACATGAGCCCTATTATTCATTATAAAGCATGTCCATGCTTTACAGCTACATCCTGGAACCCCAAAGAGAATTTTGGTGCAATAAAGATTAAAAAGCACAAACTAAGAATACGCTAAGTGACTTGATCAAGTCACAACATACACACACATCTGCTTTAAGCTGTGCTAACACTTAATGAGATCAGGCTCTTCACTCCCCAGGCTGTGACAGTTATTCTGTACCTCGAGGCAAGTTCCCCTTTTTCTCTATGCCATCCACATCACTGTCAGATTCATCATAAGATCTAGCCACTTTGATGCCATTGTTATCCAACTGCAACTATCACTCACACCTTCGAAAGCCAGAATAAACAGCTTTTGTTGGCACAGAAAACTTTCCAGTTGGGACCCAAATTTATTGTTCTCTTTTATCTCAATATATGTATATATGCTTCCTTGTGCAAACCCAACTTCATTTTATTACTCAAATGTGGATCACATTTATTTACTTTAGGGATTTCCCCCATTCTGTTTCCTTTAGATAGCATAATCTGACTCCCTGTTGCCTTCAGCACTTTCTGTGGACTCCCCAGAAGATTCTAGCCATCACCAGTGTATAAAAACACATACATGCCCACTCATTTATCACATGCCCTGAAACATCTTTCAAGAATTGAGTCAAACGAAGCCATACTTCAGCATGGAGTTTCTACAACAGAAACATTGCTTGAATTCTTGTCACACCCAGTGTTCCTATCTAAGTAGCTTTAATAGCAGTAATTCTCTTATGAATACATATGAAATGTTATATGTAAGTGCTGACCACATAGTGAGCCCTCAGTTTATAGTCAATTTTGCTAAATGGCTTCCTGACACTTTTAAATTTTATAATAATGACTTTAATGCATTGCTGTTGTATATTACTGAAGTAATTTCAAATTCTGTCTATTAGACCTCTCATTTTCTTATTTCAGATATCTTACATAATAAAAATTCAATGTGTATTTATTTTATAAACAAATGCTTACACTACTACTTTAAGAACATGTAGATTAGCAAATTCTTTAAAATAAACACAATGTGAAACTACCTATAAGAAAGCATGCCTTGGCTGAGCATGGTGGCATATGCCTTTAATCTCAGTACCAGAGGCAAGCAGCTTGCTATGGGTTCAAAGTCAGTCTGTTCTACATAGAAAGAATTGGATTTGACAGGTCAACATAGTGAGAGCTTATCTCAAAAAGTAGAAAAGGAAAAATATTATGTACTGCTATTAAAAAAATCATGTATATAAAATCCAAACAGTTTCTTCAGTTTCTTGTAGCACATGTTTACACCCCAGGCACTCCTTTAATAAATCCAAACGAGTAAATTATGTAGAAAAGCTTTACTAAGATGGTAGGACATACATGAGAAACGTGGCATGAAATAGGAAGACATAATTCTACCATCTAATGAGTTGAACCTTTCCTGAAGGGGGCTACTTTCATGAGAGGCATTGTATTTACTGGCAAACATAATGTAAAGAAGTGATGAACCTCCAGCCCCAAATAAAAAACAAAGATACCAACATGGCAGTGCTTAGGGGTTAGCTCATAGCTCTTACGTTTTATCTTTTAGAACAAGAATGTGGTAATATTTGAACTATATAAATACCAATAATATACTTACATTAGTGGATGGCACCTTTAGAAATTATACACATTTCCCAAATTAACATTATTGTCTGGTTGTTATTTGAGTTGTAGCTAGTATCTTTTATACAACTATGTTCTCACCATGTCATTTTCTTAAATATGTATTAAGATAGAATTATAGAATTTTTATTTTTCTATAGTCACTACTACTTAATAGCTGTTGTCATTCATTCTTTCATTCATTCATTCACAAGCCTTCAATACAATGCAGTGTTCACTGTCTTAATGCAAAAGTAATATAACAAGATATGTATTTCATCTAAAAGAATTTAATATGAAAAAATAATGAGTTATCATTGAGACAAAGGAAGTTATGAATAGATTGTTAGGTAACTTCCAGAGAGAATCTGTTTCCCACTCTGCAAAGATCAGTGAAATGTATCATGAACTATGTATCATTACCTGAACATTAAATTATAAGTTCATTGCTTAACTTTTAGCAATACATGAATGCAAATCTCACTGCATGGACTCTAGTTGTTTTAGCAGACAGCACAGCACACACACACACACACACATACACACAATCATGAAAGTTATTGTGCCATATTTTATTACATGGTTGCATCAATTTTCAACTAGTTTTAGGTTCTGAAGTTGTTTCTAACTATGTTGAAGTTACAAGATTGAGAATCTAAGTAGACAAACAAGTCTGAAAGCAACGGATATGGTTATCTGTTAGCACTGACTTCAGGGTTATGTATTATAACGGATATAATTTTATCTGTTAGGACTGACTTCAGGGCTATGTATTATAATGCTTTCCTGTAACAAAATAAAACTTACTTCACTAATTTTTTCAGTAGGATCTTTCCTTGCACATGTTGTGATTTGGGGCTGATGTCAACTTTTCTGTTCATGAAAAACCTATGAATGGCCAACTCTCTACTCTGCTACTCGGAGGAAGGATTCATTCAGGCAATAAACGGATGCTGTTCCAGAGAGCTTTTGCAGTGCTCTAGCCATAAGCCATGTGTGACTGTGGCCCATTTGAATTGCGACTAATGCCAGCGAGCAATGGAAGTTTTCCTGTTTTAAATTAATAGAAATTAAAGTAGGAGACATGAGTCAGGGCTGTACATGGTTGCACAGTGTTAGTCTGGAGTCACCCTGTTAGGGAAAGTAAGTTCCGGATGAATCTGATCCCAAAAGGAACTTCTTTGTCGAAGCACAGTATACCACAATATTTCCTGTGATATCTTATTGCATTCTTAATGAACTGAAGTCCACAGATTTTTCCCCGTCTAATCATTGCCTGTTTGCACTTGTTAATTAAGGAATGCACAAAGAAAACTAATAAAACATGTTTGCAAAAACCAATAAAGAATTCTCTTGGGAAGTGACTTCTAAAATTAATCTTTAAGGAAAGGTCATGATGGGGTTGGAAACAGTTGTAAGAGAGGAAGGAGAGGTTTTCAGAGAGCACAGAATCATGGCAGAGTAAAGGAAGACTATGAACTCAAATTATCTTTGAAATATGGTATATTCTTTGAGAGGTTGGAAGAGGAGAAAAGGAAACTCAAAAGTTCAAAAAATACATTCTTTAAAAATTTTATGAAGTACTATTTTTTCACAAAATATTTTATAATTTCCCAAAACAGTGTGTATTCTTCCACATATAAGCAGGTTTTTATTTGCTTTGCATTTTTTACACATCATTCATGTTTTACTCATTAAATAAAATAACTTAAATTGCAACATTATTGCCAACATTTATTACTTGGACAAGATTGAGATTTAAGAAATTTATTGCCATGATGTCACCAATGGTTTCTAATTTATAAGACTTTGGAGCAGACATTAGCATGGTTATTATTTCCTCTAATGCCTTACCTCACCAGTCCAGTAACATTCAGGAAATCCAAAAGACAAAGGGGAAAGAGTAGTCTTGAAAGCTAAAAATAGTCGTTGAAAACTGATGCAATTGTGTAATAAAATATGGCACAATAACTTACAAGATGTCTGTATAGTGCCTGCTAAAGCCATTAGAGTCTATGCAGTGGGTTCACGTGTTGCTAAAAATGAATAACTGTTTCAGCGTAAGTAAACTGAAGAAGCTATGTACTTTAATTATGCTCATAGGCTTTGGGATCTTTGGTCAATATTTGCATATGTGATATATTTAATATCTTATAAAGGAGAAAGTCAATGAATATCAATCAGATTTCTAAAGGACTTTTGAATTAAGCCCAACCATTAACTATGTAACATATTACATTCACATAGGAAATTAGCACACAATTATAACAATTATATTGTGACAGAATTTGAAACAGTGATCAAATATCATATGTTTTATAGGCCTTTCTCATCAGAAAATGGAAACAATATTAAAGATACCCCACATGATAGATGGGATACTTACATATTTGAAGAATCACTTTATTTTTAAATTAATTGTGTGTACGTGTCAGCTTGTGAAAAAGTGCATAAATGTAAGTGTGTGTTGATGCCCAGAGAAACAGATCATCTGGACCTGGAGGTGTAAATGGGCTACTTGATATGGGTACTGCAAACTAAAGTTGTGTTCTTGCGAGAGCAATATGTATTCCTAACCATTCAGCTATCTCTGCAGCTCAAGAAGAATGAATTTTAATGAGCATTTTTTTAAATTAAAATACATTGATATTTTGAATATAATCTTTCACTCTTCCAACTCTTTTGAAATCCTTCCACTACTCCCAACCCACTAAACTTTATGTTTTGTTCTTCCTTTAAAAAACAAAACAGAAAGAGTATGTGTGCACACGCGCACATGTGCACACACACACACACACACACACACATACACACAAATACACATACACATTAAAACCCAACATAGAATCTATTTGTGCTGCCATCTACTCTTATACATGAACAATGCCCTGAGTATCTTTGATACATCCAATGTTGCTCAGCTGAAGAAAACTGATTCTCCCTCTCCCAGAAGCTATCACTTGCAAATAGTTTCTTGGATAGGGATGAATTTTGTGTCCCCTTCTGCTTCTCTGTGCTTTAATTTTGTATGGCTTGAAAATGTGCAGGTCTTGAGCATGCTGTCACAGTCTCTTTGAGTTCTTAAATGTAACTGCCCTGTTGTATCTGGAAAAGTCTTTCCAACATCATCTACCACCTTTGGCTCATGCAATCTCTGCCTTTTCTTCAGCATAGATCTCTGAACCTTGAGGAAAAGACGGTAAACACAACTCATTTAGGTGCAGAAGGTTACAAAGGTCCTCGCTGACTTTGAATTTTCCAGTTATGAGGCTTTTTATTAGGTACAATCTATTGCAAATGAAGCTTCTCTGATGAAGGTTTGCCTATGTACTTATCTAAGGTATGGTGATATGTCATTAGGAGTCATTACTATGGTTGGTTAACAGAATAATATTAGCAGATTTGCCCTGGGATCCACGACATATCTAGTCTCAAGTTCATAGTCTCATTAGGAGTATTAGTGTGGATTCCATATCATGAAACAGGCCTTAAATCCAATAGAAAAGTAGCTTGTGCATTACATAACACTTGTGCTATCATGGTAACAGAAGGCTTGCCTTGTAAATGCTCATTATTATAGCTTGCAGAGCTCCTAACTGAGTGAGATTAATGATTTTTCCCCATCTGGTAATATTCATAGTGCCTTATAGCACAATGAATATATTCAAAAGGATCAAAGCTTCTCTTTGAGCACTGGCTAGATCTCTTCAAGTTTGATGTCCTAAGTAAGTGGTTTCTTTAGCAATAGGGTCATACTGTCAGGTTGCAGAGGGAACTGATAGCACTGGCAGTAATCTTTGAGATTTGGAAGAATGTCTAAGAGAGCTCTTTATCCAATGACTTAAGTTATAACTCACTAGTAACACTGGGGAATTCTATTTGATAGCATATGATGACTAGTTGGGGCATTGTCTCCCCCATTATAGAGTAACTATTTACACTAAATTCTCTCTCTCTCTCTCTCTCTCTCTCTCTCTCTCTCTCTCTCTCTCTCTCTCTCTCCCTCCCTCCCCCTCCCTCTCCCTCCCCTCCCTCTCTCTCTTTCTCTGTGAGTATGTGTGCATATTTTAGATGCTTCGATAGCAGTAGATTTCCCTATTGCTTCACAAAATGCCTTTGTTATTAGCTATCCCTTCCTGTATTCTCTCTTTTGTCCTGACCTTCCACCTTCCATTCCCATGTAATCCTCCTATTCGAATCCCCCCCTTTATCCTGTCATAATACTGCATTCTGTTCCTTAGAAGAATCCCCTTTGGCTACCTAAACCCTGTGGGTATGGCAGTTTTGCATTCTGTTTCTGCATTATTCTGTTTATTCATGATTGTTGTTTCTAGCTCCATCAAGTTTCATTAAAATTTCATAATTTCCTTTCTCTTAACAGCTGAATAATATTCCATTATATAAGTGTGCCACACTTTCATTATCTGTCCATCAATTGATGGGCACCTAAGATGTTTTCAATTTCTTTCTATTATAGAACAGCAATGAATATGGTCTACAGTAAGGTCTAGTGTCCTTGGGGATATTCCCAGAACCTTGTATAATAGCTTTTTTGAGGAACCCCCACATGATTTCTATAGTGGCTTTAGGAGTTTGCACTTCCACCAGCATTACATGAATGTCTCCTTTCCCCACATAATCTCTAGCATCTGCGATCATTTGTTTTATTAATCTTGGCATTTATTACTGGGGGAAGATAAAATCTCAAAGTGGTTTTAATTTGCATTTACCAGAAAGCAAAAGATTAAATATTACTTCTCATTCATTTATATTTCAACTTACTTTATTGATTTACAATCCAGCTGTCGCCCCTCCTCCCACTTTCCCTTCCCAGGGTTCCTCATCCCATTCTTGCTCCGATCTGTATCCAAGAGGATGCTCCCCCACCACTAAGCCACCCCTCTCTGGGGCCTCAAATCTCTGGAGGATTAGGAGCATTTTTTCTTACTAAAGCAGACCAGTCAGTCCTCTGCTATATATGAGTCAGAGGCCTCAGAACAGCTCAGGTATGCATCCTGTTTGGTGGCTCTCAGGGGTCCATCTTAATTGAAATTGCTGGTCTTCCTATGGGGTCGCCCTCCTCTTCAGCTTCTTCCATTCTTCCCCTAATTCAACCATAGGGATCCCCAACTTCAGTCTAAAGGTTGGGTGTAGGTATCTGCCTGTGTCTGTCTCAGTCAGCTGCTGGTTGGGTCTCTCAGAGGACAGCCATGTCTGTAAGATAGGCTCCTGTCTGTAAGTCCCTCATTGCATCAGTAATAGTGTCAGGACTTGGTGTTTGCCCAGGAGGTGGGTCCCTAGTTGGGCCCCCATCACTTGATTGCCTTTCCCTCAGTCTTTTCTCTAGTTTTGTCCCTTTAGTTCTTTTAGACAGGAACACTATTAGAAGTGGGCTAACCTTGTTTATTTTTATACCCCATTTTTAACATCGGCTTATTTGCTTTCGTTGAGGTGAGTGTATTTGTTTGTGTGATATAAGTGCTAACTCTCTATCAGGTGTATAATTGTAAAGATTAATTGGTAAAGAAATTGTGAATGTTGTAGAAATGAGTTTTTGTAGGTATCTTATTTAACAATATTACGATTTCTAAAAATTATCAACTTTTTTCCTTTCCTTGTTGTTTTGAAACACAATCTCAGGTAGCTCAGGCTAGCCTCAAACTTATCAAGTAGTCAGGGATAACTTTGGACCTCTAATCTTCCAACCTCCACCTTCCAACTCTTAGGATGATGGGTGTATCACTATCAGTAAGATGTTTAACAAATTGCCCTCTACCTTCATTTGAGGAAAAGGAAAAACACACATATACTAAAAAATAATCAACATTTTTACAGTTTGTAGATTGTTACACTGTTTGTTTTGTTTTACAATAAAGTCTTTCAAATATACTTTTATCCAATAAGAAGGAAGAACAATTTTAGTGTTCTATGAGAGAACAAATATTCATAAAAACCCATACTGTTTTACTTGTGGGCATATAAGGACATTTGCCCTGTGACATGAGAAATTTTGATAAGCATGAGACACAATGGTTTTACTATAGTAAAACATCTATTTTAGGGACGATTATAATATTTTACATAGTTTCACAACACATTTTTACATAAAAGTGAGGTTTTTCTTATTCCGTTGTGATGAGGAATCTTAGTTTTAGAAGGGATTAGGGTCTTGCCTGAGGTCCAAAGGTAGCAAAAGGCAGAGCCAGGAATAACAGCCATTTTGTTCAATTTCAGCATCTTTGGACCCATTTCCACATGTAATGGGTATGGGCTTTATACTATAAGTGTGTGTATGCAAGTAACTTTATATACCGCTGTCTACAGAATGTAGATATATATTCCATGACCACATCTCACTGGACTGGAAAGAAAACTGCATGTGTTTGCAGCACTATAGAATCCTATAAGAACAGAGAACATTTAATAGAAGACGTTCAGAAATCTAAATAGCAGTTATAGTTAAAGGAAAGGTATTTCATCATCAGGAGGAGTGATTAACGTAATATTTATATGTGAAGTTAATGAAAAAAGAAAGCGATTTCTGAGTATATTATCCGTTACCATGACCAATAATCATGTTTTTTTCTTTTAAACTATAACTGACAGACTGAACCTCTGGTCCCTTGAAGCCTAATCTTTTACTATGTAAATCAAATACTACATGACATTGGAAGTTCAGCTCCTCTAAGTTGGCATTGTTTAATTAACTTGGATATAGGATCTGAGATATCATGTCTTTCATACTTTGAAAAAAATAGCTTCTTTTTGTCAGAGGGTATCATAAAAGGTCTATGAGTAAAAGAAACAACAGCATTTGTACCATTCTTTCCATGACATCTTTCAGTGTTTCTTCCAACTTTCAATAAATATTCATACTTAGTGATTACAATAGCATTTTATTTAATTTGCACAATATAGTCTCAAGCATAGATATACCCTCCCAAATTTATATTTTTGTAGGTCTAATTTTAATAAAATACATGAGATCAATCTATTACTTATAAGCTTTTCTGTATCTTCATTAGTGTAAGTTAATAATTTTCATAATATATTTCTGTTACTGAAGTATCTAAACTAAGGTTAGATCTCTGGTGATTAGTCAATCATAATTAAGTACTAATATATTATTTCATTACATTAAAAATTTTACAATATGAGTAGCAGCTTATTTTAAATATGCATACTCTTAGAATGATCATGTGAACAACATTAAAAGCAAAATAACCTGCTATTTATTTTTCTGCATTAAGATACTTTATATAAATTATATAGTAACTTTCCGAATAATACTGTAAGGTTAAACATTTCCATTAAAATTGAGATTTTTAAACAAGAAGCTCAGAGTTATGTTATGGCCACATGAAATCTTAATCTGATTTTTTGCCAAGCTGGGCTTGGTGCCTATATCACTAACATTCCCGCTTTAACTGCAAGATTCTTAGAAACCCCATAAATTATTACACAGTATGAATTTCAGAACAAAGCTAAAGCACCATCATTGCTAGCAGACAGCAGATTCAAAATACTGAATTAATGAAAATAAAGATGAAGACAGGTAATTCACGGTCACTGTAACAGAGCTGTAGAGTGGCTCAGTTTCCTTCCTTTTGCACTTTTCTCTGCAATTCAAAATGGTTTCTAAGAGTTCTAACTTGAAACTGTGCCATTAGTTCCATCAGAAATAGTAAGTGTTAAAGTGGTCCTTACTGACCATAAAATGAATCGTTTGCCATTGTAAGTTAGAAAATACTTTTATGTGATTAGTAGAAAAACTGCCAAGACCACTATTTTATTTTAGTCTATGGACATGATAATGCACTACTGGAAAAAACATACATATTCTGACCTAATTCATACCCAGGTCACCTGTGTATGCCAGAAGTGCTCCTGAGTTTACTTCCTTGTCACTTATACCTAGCAATATACATTCAGACAGAGGGCTCTTAGCCATGAGTCCAAGGTCTACTTATTCAGCTTTTGTTGTCATGCCTGCCTGTTATACATATGTTACCCTGTGCCATGAGCATACTTCTGTATGCAGTTATAAGTTTATTCCTGCATCTTGGTACTGCACCCTCCAAAAGAGTTGACCTACCTGTTAAATGTGTTCAGTGTTTTCTTGATGCCACCCCAGAGGCAAACTCTGCCAAAAGTACAGTGGCTTCCTTGAAAGAGACAAGGATAGTTTCATGTCCCTTGGTTGTTAATGTCACGAAATTCCAGGAGAAGCATACAAGTTACAGAGAACAGAGGAAGGAAATTGACTGCTCTGGATTGTGTATACTGAAAATCAGATAGAAATTGTTTAGAAGTGTAATCTGTTATTTTCTTCTACATAATAAAGAAAATGAGTTGCTGCATAACACCTAAACTTTATTTCCCCAAGAGCCCTTTGTATATGGCATAGATGTGCTTAGCTCTTTGTATATAACATATATATACTTGGCACACATGAAACATTAAAAGAGCAACCTAATCCTACAATAACATATCCTGCTCTTTGGCCTTCATTTGTATCTTTTTAGTTGTAGCATGCTCACAGATTTAAAAAAAATCATCAAAAAAAAAAATAAGTAGCTATTTGGCTAGTATGCTAGTATGAGCTCTTTCAATCCATTTAGTTTATTTTGTCATCACTCAAGTTTTCACAAATTAACGTACTCCATACTGGATGTGAATAATCAACTTCTCTTTGATTTATTGACATGTTGAACAAATGCTTCTTTTATAAATAAATCAAATATTTCTCTTGTTTTACTCTTCAGGACAACATTTTTAAGCTGCAGGACTCACATTTTGAAAACGGTCGTGGGAAGAGCCCTTATGATCCCAAACTACTGACTGCCTCTCTTCTAATAGGTATGTAGCCATAAATTGATTAAACGGTGAATCCGTTATAACTAATATCATGGTGCTCTATTCTTTTAACCTGCCAAGATTTTCAATTCTTATTTGTTAATAATGTCAGGAGGAGAAAATGTTCATGAACACATTTTATAAACTGGAGAAATAAATCAATTATTGTTGACTGTTGTTTGCCCTACTCAACCTAAGTCATGTTCAGGGAAACAGTCCCACCTGTGCCTTTAGGATGGTTGGCCGAATCATTGCACTTCCGTGGTTGAAGTTTAAATTTTTATTTTTCTTTGATTTTTTTCTTTTTATATTTATTTATTTTATGTATATGAATAAACTTTTACTGTCTTCAGATATACCAGAATATTGTTTTTATTTTTTAAGACTGTTTTTATTTTAATTTCATGAAAAACTAGAGTAAACATTTTGAGATATGGCTATGAAAGAACAGCATTCAGTGTACCATGAAAGTTGCACTTCAAGGCACGGTTTTAACATTTGGACAGCATGATGAAGCCAAGGGGAGGGATGGTTGCCAGAGACTCCCTTGAAGTATTTTCTTTGACTCACTGGAGTATCTTGTCATATGTGTGAGCCTAAGGAAAGTATTTTGTCATATGTTCTCTGGCTTTGGCATCTTCTTTGCTTAAACACTGGCGTGGTGGTGTAGGTGACTCCCTTTGTCCTTTATGCTCATCATCTCTTTTCTGGGTTTTTCTTCCTTTTTTTTATTAATTATTCCATTCATTTACATTTCAAATGATATCCCACTTTCTGGTTACCCCTCCATAAAACTCCATGTCACATTTGCCCTCTCCCTCCTCCCCTTTGCCTCTATGAGGGTGCTCCCCCACCCGTCCACCCTCTCCTTGCCCCACCGCTCCAGCATCCCCCTATGCTGACGGAAGAACTGGATTTTTCTTCTTTATCTCTGCTGCAGAGGACTGGAGAATACTTAACAGTACAAAGGTTAAAGTGAGGGGGAAAGAAGTCAGAGTGCTAGTGTGTGCTGCAAGGTGAAGAGTTTTTAGACAGACTTTTAAATATCTGAAAACAGGGCTTAACTAAATAGAAGCTAAAAGCAAGGAATCACGCAATGCCTTTGTCCTCACCTGGCCTTCCTCCACTACTCCCTTCTTCCCCTTTAGGACTTTACAATTTTCCTAGCTTTTTAGATTTGGTTGTATCAAAAATTCTCCACATGCTATATTTTTGCATTTCTTACATGTATATAGAGTGTAAAAATTAAAATTTCAGACATCAAAGTTTAGTTGAATTTTTAAAATAAATTAGTGTTTAGCTTGTTTCTTGTAAGTCATAAGGCTTTTCAATTCTTTTTGAAATTGCTTTTTATACTCATGAAAATAAAACTCTAGTCATATAAGCAACCGCATTAACCACAGAAATACATGTCCACTATTGTCCCGTGTTTACTTTATCACTAATCTTTGTTCTCTTTAGAATAAAATATTACAATATAAATTATCTCTTTCATAGCTTCTCAACTAGACAATTCTAACCCTTTTTATCCTTTTATGGGGCATTTAAAAAACCTTTTAAACCTGAAGAAAAGCTGCATGCTTAGCAAACTTATAATTTCCCTGTTCGTGGGTAACCTAATGTTTACACGTTGATGCCTTCCTCTTGCATACATACTGAAATTTGAAAGTTGCCTTAAACAGTGAAGAGGAATCTTACCTTGTTCTAACTTGCAATCCCTATTTTTTTAAATTGCACACTAAAAAATGAGAAATATTATTTAAAAAGCAGTCTGCAAAAAAATGTGCCTAAAGCTGTGTTAGCTTGTGGTATGCTCCTCAGAAGGGATTTGCTTATTTATTTTATTATTCTACTGAGAAAGGATGATGACAGTTGGTATTACATAGCTCCTATGGTATGCAACCACACAAAGTCCACGAAAAAAAAGAAAGTCCAAAGTTTGATTTTATATTGGGGTTTCTTTGAAAAAGATGTATAGGTTGCTGAAAAGGAAAAGAGAGAGAAAGAAGTCCAGCATGACGTTGTGTGTCTGAGAAAGAACAATAGACCTTTCAGAAGTTCAGGCTTTCCACGAGAGTCTAGACGTAAGATACCCACCACAGCAAAATGTGGCCAGAAACGTTCAGAGTAATGAAATGCTTATTAGTGAACCAAAATAAATTAAATTCTGAATCAGCTTAAAAACAACAGGCAGAAGTAGTAACAGCCCCTTCCATTGTTGGTAAAATCCCTTAACATGCCCACAACGATATATTGAAAATGTTTGAATATTTATTGATGAATTTGGTGTGTTGGGGATGCCAGTGCTGCAGCAGCACAGAGTGCATGTGGAGGTCAGAGGACGAGTGGCGGGAGTTGCTTCTCTCCTTCTACCATGTGAGTTGTGGGAATTGAACTCCAGTGGACAGACTGGTGGCTAGTGGCTTTATCCACTGGCCGTCATTGCCTCCCGTGAAACACTGTTTTCATTCAATAGCTATAACATTTTTACTGAGGCTGTTTGCTTTAGATGTGTATTACAAATTCTCCTCAGAGTACGTAAAATCCCCTTTATTGACGTTTTAGGTATTTTCTGTTATACTGCTTTAATATAAATTTTAGTTTTAATATGATTTATTAGTTTTACAGGTCTTTTAAGTACAAATATTTCTTCATTAACCAAACTTTGGATCTAGAATACTAAGCACACTGAAATGTAAAGAAGGTACTTTACAGATCAGAAGGTAGGCGTGTGGGAGTTCTAGCCTCTCACATAATGAGTTTTCCTCCTCAGTTCAGCACATAAAACAGAAAGTACAAGGGCACTTCTTTCTCCAAATCTGGGTTTCACTCAAAACATCTCTGAATTTATCTTAGCAGAAGATATTATCCTTAGCAGATGGTATTTATACTTGCAATGCCAGTATGAAGCTGTTCAACCAATAGTAAATGTTAAAGCCAAGGACACTTAAAAATGGAGTTTATACAAACTACCAAAGTTTAGTAACCTCTCTGCAAATTGCCATAGGTTTTTAAATGTTGACTACAGACAACTAGATTTTTTTCCCTTGATAAAGGCATAGCTACCAAAAGTGCCCAAATCCAATTACATGCTCTAAAATTTTTAAGTCACCTTAATAAAGTTAATTTTTCAATTTTTTAAATAATGGTTTTACAGCAGAACTTATTTTTAAAATATCTCTTAGTTCCTCCACCTGCAAGTATTTTTTGACTTTGTTTAAAATATCCTTATTAAAGATAGCATTTGTTCCCCTGCTCAGTATAAATACCAGGTGTGAACGGAGCACAGGAATAAAACCTAGTACTTGCCACACTAATTAAATAGTAACTCACATTTTCATGATATGAAGGAATAGCTAACTTGAGAGCAGTTTGTTTTCTCAGTGAAATTTCTCCCAGGCAATGAAGAACTAATAATTTAGAAGTATTCCATCAGCAAGGGGTGTTACTTTAAGCTGGAACTCTGCCTTACCTTAGGAAAGAACATAATTTGGCATTAAAACATGCTCTCAGTGGGTATAAGAACAAAAAAAAAGGTACTCCCTACCGTGGTTAGATATAATTGAGAACATTATTTGAACCTCTTTGAGCTTCTGTTCTCTGCTATATAAAATAGTATGCTTGGCTGATTCTACCAACTTCTTGGGATAGTTAAATACTGCAGTGTAATAGAGTGCTGCTCTTTGACTGTTTGTGCATTTCTGAAAGTATGTGAAGGAGGATCAGACAAAACAGGTAATAATAGCTGTCCATGAGGAAGCTAGGAAACATGGTTGGTGCCTTATAAGTTTTATGTTTTAAAAATGTGCCATGTGGACACATCATTACAGGAAAGAACAAACTTTAAAAGAACAACCTATAGAGCAAAGCTGGAATACACGTGCTGCTCTCTAGACAGTGGTCAGTAAGGAGGGAAGATGTCGAACTTTTCTTGTATCTACACTCTGGGTCTCATTCCTGTAGTGTGGGTTGGGAATGAAAAAGGAGAGAGATAAACTTATCTTCTTCTTCTGTTTCTTATTACCCACTCCTCTGAGAGTAGAATTTGCTTAAGGTGTTAACAACATAATAGCCTGGTCTTTTCATTTCTTTGATACTTGCACACATTCATGTCACCCTTCTCACCTGAGCCAGAAATGCTGCAATTTCATCAGGAAATTCCTTTTTTCCTTTTTCAGTTTCTCCTCACCACGCCCTTCTCAGGAATTGTAATCCAAGACATTAGCTGATCTAAGCCACATTGTTACTTCAGGTTGAGCTGCGAACAGGGATTCTAGACTGCATGTGAAGTTTTGGTTTTAATACACACTTCCCAGGGAAGTCATCTGTGGTGGATGTGGAGGCCATAGAGCTGTTTTCATTCATCCCAGTAAATTATGCTTCCTTTAGACACAGTTTTAAAAGGTTACCACTAAGACAGAGCGAACATGTACTCAAATCGTTCTCATGGTCTTTGGCGCCTTCTAGATAGTTGAGTTATATCTGTCGGCGCTGTGTATCATCATCTGATGTACTGTTTTTGAGCCGTCAACCTTTCCATGTGAATTTCCATGCTTTAAGTTCTTGCTGGTTAGACAGTGTCCAAACTCTGAGTATATTATTCTACCATCAACTTAACAAAACTGGACACATTCCATCTTTTCTTTCACTAGTGGCTTATTGTACAGAGAGGGCTCAAGGGTATGTATCAACAGTAATGTTACTCCAGACAGGAAAAAAAAAAGTGTGTGTGTGTGTTTGTGTGTATATGTCTGTGTCTGTGTATATATCTTCATATTTTCACTAGTGTGTATCAAAAATACATATTAACACTATGGTCAAGAATCAACATATAATTTGATTACTTTATAAATAACCCAGAAATGATAAAACTTCAGTTTTGTGTCACTGTTACCCTTACCTGTTCCCAAACATAAGCTGCTGGGCATTATGTTAACTCAAAACTACATGGATCATTTTAGAAAGCCACAGACTATGGCACAATTGCGGCACATGCTGAAAATGTTCAAATGTATTAACTGGCACAGACGAGGTCTTCTATGTCTGCTTAGCAACAACTAAAAAAGTAAGAGAAGGGTATTTTGCCACCTAGAATATAAGCAAAAATAACAAAGATGTTACATCTTCTATGTAACCATCACCTATAATAAGAAGGTCTATGTTTTAGCATGGTAGCCTTACAACTAAGCAAGGACCTGAGTTTAAACCTTCACCCTGGCTCCCTAACTGTTAAGCTGACTACCTTGGACTTCCTGAACTGTAAAACAGGGCAACAACACTTTTTTCTCTCTGGGATGTCAACAGACCTGAATGAGATCATTTGAAGACATCCAGGCAGAGGCTGGCTGCCTGGAAAGCACAGAATGGGACTCAGCTAATGGAACTTCTCTTTCTTGTCCCGCTCCCATCTCTGCCTTTTGTGTTTAGCTCCTGTTAATGACTCTTTCAGTATTAAACTGTGACTGAGGGTCCATGCAGTTCCTGTAGCAAAACACCGAAAGGAATAGAATCTTGAACTCACTGAGTTCCATCTGGGGTTTCCAGAATGGCTTATTCTTCAACAGCTTTGTTAAATCTGAAGACCTAGTGAGGATTTAGGTTTGGTCTTTATAATGTCTTATATCAGTGTGAAACTTGTTCTATACTGGAAACATTCAAAGATACAAAGTAAGCTTGGGAGATAGCTGGATAGTGTGGCAAGCGGGAAACCGGGTTTTTTTTGTTTTTTGTTTGGTTGGTTTTTTTTTGTTTGTTTGTTTGGTTTTTGTTTTTCGAGACAGGGTTTCTCTGTGTAGCCCTGGCTGTCCTGGAACTCACTCTGTAGACCAGGCTGGCCTTGAACCCAGAAATCTGCCTGCCTCTGCCTCCCAAGTGCTGGGATTAAAGGCGTGCGCCACCATACCCTGACCGGGAAATCAGTTTTTGAGTTCCCCATAACCCACAGAAAAATCTTCCCTGGGCTATAAAAGCCATCTGTAACCCCAGCACACAATGAGCAGAGTCAGGAAGAACTCAGGGAAGTCACCTAGCTAACTCTTTGGAATTGGTAAATTCTAGGTTCGGGAGACCCTTCCTCAGTAAGGGCAAAGTGAAAAGGAATGGAGAACATCATCTGAGGTCAAGTTTGGGCCTCCACACACGTAGAGAAATGTGTACCTATCCACAGGGAAACACCCCCCCACACACACACACACACACACACATACAAACTCACAGTGCACCAGTGTAAAAATTAATTTAAAAAAATCAAGAAAATTTTTCAAGAAAAATATTCCTTTTTATAATAAAATACTATGCACTGGTTCCAATGAAAAAATAGTATACCAAATATGTAATTACCAATAAAATAAGTTATACACATGACATTTTTAGATATTTCACCTTGCAAAATGAGGTATTTGAGCCCTAAGTGGCTCACCAATGCAAAACTAAACTATTAGATGAATATAATTTTTGACTCTCGTATTTTGTAAGTTCATCAATGACGAAAATACCAAAATTCATGTTTGGCTATGTTCACTGAATCAGACTTTATTCCTATTTCCTAACTTGTTACTGAATGGGCATCACCGAAATGATCATTTTATCGACTCCTGCTTTTAGGACCCAAGGATGAAATACAAGTAGTTTTGCATAATAATGGAAATAACATTTGTCTTATCATGAAATTTTTAACAAAATTTTAACTATTGCTGCTTTGCTTTTCTTGCCTCACTTCAATTAATAATGTGTTCTTGGTTTCCCTCGGTCACCACACAGACGGTGAGTTGTACTCTGGAACTGCTGCGGACTTCATGGGACGGGACTTCGCTATCTTCAGAACACTGGGGCACCATCACCCCATCAGGACGGAGCAGCATGACTCCCGGTGGCTCAATGGTAGGTTGGGTGTGTGCAATCACAGGCACAGGACATGTCACCTATTGTCACTGAAAAGACTTTCTTTTATGGGACACAAATCTCCTCTAGATTTAGTCGGCTGTTAAGATAATGGTGGTGGTGTCATGACTGTGGGTGTGAGAAAATGAGGAAAAGAGAAAAGAAGATTAAAAACTAAGGAAGTATTTGTTTTGGGCCAAATATCAAGTTTCTCACCAATCAACTATAGAAAGAAAGAAACTGGCTAGAAGCACGGAAGGGAGTCAATGGAAAAAAGATACCGTCTTACAGCGACACTACAACATAGCTCAGGGATAGTCTTTGTTTTCCTCCATGTGTTTCGTCATTGCTTTGAAAGCCTCGTTCCAAGGTTTGTCTTAGGTTTTATTTTTTATTTTTTGTTTTTTTTTTTTAAAGTTGTTCACTGCTAAGTACATTTCAGTGCTTTCAAAATGTCAAAGGACTCTTACATCTCTCAAAAAAACTAGCAAGCAAACAAACAAACAATCTTATTTTATAGGCAAGTGAAAGAAGACGTACATTTGCCCAATACAGTGTAGATCTGCAATGAGATCTCAGGTTCCCCGGGGACAAGCACTACTACCTTAACTGCTGGCGGAAAGATATTTTTTGAAAACTGCTTCTCACTTTTTCTTAGTATTTAAGGTTTTTTAGCATTGTATAAAATATGCAAATTTATAACTTTAAATAAGCAAAAATATTGTGACTTAGACTTAAATCATATATATATATATATATATAATTATTATTATTATTATTATGTTTGGATTATTGACTTAACCATGAAATAGTCAAATACTTCTATTGTTTTCTATATGATACTAAGACAGTGGCTTCTATGAATTAATCTATATTTTGTGTTCCTGTTTTCTTAATCACATGAAATAATGATGCTAATTTCTAATTCTCGCATTTGGAGTTTGACTTGATCGCACAGGCTTCCTTGATGAGTATAAGTTTATGGTTCATGCTCATCTATGTTTTCAGAAGGATGCTAGGCTCTTGTACTCTGAGCATCCACAGCACTTCTGGGGAACACAACCCCCCCTCCCCCACAGCATTACTTCAATCATCCATTTGCCCATTTCAAAAGAAAAATCACATCAAGATTTCAGGGAACCTTCAGGGGAGGGTAGAACCATTATTATTTTTAATCAGTACCTTCAAAGTGATCATTCAGAGCACAAAATAGACCTCCAGTCACCCTATTCCTCATCTTTTTCCTATATTGCATTTATTTTGGTATTCTTATATTTTATAGTATTTTTATATTTATTGCATGTGTACACATGCATATATGTGTGAGTGTGCACGTGCCACAGCATGTGAGCTCTTTGGAGTCAGGAAACTGGAGGGGTTGGTTTTCTTCTTCCTCTACATTGGAGTTGAGGATCAAATTCAGGCCATCACACCTAGCAGGAACCACAGAAATTACTTTTAACTCCTGAGTCATCTATCCAGCCTTCTTATATTTCTTTTTTCTAAACTGGAATTTTTATCCATTATGCCATGTAAAAAAAAAATGCTTCTTTTATGTATGCTCAAGTTTACTGTCTTCCTGGGACTTTTATCCTCAAGATTTTCCCCTACTGTCAGCTGACTTCATCTTAACTTTTTTCCAATAATCCACCTCATGACCTTGTTTTCAAAGTCCACCTCTGATTTTCTGTGGCTTTTCATCATCTCCGTTTAGAATCTGTATTTTCCACTATACATGAAATTGACAAAGCTGTCAAACCAAGTTACTTCTTGCTCTCCAAGACTTCTTCAAATTTTGCTTCCTTTTTTTTTTTTCAAAAGTTGCTATCTGCTGTTTTAATTATACCTAATCATGATGCTATTCATGACTGAGTATAAACCTCACAGTAATAAAAGGGCATTGACAGAGAGTTAAATTTCCACCTACTAGCAAGACAGTAAATATTGAGATGCTTGCATGCTCTGAGAAATTGGAAATCCCAGTGAGGGACAGAGGATATTATGACTTGAGGATAGGGCATGTTTACAGAGAGAGAGAGAGAGAGAGAGAGAGAGAGAGAGAGAGAGAGAGAGAGAGAGAGAGAGAGAGAGAGAGGGAGAGAGAGAGGGAGAGAGAGAGAGAGAGAGAGAGATACAGAGATAGAGAGACAGAGAGAGAATTGTTGACTATCTACCACCAATCATTACAGCTAGAATGATGTGAAAGAGCAAAATGAATAGGAAAATCCCCTGTGTGACATCACTATCTGGTCTGTTCTCAAATGGAAATATTTGTGTGGGAGAGAAAATGTTTGTTTTGTTTTTTTATTCAGGAACAAAGGGTCTTTGATCTACTAAGAGCTCTAGTGCTCTTAGAGGGTTTCACTGTCCATGAGAAACAAAATCTGATTAGAACATGGAATAAAAGAGAGCATAGTATCCATTTCATTTTTATGGCCTTAAGGAAAAAGTCGTCAAGCTAAAGTTGCTTTCATGCTGCACACACACACACACACACACACACACACACACACATGTTGACAGCTGACTCTGAAGAATTTACACTGTGGGAAAGCAGAGTCATTGTCCGCAGCTCTGTACTTCATCTCTGAAAATGTGTGGTTCATTTGAGAATTCAGTTATCAGTCTCTCAGCACTAAATGTGAGAACTGATTTTTTTTTTCCAAATTAACAGAAAGGTTCCATCTGACAGGGTGTAGAAACCAGATTGTTGTGAGTGTGGGGATGCAGGCGTGTTCATGACAGGACCAGAGGACCAGGAAACACAAGCTTGGAGAAATCAGATAGCATTTCAAAAAAAAAAAAAAAAAAAAAAAAGGAAACATAATGTTTACACATTTGTGTGTGCATAAAATGAATAACTTTTGAGACATCTCCATAGACTACAGAATACCTCTGTTGCCAGATATTATATATTTCCTTGTGAGACAATGTTCAGCGGTCTTTAGGGCATTGAAATAATTTGAGTGAATATCTCACTTTGCGTTTTACAAACTGCTTTATGTCTTTGGGTGAACTAATGAATCAATGTTAGGTGACCTTTAATTTTTGCTCATGCTAAAGAAAAGCAAAAATACCATTATCTAGAAATAAATCCTGAAATATCTTGAGTTTTTAAGTATAGCCTCACTACTTTAATGCTTCTTTAAAAAAAAAAACTAGTTTTATAATAATACCAATAATATGTTTAGTCTAGTTTGAATCAGAAAGAATTGGAAAGAATCATACATTGACATTTAAAAAATTAAAATATATGAAACCTATATATTTCTTTTACAAATTCGTATGTTATAGACCTCGTGCTTTAGACCAAAGACCAAACCCGAATTTCAGTTTCCTAGTGATTAAAATAACTTCTGATTTCAAATATGTACAACCTTGGTTTGATATGTGCTAAAAGTCATGTTTTCCTTCTGCACGTCATAAATTCTTCCAATATGTTTTAGTTTTAACCATCAATTCTAATTTCAGCTTCCAATAATTTAGAAAATAACTTGGCTTTTTCTGTATATATTTGTGGTTAGAAAACAAATTTCCGCTGCCTAGTGGGCTATCTAGTTACTGTATTCTTTAGCCATCCATTAGCATAGATGGATGCCTAGCCCACATTTTTTTTTTTATTTGATGAAGGCTGTTTTCCACATCGTTCATGTCCTTGACTAATAACGACTGCTGCATAATTTCAACGAAAATCCATCAGCTTTAAAATGATGTTTCTCCTTGACTTTGACCTTTATGTGTGATGGAAAGGTAATACTGACCACGTCCTATAGTTACTACAAAATGAAAAAGGAGGCAGAGCAATGTATAAAGAGCACAGAGATTCTGAGTCAGAGCAAGGTTTCCATGCTAGCTGGCATTGTCCTGTAGCACACTCCTTTGACCAGGGAACGCTGGGAAGATGTGTAGAGCTCTCTGTCAGTGGTTTTACTGGAGAGAGGGTGAAAGGGCAACCTGATCTGGCTTTGGTACAATGAAACCACAAAGATCCTTGAGAGAGCCCAGCCCGGTGAACACAAGCAGACCTAATTACATGCCCAGAGTGTGAGGCTTTTCCATTCATTTCAGGAAGACCTGTTTTCTTTTAGTGGAATTTCCTAAAAGGATCGTGCCTGTGGATAAACCGGCCTGCTTGTTTTCTTTTCGTTTCTCTCTCTCTTTTTTTTCCCTCCTGTAATTGAAATGGTATGTGAGTCATCACTCCACTTCCTTTCCCAGTCTCACGGTCGTACCAGGATGCTCTGCCCTCATTGGAACCAGCAGAACTTCCTCTGTGGTCATAGACTAGGATATTGCACATTCTCCAAAGATTCAAATTTCTCCACAGGATGCATTTTTAGAAAAATAAAACCAAGAAACATGACTTCAAATAAACTACAAGAGCTCAGATTAATATTGGAACCAGAGACCCAGTCCTGAATCGCCTGTAAAACACTTTTAATAAACAATTTTAATTCTAACACGGTTGAAGATATAAGCCATGTCAGAGGTCCAATAGCATTTTTTAATAAGTAAGATGAATTACCTATTTTATATGAGCTCAGAATTCTTCACTATTTCATTTTTCCATTGTTTCAGGGGCGTTAGTAAATGAGTATATTTTTCTGACCATTGGAGGAAAGCCTCTGCATCAGCCTTACTTGTGGTTATATAAAAAGATGCTATATCCAGAGTCTAAGATTTCCTTTACTAAAAAGAAAAGAAAAACCACAATAGCAACAAACAAACAAGCAAAACACAAACAAACAAAGAAGCCAGAGAAACAATTGGAGGATGCTTTCCCAGGGTGTGTTGTTTTCTTCCTTTTCTAGGGCTGGGCCAGGAGCATTTCCTCTTCCATGCTTCCATGCGCGTTGCTATAGTCTTGTTCAGTTCATGTTTAGGCACTCATATTGTGGAGACTTTATAGGTAAAATTTCCCTGACATGTTTACAAAATGCACTCTTCTCGTCGGGAAATCCTAGCCCTCTGACTGTTACAGCCTTTTCATCCCCTCTTCCCTGATGTAATAGTGATGTAATACATAGGTCAGTTGGGGCTAAACTAAACCAGAAATCATCTAATCATATACATACAAATAACACTATCATTATACTGAGTCAGCATATTGGATTTTATATTTAGAAATATACACAAATGTTATATACATATACAAAATTCTTAGCAAAATTCTTAATTTTCGAGTTACAACTTCAGGGTTTTCTTCACGTGTTTCATTGGAAGTACTGGTGCGACAGTGTGCAGTATTGTGAATATGAATGATGGGTTTTCATATATTTATTTTTAAATGAGTAAATAGTCATAGTTGTGCTAAATATGCCCTTATTGTCACACATTGTATTTTCTCATGAATTGATTACCAAAAATATGTATCTTACAAAGAGTACATATCTTACAATAGTATAATCTATAATATACACCAAGAAATTGTTCTAGCCTTTAAAGAATATAAATTCAATAAAATTACTAAACATGCCTTCCTTTTAAAGTAAAAAAGTTAGCAAATAGTCACATGACCAAACTCCCATTGGCTATATTACATTAGTATAAAAAGTATCTTACTTTAAAGCAGTTTTATGTGAACAAATCAATAATGGTGAATAATTATTTACATAAAACTTAGCACATTATCATACACATGCTACAAAATTGATTTGTTTTTAACTGTTTATAAAGACATATCTAAGTTAAACATTTAAGATATGCTATTTTAAGACATTGTAAGATAGTCTAAACAACGGTGTTCTCAAATTTGATGTATTGTTCAATTTTGAGTCACCTATTGACAGGCTAATATAGAATGATAAGAATAGAAGCTAAGGTTATATTTATTTGGTTTATTTAGTTTTGGTATTTTAGTGTTATGTTTATGTAGATTTTAAAGTAAAATTATATTTAAAAAAGATGAAAGAATAGCTTAGAAAAATTGTTTAAAGCCTACTTCCTTTTTTTTCTCATTTTCCCCTCACTTCTCTCCCTCTTGGTTTACAATCAGTTTGATGACTGCTGCTCCTGTCTGTCCCAATATCCTCTTCCAGTGTCACGGCATTCTGAGCCTTGTTGTCCTCAATAGGGATTTACTGCAGACTGTGTAATCTGGGTCCTCTGTGCAGGGCATCAAGCAAGAGATTTACCCAGAGAAGTAGATACCATGACAATGCCTGTAACCATGGTGTGATTGGCCTCCCTGACATCCAACTCAAAGCTTTCCCTCTGTGAAGACAGAAGCCCGTTTGCAAATTAATTAGTTTCTGGCGGCAGCTTGATTGTTGACCCAGAGTTTGTAGAGTGGAAAAACAATCAGATTAGTGTGCTCAGGGTAAAAGACCAGTGCATACTTGTGTGTGGCTTGCTCGGCTATTGAAGCTGTGAATGGAGTGAAACAAATTCCATTCTGAGAAGGCTCGGCAGAGGTTAAGTATGATGAGCCTGGAGATCCCCAACAGCAGGGGCTGGGGAATTAACGGATTTTAGCCAGATAAAGTGGATGAAGGGAATCGATGCCATTGAATTTTAATGGCATAGGCAGTTTCACAAGAAACAGCCACTTGTTACATCCGAATCATGAATGTGAGGAATAATTTTACAATATTATTGGGTATTGTATATAGGCTTGATACAAATTATTTCACAAAAGAGTACAGGAGCATTAAAATTAGAAGAAAATGTATCAGAACCAAGCTGCTCTGATGGTATCTAAATGAAAAATGGAATAGCCTATTTTTCAAGGTGGATAAAATAAACAGTTGCCCTACTTGAACTATTACATGAAGGATAATCTTTTTTTTTTTCCATTTTTTATTAGGTATTTAGCTCATTTACATTTCCAATGCTATACCAAAAGTCCCCCTTACCCACCCACCCCCACTCCCCTACCCACCCACTCCCCCCCTTTGGCCCTGGCGTTCCCCTGTACCGGGGCACACAAAGTCTGCGTGTCCAATGGGCCTCTCTTTCCAGTGATGGCCGACTAGGCCATCTTTTGATACATATGCAGCTAGAGTCAAGAGCTCAGGGGTACTGGTTAGTTCATAATGTTGTTCCACCTATAGGGTTGAAGATCCCTTTAGCTCCTTGGGTACTTTCTCTAGCTCCTCCATTGGGAGCCCTGTGATCCATCCATTAGCTGACTGTGAGCATCCACTTCTGTGTTTGCTAGGCCCCGGCATAGTCTCACAAGAGACAGCTACATCTGGGTCCTTTCGATAAAATCTTGCTAGTATATGCAATGGTGTCAGCGTTTGGATGCTGATTATGGGGTGGATCCCTGGATATGGCAGTCTCTACATGGTCCATCCTTTCATCTCAGCTCCAAACTTTGTTTCTGTAACTCTGAAGGATAATCTTTAAGTGTCTTTTAAAAATTAACTGAAGGTATGAGTCAAAAATATTCATTAAGAAGATATATATTCTGCTATTTATTTTTATAAATTTTAGCCTAGATAATTATGCCTAAAATATTATAGGCATAAAATATTATTCTATTTTTATAAAAGTATTCTAAATGAGATGTTTGATAATAAAATTTTATTTCAACCAAAATGTACTACATTTCATATTTTAATTTGCTTAACATTTTAAGCCATATATAATTTCCTCTTTGTAATATGAATTGTAGGTATCTCCCTGAAGACTATACTATCTGATAGCTATACAATGCTTTTCCATTCAAAAAAAATAATTTACATCTAAATTTAAGAACACCCTAAATCTAGGTTTTCCTGTCAGCCCAGTCAGTGAAAATTCTAGAGCCTCTCCCATATTAAACCTTATTATAATCAACTCAAATCAAGTTGATAGCACTTAATTTGCTATTTCCTTCTTTTAAATTTTTACCTTTACCACTTCCAGGTGGATTTTGGATATCCCCACTTTGAGCCCCAGGAACAATTAAAAGCACATTTATATTTATCACAAGCTCTATCATCTGGATTCCTTAAATAAGAAAGTCTTTAATGAGTTTGCCTCATAAACTATAAACTGTATCAATATATATCACAGTGCCTCTTAATTCCCTATTTGAATATGGATGGGTGTCTCCTATGTGCATATGTTTTGTTTTTAGGGTTTGGCAGTATTTCATGCTGTTTTCTGTGGCTGGGTAAAATAGCCTCTGTGAGTGTCTAGAGCAGAATTTAGTAACATGGAAATGTTGCAGGTAATGTACTGATGCTGACAGACCTTATAGCCTCACAGGGTCCCAAAGGCAGGCTCAGTACCAATACTTTACCTAATCTCTCAAACTCTTGCTTTATTTGATAACTACTTTTGCTACATGAAGCACTTAGAATGTTAAAGAGCAGTAAAATTGCATTGTATTTAACAAAATTATTAGATAATTTTTAAATGAATAATAACAAAGGGTAAACTTGAGGATATGTGTTTTTAATCTTAATTTAGTTTCAGTGTGTACAATGCTACTACTTAACAGTACCATTAAGATCCTGGTCTTATGATCTTAACATATGACAATATGTTAATGATAGCTGCCATTGTCTACTATGACAAGACAGTGGCTGCTTATGTAAGTAACTCTGGGGAAACCAAGTTTTCTGAGTACACATAATTTAACTTTTAAATTTATTCCCAGAGAAACATCCATAAGCCTTGGGGTGGTGTTAGATACTGTGAGTTAAGATACTGTGAGTTAAGATACTGTGAGTTAAGATACTGTGAGTTCCTCAAGATGCGATTTCCTTTGTGCCTTGGCTGAGGTAGGCAGGCAGCTGTCGTGAATTATGCTCAAATTCTCCTTCCTCTTTAAAACAAGCAGAAACAAAAACAAAACAAAATAAACAAACAAACAAAAATCCCCAAAATGCCAAAAAAGATGTACCTTCCTCGTATTTATATTGTAAAGCTTTTGGAGGACTTAACTTATATAATTCATTTGGCAAAGTGAACAAAGTTGCCCAAATAAAAGCATCAAATTCAGTTGATGCTAGTTGCTGCTGACAGGACACTTTTGGAAGTTTCAGATTCTGCGCTTAAAAAATAAATAAATAAGTAAATAAATAAATAAAACTTAAGTATATCAAGCCACTCTGAAAGGAAGCTTCCCCCATGAGCTAACACTTATTTAGAGGAAAACAGTGGGAATGACTTAAACCAATACCTATTCCTTTTATTTCTTTTCTTTTCTTTTATTGGATATTTTCTTTATTTACTTTTTAAATGCTACCTCTTTCCTGGTTTCCCCTCCACAAACCCCCTATCTCATCTCCCCCTGTGTTCCTCTACCCACCCACCCACTCCTGCCTTCCCGCCCTCACATTCCTCTATACTGAGACATTAAACCTTCACAGGACCAAGGGCCTTTCCTCCCAATGATGCCCAACAAGGTCATCCTCTGTTACAAATGTGGCTGGAGCCATGGGTCGCTCTATGTGTACTCTTTGGTTGAGAGTTTAGTCCTTGAGAGCTCCGGGGTGTGTGGAAGGAGGCAGGGGTTGGTTGGTTGATATTGTTGCTCTTTCTATGGGATGCAAACCCTTTCAGCTCCTTCAGTCCTTTCTCTAACTCCTCCATTGGGGACCCCTGCACTCAGTCCAATGGTTGGCTGTGAGCATCCACCTCTGTATTTGTCAGGCTCTTGAAGAGCCTCTCAGGAGACAGCCATATCAGTCTCCTGTCAGCAAGCATTTCTTGGCATCCACAATACTGTCTGGGTTTGGTGACTGTATATGGGATGGATCCCCAGATGGGGCAGTTTCTGGATGGCCTTTCCTTCAGTCTCTGCTCCACACTTTGTCTCTGTATTTCCTCCAGTGTGTATTTTGTTCCCCCTTCTAAGGACTGAAGCTTCAATCCAATGCCTAGTCTTGAAGCTGAGTTTGTAATTTTTTTTTTAAATGATGCCCATGCATTCTGAAGAAAACACAGCTACCACACCTTCTAAAGAAAAGATCTTGAAACTGTTTTTCTGATAATATTGCTAATGAATGCTTGTGTATATTAGGTGCTTTAACAAGAAACAGTTCAAGATATAGTGTTTCCATCAAACCATTTGATGAAAAAAAATTACACAAGTCTCTTTTCTCTCAAGCTGTAAGCAATATACTGTTTATCAAATGGAACTTTTGTAACATACATATATGTTACATATGAACTTGTATACATTTGATACTATGATTCTTTAAAAATACATCCAAAATAATGCTAGTTCTAGAATGTGAATGATGATTTATTATAGTAATTTAATAAATTAAGTAGACACAGTGTTCTACATTAGAGTTAGAGTTTTCATTATTTTGCAGGATAATTTGTTAAATAATAACTATTTTTGGAATTAATGTAGGCTGACAGCATAAGAGATCCATCAAAACTGTGCCTCCTCAATATGTGTATCAATTTGTTTACATTCATGTAAAGCCAAATATTCTCTTTTGTTCATTTAATGAGCAATTATAAAGGATTCTAGGATTTCCACATCAAAGTGAACTACCCCTTTAATATATTCATAAAGTTATAAAAAGAATGTGTACAGAAAATTGGTAACAGCAGAATGCTTTCTTTTCTTTTGGGATGATATATACAGCCTCTTTAGCTTACTGGATAATATTAAAATTACACAGTTCTGTTTCCAGCTTATAAGCTATCCCATGACCCATTCATAAATCAGTGAATTTTTCTTACATTGGTCCTTAAAGTTAAGTAGTAACTAGGCTAACATCAAAATGTTGTCATACTTCTATATAATTAGTGCAACCATACTAAGGAAGGAAAAAAAACAGAAAGAAGTTACATTTATCTATAAAAAGACAAAGACAGACTCAATGTGTAATTCAATAAGAATAATATTAGATGCAGTGCTTGTTGGCCCAAATCCTTAGTGTCAGTACTCAGAAGGCAGAAGTATGTCTCTTTGACTCTTTCATTTAGAAGACAGCCTGATCTACATAGCTAATTTTAAACTCTCTGTCTCTCTCTCTGTCTCTCTGTCTCTCTCTCTCTCTCTGTATGTGTGTGTGTCCTCAAGTTAGAAAGAAAAACACACTATCAGAAAATTGTATCAGCTTGTATATATATATCTGTATGTGTATGTGTATGTATATGTATGGAAGATCATATTATTGAAAATTTTACAGTGGTAAGATTCATTAAAAAGACAATCAATTGAATTGAGAATTTGATCAATTGCTATTGCTTTTGCTGTTACCATATCAAATATTTAGTTGAAAAGATTTCAATATTCTAGCAAAATAATGCTGTCAGGAAAAGTCTAATTCACAGTCGTCCTGTTGTTTTATTCCTCTTTATTTCATTTTAAAATTTAAGCAAGAATATGATATCAGATCCGTCACAGTTTATATTATAATGAGTACAGGTAACTTTGATCAAGCAGTAGGTATCTAAATAACAAAATTATAGTGTAATTGCTCTTCCGATATGATAATATGGTTGCCCACATCATGGAGAATTAGCAATTTCAATCATAGTGGTCCTTGTTAGCGATTTTATCATCTTGATTTTATGTAACAATATACTGTTGCTATATTTAATGGTCCTGTTTACAAACTATACATTAATTACCAAATCATTTTTCCTCTTAGAAACATATATTCTGTGTTTAAGGTGTTTTAAGTCCATTTTCTAAAGAATATTTTGATACAAAAAGCAAAATGGAATTTCTTCAGATAACTCTTTTTTTTTCCTGGAGTTAGAATTGAATGAATCCAGGACCACAACCACTTAACCACTTACACAAACACTATAGCACTGAGCTACAGTCCCCGCCACTTTCTTGGACAGCTTTTTAACACAGTGGTTGAAACCAAATAATTGCACTTTTAATTACTTGAAATGTTTAAATGTTATTTAGGGTGTGGAAGTACTGCAGAAAAATAAAATTTCTGAAGAGCATCGCTCTACATTCCTTGATGACATTTAAAAAGATCTTTTTTTAAAAATAGGAAGAGAAAATGGAAGTCAGGTGAATGGATCATTTATTTCCAAATCAGACTTCCTTTTTATCAGACAACCATAATAGTCGCACCATTAAAATGTTATCTACATCTTCAAAGGTTGAAATAAATATCAATGAACTGTATGACATAGTCTTCTATTGAAGATTTAACCCCTAGATTTGCAATGCAAGTTAGGTTTCATACACACATAAGGATTTTTTTTTCATAGTGTTAGAGAACAGTGAAACTTTATTTGAACATTTCTTCATTTCCAGGGGTACTCAGATTCTCATTTTATAACTGACCATATGGTTGTCAGTAAAAAAACAATTAAGATACTATGTAATAGGATATTATAGAGGTAAAAGAACTGCATTATTAATAGGATATTATGAACAGTTATTTTGGTGGAGATTGACCTATCAATTTCCATTACTGTTTGTCAATTATTAATGAGACGCTTCAGTTTTCTGAAATGTAGTCTCATCTCTTTCAACAGTATTTCTATTTATCTGTATATAAGTAGATTTATCAACCACCTTAATCATTAGCAGAGGCTATTTTTCTGAAATACTTTCTCTATTGTTCTTTTCTGTGTCCTTCTAGAATTCCATGTAATAATATATGATATATCTTTATCAGGTTCCAGTATTCTACTGTGGCTAATTTCTATTTTCTGCAATGAATGTGCACTCACTAGGGGCTAAGACTATCAGAAGAAACAGTGTTGAATAGGAGAAATCCATGCTTTCAATGATAACATACAGAGAAATTGAAGAACTCTAGAAGTACATATCATCTTTGTAAGATAAAATGGCTATATTTCCAAAATGTCTTTGTGCCTATAAAAGCATTATTAGCCCATAAGGTAAAGGACATTTACTTCCCATCTCCCCTCTAGTGAAATTATTTATTTATTCAATAGATTTTAAGGTTTTTTTGATATATGATTGAATATTATTGACATTTTGTTACATGCTAGTACTGTGTAAGTTATCAAAAGATAAAAAGAAGACTGGAAAAAAATGTCAAAACACATATGACAGAAAAGGAAAATATTCCCTATTCAACAACCCTTAAAATCTGATAGTAAGATACAAATGATTACATTGAGAATGAGCAAAGAATACAAACCCAAAGACCCCAGGAATGGGATCACAAAGGAAATGTGCATCTGAATGACAGTCATTCAGGAGAGTTAGAGAATCAAACCAAACACATTTGTTTGTGGCACATTGACGAAAGCATGAAAAATGGATTCGATCTTTATATAAGAACACTATCTGAAGTTCAGGTTTTCAAATGAATGTCAGAAACACAAACTAAAGGTTTCACAATCAAATTGTACAAGGGTATGTGGCTTATGTCCAAACACCCATAGTTATTTGTTAGAATGTACATGTAAGGGAGTTGTCTTAGTCAGGGTTTCTATTCCTGCACAAACATCATGACCAAGAAACAAGTTGGGGAGGAAAGGGTTTATTCGGCTTACACTTCCATACTGCTGTTCATCACCAAGGAAGCCAGGACTGGAACTCAAGCAGGTCAGGAAGCAGGAGCTAATGCAGAGGCCATGGAGGGATGTTCTTTACTGGCTTGCCTCACCTGGCTTGCTCAGCCTGCTCTCTTATAGAACCCAAGACTACCAGCCCAGAGATGGTCCCACCCACAAGGGGCCTTTCCCCCTTGATCACTAATTGAGAAAATGCCTTACAGTTGGATCTCATGGAGGCATTTCCTCAACTGAAGCTCCTTTCTCTGTGATAACTCCAGCTGTGTCAAGTTGACACAAAACTAGCCAGTACAATTGACCCCTTGTCAACTTGACACACAAAAACATCACTAGTAAGCCTCAACCCTTACAATCTTATTCATCCCCAAGATCTAAATAACTTTAAAAGTCCCACAGTCTTTACATATTCTTAAAATTTCAGTCTCTTTAAAATATCCATCCCTTTTAAAATCCAAAGTCTTTTTACAATTAAAAGTCTCTTAACTGTGGGCTCCACTAAAACAGTTTCTTCCTTCAAGAGGGTAAATATCAGGGCACAGTCACAATCAAAAGCAAAAGTCACTCTCCAACCATCCAATGTCTGGGATCCAACTCACAATCTGGGCTCCTCCAAGGGCTTGGGTCACTTCTCCAGCCATGCCCTTTGTAGCACACGCGTCATCCTCTAGGCTCCAGATGCCTGTACTCCACTGCTGCTGCTGCTCTTGGTGGTCATCTCATGGTACTGGCATCTCCAAAACACTGCATGACCCCTTCAGTCCTGGGCCATCAATTGCAACTGAGGCTGCACTTTCACCAATGGCCTTCCATGGCCTCTCACAGTGCCAATCCTCAGCTGTTCTGCTCAACTCCTTCATGCCTTCAAAACCAGTACCACCTGGGTGACTCTTACACATTACCAAGTCCAGCCACAGCACAAGGTACAACTTTGGCTATATCTGGAACACAGCCACTGTGCTCTCAGAAAACACCTCCCAGAAGATGTCACCTCAATGATGCTGGTCTCTTCTTAATCACCGCTAATTTCTTAGCTCCAGCTAACCAGCATCAATAGTCCCAGTAATGCAAAGTTTTTGCTTTAGTAGTTCTGGTATCTTGTTAATCACAGCTGATTCTTCAGCCCCAGCTAACCAGAACTACAGAATCTTCACAATCAAAACAGCAATGGCCCTGAAAAGAGTCTTTAATTTTCCCTCTGAAATTTCACAAACCAAACCTCCATCTTCTGCACTGTTCTCAACATTATCTTCCAAGCTCCTACACAACATCTGACAGAGCTCTTAACAACGAATGGATCTTCAAGCCCAAAGTTCCAAAGTCCTTCCACAGTCCTCCCCAGGACATGGTCAGGTTGTCACAGGAATACCCCACTCTGCTGGTACCAATTTGTCTTAGTCAGGGTTTCTATTCCTGCACAAACATCATGACCAAGAAACAAGTTGGGGAGGAAAGGGTTTATTCGGCTTACACTTCCATACTGCTGTTCATCACCAAGGAAGCCAGGACTGGAACTCAAGCAGGTCAGGAAGCAGGAGCTAATGCAGAGGCCATGGAGGGATGTTCTTTACTGGCTTGCCTCACCTGGCTTGCTCAGCCTGCTCTCTTATAGAACCCAAGACTACCAGCCCAGAGATGGTCCCACCCACAAGGGGCCTTTCCCCCTTGATCACTAATTGAGAAAATGCCTTACAGTTGGATCTCATGGAGGCATTTCCTCAACTGAAGCTCCTTTCTCTGTGATAACTCCAGCTGTGTCAAGTTGACACAAAACTAGCCAGTACAGGAGTTTAAGATGGAGAGAAATTGGAAATTCATTTTCATTTGAAGCAAAACTGGAAATCAGCTAGAATCAGTAAAACTGTAGTAAATAGAACTATATATCTTAAAAGATATTATTCTACTGATAAGCGGTCCTAATCAAACAAACAAACAAAAACCTAAGGAGTCATAAGAAAAATTGTAACATGATGAAGAGATTGCTCTGTAGAAGGAAATGATTAGAAAATGGAGCCAAATGAAAATGGTGAATATCATTTTATTTTCTTCTTAACAGAAGTTCAAGAATTGGCACCCTGCACTGTTAGAGAAAACTTAGTCATTTCTGTACCTGAGCTTTAAAATCAACACATAAAACAATAATGATTTAATCATAGCCAATCTTTGTAACTGCTGACAGAGAGAATTTTTTAAGAATATACATGATTTTCATTAAGCTGAACAGTTTTGTTATAATAAATGTTTATTAAAGGATGAAGGAAAAATAAAAGATTATATTCTGACTCTATTTCTTATAATTCCATTATCAGAAGAAACTAAGCATAGGTATTGGTTTTAGAACTGTGTCATACTAATTGGTAGTTTATATCATTAAATTATTATATAGCAATATTTTTATCATTTGTATCATTAAAGAATCAAAAATTACAGTAATATATAAATATTTGAGGACTTGTTATATAAATCATTAAGTTGCATTTATGTTATATCTGTATTTTAATTTTTATATAATCTCTTACCTTGTCTATTAGTGTCAGTAATATCTTACAAATATCATTTTTCAAAGCAGGAAACTTAATTTTTCAATATTTCCTTTATCCAACTATTGTCACCATTGCATTTCTATAATAATCCTCATTAAATTTATTCTAATATGAGATAGTATTAAATATACTATGGTTAAGGGATAATAATTTTTATATTTTAATATTTTTCAATGTCTAATGTAAAAGTAGATTGATTAAAAAGCAAACCTCACTTATGTTTAATCTATGTTAAAGGCATTATTCATTATTTCCTAGTCATATTAAAATATAGCAAGGGGAACCTTTATTTATTTAAAATCAGGTAGAGGTATCAGGTTTAGCAGACACATTTATTATTCAAGATAAAATATATCTATAGAAACAAATCTCTATTAAAATATTGAAATATTGAAAACAGGAATGGAAAATAAATAGATTGGTTGGGATATGTTCACTGAACAAAGATTAAGAGTAGATTAATAGCCTAAGTGGCAGTTTTACCATGAATTTATCGTTTTGTTCATATTGTTGCCCTCATGGTCACCACATTGAGTGTTTGCAAGTTTTAACAATTCAATGCACTGATATTTTAGAAAACAAATCTGTGCAGAAAGAAATACTTGAAATGGTATACTACAGAAATCCTCTCTAGGATAATGTTTTTTGACTTTCACTGAGTTTCTTCTGAGAGTCTCTCTCCTCCCTAAGGCCTGTAGAGTGCTGGGCTGGAGAGATGGCTCAGTGGGTAAGAGCACTGACTGCTCTTCCAGAGATCCTAAGTTCACTTTCCAACAACCACATAGTACCTCATGATAGTAATGGGATTGGATAACTTCTTCTGATGTGTCTGAAGACACCAGCATTGTACTCACATACATACAATGAATAAATATAAAAAAATTAGTATGGTCTTTGAGAGGTTAACAATAACCTGCTCTGAGTGGTAAAGTTAAAGTAGTTACTGAATCCTACATTTGTTTATTTAATATTAATATTATGGTTTTATATTATAAATTATATTTTATATGATTCACTAATATATAATGTACATAGTTCTGCTATTTTATTTTATTTTATTTTATTTTATGTTATTTTGTGGGTTTTCAAGACAGGGTTTCTCTGTATAACAAAGCACTAGCTCTCTTGGTTTGGATTTATAGATCTGGATGACCGCACACTTACAGAGATCTGCCTGCCTCTGCTTCCCAAGTGCTGGGATTAAAGGCTAATGCCACAATGCTTGGCTAGTTCTGCTATTTTCAAAGATAGTACATAGGAAATATATATAAGCCCTATATACATTTTGAATAAACAATAAAGGAATATACTTTTCTTGAAAAAGTTTTTAAAAAGCCAAAGTTAAATAATTCTATCCTACAGCAATTATTTAAATGAGGAGCTGTCTTATTTGTACATATTTTAAAGCACTGAAATATTATCTTTAAAAATGTATGCCCCATGGAATAATTAGCAACATATGTCTCCTGGGGAATGTGTTTAAGGGAGAGTTCCAGAGATCATTCATAGTGACTAAATCAGAATGTATACCCCATCCAAGATTCTCCATTTAACGTTTCCATGGAGTGAACTAAATTACCAAAATATGTTGTAGTATGCATTATTAAAGAAGAGATATAAAATATTTGATATCTCAGGTTTTAGAACCTAAAACTATGGTAGAGGTGGAATAAGGATAGAGGTCATTGTTTAAACTAGGTTTGTCCATGGTGTGATCTACTTCTAACTCTGCCATCCAACATTGACCTTCTTTCATCAGTGAGGTGTGTCCTCACTGTATGAGTAATTATAGCCAAAAAAAATAAATGAGTCATTTAATTAAGGGCAGGGGCTGAACTTTATAGAAATAATCACTCAAGACGCACAGTGCCAAAGCACTCCACCAAGAATTAAAACATCTTCCAACATCTTACGATACCCTACATCTTCCCCCAAATTGCCTTTAGATTAAGATGAATTAACTGTCTCCCATTAGAATTCATTCAGGAATAATATTTTTTTTTAAATAATGACAAGGGTGATAAAACAGAAACATATTTTTTTAAATCTAGAAAATATTTTAATGTAAAATAATATATGGAAATATTAATACAAAGCCACAAATATAAGTATTAGTTTACAAGTTACAACTTTTATATTATGATATTACATCTCAAATTAAAATTGAGTAGTGTTATGCTAAATTTCTTGACTTAAAAAATGGCATGCTCTGTGTAAGAAACCCAACACTTCAATAATTGCATAGATACAACTAAAATTGTCTTACCATTTGTTTTATATTGATAAGATACAAAATAATAAAAAGTAATAATGTTTTTTAAATAATTGAGAGGACAAAAGAGAGACTAGGAAAGTACAAAAAGGCTTTTTGTGAAACTAGAATTAATGTTTTTGAAGAGAAAATAAGTTCTTTCTGATTAACAGGACATAAAATAATTGTTTTCTGCAAAATCAAATTACTTCAATAACTGTGCTATAAGCGGTATACGTCTCTGTCTTCAATTTCCTTCACCATCTAATTAGACATTTTTCTAAAAATCAGAAGTACTATTGCCTCTTACAAACAAATGCCATAGAAACTGCTAATTATATTGCCATCAAATGTGTTTTTCCAGTAAGATCCTGACTTTCTGGTATTTTTTGAGAGCATTTTCTGACCAGAAAATGATAGAAGGACTGAACCCTCTCTGGTGTTGTAATCAAGATAATTATGTTCTAGCTGTAATAACACTCAGGCAATTACAAAGTTGCCAAAGCACTTGTCAAATGCAACTTGACCTAAATCTCTCCTGGCCCCTCTGTCATTATTTTATGGGATGAGGAAAACTGCATTCTCTCAGGAATATCTTCTTCATAGACACAGAGACATGGGCTCCAGCACGGAGGAAGGCAAGGTGCCCTGCCAGTGGGGAAACATTTAACCAATCCGGAGACTGCCGGCTGCCCTGTGACAAGGACAGACAGCACAAGCATACCTTCTCCATCTGTCATGAGACATCTTTACGTTTTCACAGTGAAAAACATTTTCTGTAATTACACATTCAGAAAGAGTTTAGCCAGTAATTATTAGAATGATGTGGAAAGTAGTCTTTATTTATGAAAGTGTGACTCAAAAAGCCAGATTTTCCGCATGACTTACTTTCAAGGAAAAGTTATGTTTGGAAAGTAAATATATGCCTATATTTTAGGTGGCTCAAGTTGGCACTTCATGCTTGTGTTGCTTACTTGTTTTGCTGGATCATTTTGGGACACAATTTCACCTCATCAACCAGTTTATTATTGAATCATATACAAGATATAAGATCAAGAAAATTGCACAATACCATTATGGAAGATGTCAGGGCCCCGACAAAGATGGAAGAGATGTTTAAGTCATTTGTGTTAAATGTGATTGTAATACTAAGAATGGCAGTGTTTCACAAAAAGAAAAGCTAAGAATGAGAACAAATGAAGACTCTAAGCACAAGTAAGCAATTCTTATGAAGATAATTCTAGAATATGAAATCTCTTCACTTAAATATTGAAGAAGAAAATATATGGATGCTATGTTTTATTCCAAGTTTAAAAATTAGATGAATAACATTTCTACTGGTGGATATAAGCAAATGAACTAGGATTAAATAATAATATTTTAACATGATAAAAAGAAATAATTAAACCAAATTGAAGTTTTGAAGTTTTTTTTTTTTTTTTTTTTTTGGTTTTTCGAGACAGGGTTTCTCTGTATAGCCTTGGCTGTCCTGGAACTCACTTTGTAGACCAGGCTGGCCTCGAACTCAGAAATCTGCCTGCTTCTGCCTCCCAAGTGCTGGGATTAAAGGCGTGCGCCACCACGCCCGGCTCAAATTGAAGTTCTTAATGCATGGAGAGATAATGTTAATCCAAGTGAAATTATTATGGTTACTCTAAAAGCTACATATGATTATCCGAGCTGCATCTCAGCCTTTGGGTCGGTGGGGGTGGGGGTGGGGGGTCTTTATTTTCAGTCTTAGGAGGGAGTGAAGGATGGCAGGAGGATGTGACAGGAAGTGCTCAAGGGTTTTCTTCCCTTCTCAGTGGGATTTAAACCATAGTTGTACTCTATCCCCTTGGTGTGTTTTGTGTGTGTGTGTGTGTCTTAGTTCCTTAACTAGGCATGGAAGCTTAAAAAAATAAATCACACTTATTTAAATCAGAGTAAGCACACTATGCATAACTGCGATAGATTTCTGGCAAAGGGAAGAAAGACATTCTTTAATTTCAAATGAGGCAAGTCAGAAAGTGTCATGTTTCTTGAAACTCTACCAATTTTTCTTTAAGGGATGATTTTAGTATTGTCATTGCTTAAGCATGAAATACCTCTTATCATAGGGCTTTTTAAACAGGAAGCTCTATTTTAGTAGAAGTAAGGGTGTGTTAGCATGCTTTTTCTCAAGTTCAAAGATATTTTTAATATTAATTTATAGAAAATATTTATTGTGACTCTGGACTCCATTTACTGCACAATTTTCTCTTTACAGATGAATATATTTTATTCAACTCTCATATCATGTATAAGAGCATAATGATTATTTTCTTCCAAATATTTGTAATTTGTTGAAATTTGAGAGGGATACAAAGTATGACTTAAGTCTTTGAAATCCTTAAATAAAATAAAAATCAAGGCCCCAAAGGAATTTGAGTGTGCCTTCAAACATTGTGAAATAATTTAATTTTTTTTCTTCCTAGAAATCACTTACAGCATGCAATTTTGTTTTATTTGATCAAATTACTAAACCACTTAATCTAATCACACACTAGTTTATACGCAATATCACTCAAAAGCACAGCATGTGTAGTGAGAGCATAGCTGAGGACAAATGAGCACATTTATGGCATGAATTTAATTACTGGAGGTCTAATACAGTTAAGCATATTGTAGGTTCCTGCAGGTAAGAAAGCATAAATATGTAAAATGATAGAAATGCCAATAAACATTTTAGTTGATATGTCTGGGTTAAGTATAAAGTTAACAAAATATCTCTCCTCCATATTTGACAATATAAAGCACAAATGTCTGAGTGATGACTAATTTACATGTTCAATATTCTTAATTTTGTCTAATCCTTTAAGTCCTAAGTTCACATGATATGCACTCACTGATAAGTGGATATTAGCCCAGAAACTCGGAATAACCAAGATACGATTTGCAAAACACATGAAACTCAAGAAGAAGGCAAGCCAAAGTGAGAATACTTCATTCCTCCTTAGATGGGGAACAAAATACCCATGGAAGGAGTTACAGAGACACAGTTTGGAGCTGAGACGGAAGGAAGGACCGTCCAGAGACTGCCCCACCTGGGGACCCATCCACTAATTTTTTAATGAAGTCAATGTACTTTCAGGGCTTCTACAGTTTGTGAGATAAAATTAGCTTCTAGTGAGGTATCTGAAATATGCTCTTCAGAGTGTTGATAAGCAGCATGCTCTATGGTAGTCATGTGTGTGATGTTTATAAAGTGCCAGATGATATTCTACTCCTACCAAAAATGTACCAAGGACAATGGTAAACATAGAGTGAACATAAATACATTAATTAGTTATGAAGTACTATCAATGTTAGAGATGGGTTTTATTCTGATAAGAATAAACAAAAAACATTGATAGAGTAGAAAAAATTATGAAACAAAATTAAAATACCAATGATAGCTATGAAAAGTCTTTAAGAAATAGTTTCAAATTAAAATTGATAGTAAGATAGCAGTCCGGACAGAGGAGAAGGTAGCAAGCTTCAGAGGTTGCAAGCCTCAGGGAACTGGGATCAAGCTACAATACCCAGAATGCTTGTGAAGAAGTGAAGCAGCACATCACCCAGTGTTGCTTCAGTCATTTTCTCCATCAGAATTCTTATTCACTTCACATCAAAGTCATCTTTAATCCTTTACATTTTTTAGGCACAAATATCATAACTTTGATTACACCAAATGCAACTTAAAAATAAACAGTACAAGACTCTACTAAGTGTACACACTACATAAACTAGGTTTTTTTTTAATTAGATATTTTCTTTATTTACATTTTAAATGTTATCCCCTTTCCTAGTTTCCCCACCGAAAATCCCCTATCCCCTCCAATCTCCTCCTTCTCCCCAACCCACCCACTCCCACTTGCTGGCCCTGGAATTCCCCTATACTGGGGCATAGAGCCTTCACAGGACCATTTGACAAGTAATTGTCCATTGATTCTGTGGTCCACACAGATTCGGTTTGGCTAGGAACTGTTTTATTTAAGGTGTAGCTCTACAAGTGAAAATTTGAGTCTCCTAAGCCAAGTCTTGTCATATCAATATTATGCATGTCAGTATGGATAATAATGCCCACATAGTCTTGCCTAACTTCTAAGTTAGTTTAATATGACCCTTCTTTATGGATAACAAAAATACCCCTTATTTTATACTAGCATTTACTAGGTAATGTTTCTTAGCTCTGGTAGGCTGTTTCATCATTGTAACATTCCTGTATTTTCACTTTATGGATTAGATTTCAAGATAGACACCATGATAAGCCACTGTGCTAGTGTGTGATTACCACCATGTAGTTATATCATCAGGAACTAAGTGAAGGCAGGCCACTGGTAACTGTCAGTAGAGTTCAAATGGTATCGTAAGATCAAACCTCTAAAGAACTAAGGAAGATTCAAAGATAAATGGTGACTCTTGTCTGGCATATCTGTGTGACGACGCACAGTGCACAGCACTGTAAAGGTAATTCATTGTAAGGACAGAGGAACAGCAAATACACAAATGAGAAAAAAATGCACTTGTATAATTTTCAGAAAGTGTTTTTGGAAGGTAGGAAGAGGCCATTCAAAACATTGTCACAATTGACCACAGAAGAGGACTAAAGAATGGAAAAAAAAAATTGTAGTCTGGCTTGCTAGGGTAGTAGAGTACAAGGGAGGTAAACCTAGTTATTTGGGGGTGGTGAACAATTGGATGACTTTTTTTATTAGATATTTTCTTTATTTACATTTCAAATGTTATCCCCTTTCCTAGTTCCCCTCTGAAAATCCCCTATCCTCTCCCCCCTCCCCCTGCTCCCCAACCCACCCACTCCTGCTTTCTGACCCTGGCATTTCCCTATAATGGGGCATAGAACCTTCACAGGACCAAGGGCCTCTGCTCCCATTGATGACTGACTAGGCCATCCTCAGCTACATATGCAGCTAGAGCCATGAGTCTCTCCATGTGTTTTCTTTGATTGGTGGTTTAGTCCCAGGGAGCTCTGGGGTTACTGGTTAGTTCATATTGTTGTTCCTCCTAGGGGGCTACAAACCCCTTCAGCTCCTTGGGTACTTTCTCTAGCTCCTTCAGTGGGTACCCTGTGCTTCATCTAATGGATGACTGTGAGCATCCACTTCTGCATTTGTCAGGCACTGACAGAGCCTCTCAGGAGACAGCTATATCAGGCTCCTGTCAGCAAACTCCTGTTGGCATCTGCAATAGTGTCTGGGTTTGGTGGTTGTTTATGGGATGGGTCCCCAGGTGGAGCAGTCTCTGGATGGTCATTCCTTCAGTCTCTGCTCCGAACTTTGTCTCTGTAACTCCTTCCATGGGTATTTTGTTCCTCCTTCTAAGAAGGAGCGAAGGAATTTGGATGACTTTTGATGGAGTCTACTGTTTTCAGTTCACAGAAAAGCTTCATACTATTGCATGTTCTCAAATGTGCCATGTCAATATTGTGTGACAGTGATCGGAAAGGAGGATACTTGGAAGAATGCGGGCTTTGATGTAAAGAGCATAGTCTAGAATGTTTCAGAATAGGGGTGCTTTAAACAGGATGAGTAAATGAATAAAAAAGACATTCCCTACCTCCCAAATGACATCACGAAAGAAAAGGTTGGAAGTGGAGATTAATGCGCTTTGACGTGGATGGCTGAAGGCCTGACACTCCACTGTGATGGTTTTGATAACTTCACATGTTTATGCTAATAAGTCCAATATCCCAAAGGCTTTCACTTCCTCTGCTATAATTTCCCTTCGGATGAGGAATGCTGCAGACATCTGGACTGGTTATGACCATTTAGTTCAAATAGTCCTACTGGGTTATAGGAGAAAGCAGTAAACTTCCCACCAGCTTTTCAATAATGTCAAAAACAAGTGTCTTAATCCATACAGTACAGCAATTAGCTTTAATGTACAGCTTGCAGCACACAGTAGGATAAGTAGTGTGGACAGTCGATGAGGCTTGAAGCAAGAGAAAGGGCTTAACCCTGTTCACGTTCTGTCAGCTACTAGCTTGTAGTTTAACATCTTCTGTATCTTAATCTCTTTCAGGGTGAGTGAATTTTAGAATGATATGCGTTCCACCCAGGAAGCTACACAATCAGCACTGCCTGGTGCTTTTGTTTGCATTCTCTTTCATTTTCTTTTGGAATCCTCCTTTCACTCTGCATGGTGTGACTAGCCTCAAACTTTTCCTAGGGTTAAACTGTTCTAAGGGCTTCTCACAGCTACCCAGCCAGCTAAGCTGCAAAACTTCTTCCAGGCCTGTTCCTTGGCAGCCAGATACTTCTCTATTCCACAGCCAAAAATGATATATCTCCTCTGCTTCTGCTGTTAGCCCGGAATGTGGGCTGACCTTACGCTACATGCCTTGCATTCTCAATGTTCTGGGCCTTGTTCCTGATCAAATGGCTCTTTGGGACTTTTGTTTGCCCTGCTGCACAAAGCTAAAGGAAGAAAGCAGTCACTTTTGCCTGCTATTATAGTTGCTGGCTGCCATCTCTGATGACTTTTCCCTTACCAACTTCCCAGCTAGTTGCTTAGTAAATGTTTTGACTCCAGAGGATTCAATACTGGAAACAAGAGAGTTTTACCCATTAAATAATTTACAATGAGTCTACTTTTCTCAGTTGTTCCTAACAGGTTTATAGCTTCCTTATCAACCAGTGTCTAATTCAGCTTGCTTTGCTAGCTGTAAAAGTTTATGCTACCATTAACTTTTAAACATTTATACTTTATAGGATATCACTGAATTTTATAAACAGTGCTATAAATTAGTACCCACTAGCAGTTTTGAAAGCCCATGGAATGCTTTAGAGAGACATAGATAGAACTGAGTTATCCCTTTTTAAATTCTCCAAACATTCCTAGGAGATAGCTACTTTCTGACAGTAAGCTGAGGCTAGTTGGCATTAACTCACATTTTGTACTTGGATGGGAAGCAGGCTTTCTATTCAGGCTGGACTGTAGCATGTTATGTAGCCTAGATTAGCCCTGAACTCATTAGCTCTTGCCTCAGCCTCGGGAATGTAGGTATTTTAAGTCAAACCACCATGCATGGCTCTATTTGATCTAGTTTAACATTAAATATTTAGTGAGTTTAAAAAAAATGATTTCTATGTTATTGTTTAACTCCTATCACCTAAGAGCATACTGTCTTAGTGTCAGTAGGATCCCATTTAAAAGTTTAAGAAGAGGTCAGTGTGCCTTCATAGTATGAGTCAGCAACATTTTACGCAGTTGTTCCTCACTTTCCCTTTCTTAGATGGGCCACCATTGTTTGAGAGAACTGTGTGACTTGAGTTGTTTGTTGTTCATGTGTTTTTCTGCAGGCATGCTATGATGTTCCTGCTGCCCTGCTCAGAAACCACTCATGTACTTTCACTACAAATGTCTGGTCTGGATGGAACATTCACTAGGCCTTTTGGTACTTGTGTGAGAGAGATGAAAATCACTAATTCCATCGTTTTTCTACCAAAGGATTATATAAAAAATTATATCTTAGAAAATAACAAATAACTCTCTTTAAAATGCTCTGATAACTCTGAAACTCTGATTAATATTTACATACAATTAATTCATTTTCAGAGAAAAAAAAAAAAAAAAACAGATTCTATCATTGCCCTAGTTGGTGGAACTTTTTGGTTGAGTGGAAAAGTCCAGTCAAATTCTGGCCCAAATATAGGCAAATCTTATATTCTAATTGATTTTAATGCTGGGACCAGCGAAATGGTTCTTTATTTAAATAAGCTAAACCTCTCAAATGAATCATAAAGGTAACACAGCACGTGGCCCGTGCCAAGTTGTCATTTTCATTAAGTGTGAGATTGCACCTGAAGGACAGCTTAATTTGCAGCTGCTAAAAATATTTCAACAGAGTGGTACTGTTACAAGTGGCAGGTGGTGCCAAACGTGAATTTTGCAAGAACCGCCATCTGTGGGATGAGACAGAGAAGAATGTCAAGGGGGTGGTGAAGGAGATAAAGAAGAAGAGAAAACAGTGTTGTATGTACCCAGGATTTACTGCCATTAAGGAGACTAAAAATTCCATGCTTCACATAACAGCATTGGCCCAAGATTAATAAATAAGATTATTTATTTAGCTCCTACCATGTGCCCAGAGCATTGCAAAAGGTACCACAGTATCTGTAAAGACAGAGTCCCTTTGCCAGAGGCATGCCTTTTAAGCTACCTAAATGAAAGAATGTTTTCCAATTATGTTTACCTTTCATGGTATTTATATTGAAGCTTTATGCTGGTGGGATCCACGCCCTTTGATCTTGTTGGAATGGATCTTGCCATCTTCGTTTGATGTTTAGGTTTCAATGCACATTATCACCAACTTCCTGCCCCACATTCCAAGAAATTAGTCCGAAGTGTGTGTGGTGGCTCATTTCCTTGAACCTTATCACCTGGGCTTTGGCAAGCTTCACAGAGTAAAGAACATTTCAACCTGAAAGTAGGCAGTGAAGCTCTAGCTTTACATTATCAAGAGTTCTTTTTATTTATGTTTGTTAGTTTCAGTGGATTTGGTGGAACAGTGAAACAAGAATTTCTATCTAAGAAGTGGAAATCAACATTTCCTTTTTGGCTCTAGTAGTTTACAGGACACAGACTCAAAAAGAAAGCCAACTAGTTAGATTTTGTTTGTTTGTTAGTTTGTTTGTTTCCCTTGTGTGCACCCTTCTACAAGGAGCTGGACAGAGTGTTAGCTTTCTTTTTGAATGCTAGGAAAAATCTTAGGCTCCTAAGGAGAATTCACAAAGTAGTCAAGGTGGCCCATTGGAAGGTTTGTGCTAAACTTTATCCTTGGAGACTTGGTGGTGAGGCAAGTTATTGGACTGCGTGCTGATCCTCAGGACAGTGGGAATCTCCAGCTTGTAACAAATGTGTTGTTTTTAGCTCACAGAACACAGGGACATGTTTTGGGTTATTTTACTCTAACTGATGAAATCTAATTTAAAAAAAAAATGACAAACAGAAAATTATTTTTACTTCATTAATTATTTAATGCAGAGGGATAAGATCAAAGAAGAAAAGCTTCTCCTAGCTTCAAAGGACATTCACAGACTTTCAGAGAACGTTTTGAAAAATCATCATTACGCAATAACTTTTCAAAGTAGTTTCAGTTAAAGAAACATGTCTAATCACTTTTATACCCAGAAACCTAAACTGTCCTGAGTCTATAATGAATTTCTCCCATTGAAATAACTTAAGCAAACTATGTCAAACAGAAAGGAAACTGTTTGTAGTGGCACCTACTCTAAGGATATGCAAAAGAGGCAGAGACAGGCATATCATGAGTTCAAGACCAGCCTTGGTTGTAACCTTTGGGTCATCAAAATGGATCTACAAGTAAAGGTTAAGCTGTTAAGCTGACAAGCAAGGTCCATGGGAGCCTGTCATGGTTAAACATAAGAACCAAGTTCTACAAGTTGGACCTTCCCTAGTATGGCATGGGTGATTATTCTCACACATATATAGACAGGCACGTGAAGTAAACAGATACAAATGTAATTAAACAAAAAGAGGGAATGTTATTCTTTCTTTTAATTCAGTTTAATTTATTTATAGACTCACTCATCCATTCACCAAATCATTTGGTTTTTAATTATACATTGTTTTCTATACAGTATTCAGCCACAGAGAAAAAAAAATAGGAACAACTAAAAAGGAGAAGCAAAACAAGTATTAAAAATAGAGTTTTATATATTCCAGCTGTGGTATATGCACCAGGTGACAGAGAATGGGTTTGCATACTGTGTTGGACACTGTTCTATTGCTGTGAAGAGACATCATAACTGTGGCAACTATTGCACAAGAAAGCATTTTCCCAGGACTTGCTTACAGTTTCAGAGGTTTATTCCATTGTCATCACTGCAGGAAGCATGGCAGCATGCGGGCAGATGCTGGGGCAAAAGCTGAGAACTACATCCTGATCTGTAGACAGAGAAAGAGAATCTGAACTTCCCACCCCCAGTGAGGGATTTCCTCCAACAAGAGTACACCGCCTAATCCTTTTAATCCTTTCAAATAGTTCCACTCCCTGGTGACTAAGAGTACAAATACATGAACCTCTGGGGGCCATTCTTATTCAAACCACCACACATTCTGAGAGGTGTAAGAAGGCACAATTTCAGAAGGTCAGGCAGAAAGCATAGAAAATACATTAATTGTGTATTCCAGGAGAAAAGAGACAAAGGCATATGTCCCTGGACAGAGATCTGGGGAAAATGCAGAAGCTGAGAGGAAACCCTCTTAAATTTAGAAACTAAACAGAGAGAGTTGCAAATACCAAATAAGTGCCTATGATGACTATAATAAAAAGAATTTTGTAGAAGATTGCCATGCTAAGAAATGGACAGGAGAAAATGTCATTTTATGTGAACAACACAGCTAGGAAAGTGACTGGTGAGGTGTGTTTTAGATAGTAAATAGGTTTGTTGAAGAAACACAGGGAGGAAGGCATGGTCCATTCTGTTGGACAGACAAGTGGAGCGTAGGTTGTGGGCAACATTTATTCGCATTGTTTCTTTCCTACCTTAGGTACATTGTGAACAATGTAACTGGCAGCTTTTTCCACCACTTGTTTCTTGTGGTAGATCACTTACAGTCTAAATTTTGACCAGGCTCAAGTATATATATACTGACCACCTTCAGCTGTAATTATCAGTGTCTCAGTGTGACATTTCTCTATGTGTCATCTTTACTTACCATGACCACTCTGCCATATCTGTGGTACCAGGAGTTTGCTGTATGCAATACACATTATCAGTGGATTTGCATTTATGCCTGTAGCATTGCACAGATGGCTAAAGGAAACGGGTTGTACCATAGAGCCGCTAGATTTGTGCCAAAAACACGTCTATATAGTAATGAGAGCATGACTGGAGAAGCAGATGTAAGGCTGCTGAGCAGTGAAGCAGTAGAGAAAAGTTTTAGGGATTTAGAAGGCAGAGGGGACTTCTGCGGAAATTGGATACTATTTACGTAAAATGACTATTTATATAAAGACACCAGAGATGGCAGTAACCAAAATGAGAAGTGCAACAGCAAAGCAGCTTTGAAATGAAAATTTGAAAGGACCTTCCAGGTCAGATTCAGCAAGTCTGAAATGAAGGACTGAGGAGAACTTTTAAGCCAAACTATGGAGTGCATAATTTGGATGTGAGAAGAAAGCAATGGGGATGTGTTCTACTAACACATGAGACTTTGAGAGAATAAATGTCCAAAGAGAAACATTTACATAAGCAGAATTTAGATCCCAGAGTAGTAGAAGGAAAACTAGAAGATCAGTTCACTTAAAGGGTGGAAAGAAAGTGTACATATTGAGAGGTTTAGATAACAGGAAAAGGAAAGAAAGAAAGAAAGAAAGAAAGAAAGAAAGAAAGAAAGAAAGAAAGAAAGAAAGAAAGAAAGAAAGAGAAAGAAAGAAAGAGAGAGAGAGAGATAAGGAAGGAAGGAATGAGGGAGGGAAGAAGGGAGAAAGAAAATATAAAAATAGAAAAGAAGAATGGTATTAGATAACAACTCAATTTCAGTATTAAAAAAGACGGAATAAATAAGAAAAAATGAAATTGTAGAAAGCCCTGAGTACAGTTCTTCAGTAGATAAGCACATCCGTCCAACCAGTCTTAACCGGATAGAGGAAACACTGGTGAAAGTAAAAGGAACTGCCTCAGTGAAACTGGGAAGCAGATAGGAACCGGGGCCTGTGCATTGGTCCTGAGTTCTGGTAAACACAAGACACTCCAATGCCACCTAAATCTCCACCTGTTTCCATTCTTTTTTTTAACAGTTATTTTATTAGATATTTTCTTCATTTACATTTCAAATGCTATCCTGAAAGTCCCCCATACCCTCCCCTGCCCTGCTCCCCAACCCACCCACTCCCACTTCCTGGCCCTGGCATTCCCCTGTACTGGGGCATATGAAGTTTGCAATACCAAGGGGCCTCTCTTCCCAGTGATGGCAGACTAGGCCATCTTCTGCTACATATGCAGCTAGAGATACGAGCTCCATTCTTAAGATACAGAAATCTAAAAGGAAACTAGAGATCAAAGTAAAGGGTGGTTGAGGAGGAAAGATGGGAAAAGCCCGTGGAAAACCACCTCTGTAGCAACCACTTAGTTTCTTTCTACTTTAAATCACTTTTCTTTGAGATGTAGGATCTGTGATAGTTACTTTTCTTATCACTCTAACAAAACTCCCAGCTAGAACAAGTCTAATTGCTCATAATATACTGGATATAGACCATTCAGTCAGGGAAGGCCTGTGTTTGGGTAGTGAAAATTGTTTTGAGATCATCTTAGAAACTGGGAAAAAGGGAATAGGAAATGAGGCTGGACTAGAAATCTGAAGGTTACTCCCTAGCAGTCCATTTCACCCAGTTAGACCCAATATGCTGAAGGTTCCTTGGCATCCCAAAATGGCCTTACTAGCTGAGGACCAAGTGTGCAAACACATGAGCTCATGCTTAGCTCTTTATATTCCAACCACAACGAGGCCTAAGTTCTATTCTCATTTAGCCAGTATTCTTTGAGTCATTTTATCATCTCCATTTCAAATAACTTCATCTTCTTCTGGATAATTGTGTGTGTGTGTGTGTGTGTGTGTGTGTGTGTGTGTGCGTGTATGTGTGTAAAAGAGTCTTAAATGCACTAAACTGAGGTCTGTGAGATCATGTTCCCTCTCCACTCCATTTGGCCCTGTAAAGTAACTCTTCTTCAGCCATGGGTTCAAGTCAGGAGTTTCTTAATTTTACATGGTTTCAGTCATTACTCCATGCCTTTAACTTTCTACAAGTGATGTAAGCCATCAAGTCTAAATTTAAATGATGATTCTATGTAGCCGTTTCTTCCTCCTCACTATCTCTTGCGCACCGAGGTTACTATTGCTTCTGTGCTTTGTCTGTGGCCGCTTCTCCTTCCTTCTTGCCTTACTGTGCCTTTTCTCTCCTCACTTCCACCCTCTTTCTTATTTTACTTTTTGACGCAATCAGAGTAGCAATTATTCTACATAGCAACATATGAATGTTATTGTGTTTGAAATGCATTATTGTTTTTTCTTCCCAAGGCTGTGAGGATTTATTCATCCGCGAATAGAACTTCATCTTCTAAATCTAAACTTTCTGTCAACATCTCTGACCACTCTTCCTTCTCTGTGGACGCAATGTTCTCTGTCGTTTCTGTCATCCTGTACACGTTTGCCTTCTTTGTGAGACACCCTTTGTTTCTCACATCTTAACTTCTGAGAAAACAACAAGAACCATTTCTTTATTTTCTTTCTAAACTCTTGGTTTAGTGCTTTCTTGCACAACTTAAGAATTAGGATATTTTCCTGCTTGATAGTTGGTGTCAATATCATGAGGACAGAAAATATTTATCATAGTAGCCTGTGATCTTCTATAATCAAAATAAAGAGCAGATACATAGAAATTATTTAGTAAAATACAGATGGTAAGAGATGCATGAAAATAAATTCATTTGAATATCAAGTTGATAACAGAGTGTATTCTGTCTAAAATTATAAAATGGCAAAATAATAAAAGATGCATTATAACTGCAATGCTGTGTGTTCTTAAGTTGATGCTTGGTTATGGGAGAATGTTCTACTTTGCTTCTCCAATAGATTAAGTTATATGTGGTCTTACAAGCATGGATTTCGCTGAAGCTTTACATTCAAAATAAACTATTTTCTACAAGAAGGAATCTAACAAAAGGTAGTTAACTTTGGTGGCTTTAAATTCTTTGTTACTCCAGTATTTGTAGAAACATCGCATCAGTTAGAAGATGACATTTGATCAACTTCTTCCGTTTCTCTAGGGTGAAAGCAGAGTCTTGCAATTTTCCCCATTCCCCTGTATCTGCCTGAGAAGGTCATTTCCAGGCTTACTGTAAGATTCCCTTTAGCACCAGGCCAGTGCTAATTACATATGCATTGGTATCACACATTCATACCTAAGGTTTAAAATAGTTTTAATAAGCTGTTTATGATAAAAAGATGTTAGAACCTTATTTTAAATACTTCAAAATGAAGTAAAACCACTTTAAAGAATTAAGCACCTGAATTCTGAAAGAAAAATTACTTGCCAAAGACCACACAAAAGTTACAAATGACTGAATAGACATCTTTTAGACTCAGAATTGTTCTATATTGTTTATGCACATGAGATTTAAATACACACACATGTGAACACATACACACATGCACACATTTCTGAGAGTTGAACCTCATCATATAGTAGTAACTGTTGGTCTATAACAGGAAGGCTAACTATGTCACAAATCTGCTTGCCATTCCTCATGAGGAGTGTGTGTGTAAATATATGGAGGCATATCATCAAATAGAATTTTATTCACTAAAGCAAGCTTATCAATAATTAATGCTAAAATGATTTATCATTTTAAGACTCTTTCAGACTTCTAGCACTAGGTGATTTTATTTATAAATTATTACTGCATTATTCTTGTTCAGGGAAATATTTCAGGTGTTCTACATTACTTACAGAGTGTGTATAATTAGCTGAGATAAAGAGATGTATATCTCCGTAAAACACAATGTGGAGCATATTATAGGAGAGCAAGATTTAGAAGACGTTACCAGTATAGAACACATGATGATGGCGATCATTTAAGGGTTTAAATCAGGACTGTATGACATGGATTTTAAATGGATAAAGCTAGTTTTATGGTTTGCTCAATTTCTTGGTATATAAACAATTTCACAATTTTAGTTTATAGCATATACAGCCACACCAACCCAGTTATTGATAATAGTATTTTTAAGGAAGAACTCTGAAGAGTGTTGATATACTTTCTGCTATTACTAGTAGATTCTACATCATTTGTCATTTTTCCCTTTCTTTGCTTTCTTTACAAATAACCCTTGATTTTATCATATTTTCAGATATGTGACTTTTGCAACCCATGCCTAACACTCTGAAAAAAAATATCTTCTGCTGAAATCAATATAATTTATGATATAATTCATAATGAACTAGCATCAGGTCAAATGAGCCTGAAAAAGTGAGCTAAGCAAGGAAATATTACTTTCTTAACATGTCACAAATGAGTCAGAAAGAAGTAAAAATGAATACTATGTCATACTATTATTGATTAAATTGTAAATTAATAAATATGCTGTTTTTCTCAGATCCTAGATTCATCAGTGCCCATCTCATCCCAGAGAGTGACAACCCTGAAGATGACAAAGTATATTTTTTCTTCCGAGAAAATGCAATAGACGGAGAACACTCTGGAAAAGCCACTCATGCTAGAATAGGTCAGATATGCAAGGTGAGGAGGCATAAAAGAGTTTAATGACAGATATGTAAATGTTAAATAAATGATTGAAAATTATATCATAATTAATTGCTTTTTAAAAAGTCATAAGGTTAAGCTTGTATAATAAATGGGTTAATAGTTTACATGCAATCAGCTAGAAAGGCTATAACACATTTGAAAATAAAGAATGAGGAACTTCTTAGTTACAAAAAATCACTTTTTAATAATAAAAAAATCAAAACTAAAAACAATGAAGATTGAACTTATGTGTGTGAAGTTAAGACACAGAAAATAAAGACGTTGACATTACTGTACACACTTGCTTATGGAACGGCTTTTCTTATCTTTCAGAATGACTTTGGTGGACACAGAAGTCTTGTGAATAAATGGACAACATTCCTAAAAGCACGCCTGATTTGCTCTGTGCCCGGTCCCAATGGCATTGACACCCATTTTGATGAATTGCGTAAGTGACTGATGTTTGATGTGTGTTATACACACACACACACACACACACACACACACACACACACACACATATATATATATATATATACGTTAAGCACTTATCAGAAGTATAAACTAATAGATTTTGTTTTCAAACAGAGGATGTATTCCTAATGAACTCTAAAGATCCTAAAAATCCGATCGTCTATGGAGTGTTCACAACATCAAGGTAAATGGATTCTTATTATTGTTTTAGGTAAACTGAACACTCTATAGCTTCTTTTGTCACTGTGGTTTTTGAGAGTTTGTGACTACCTGCTGTGGACATGCACTGAGACTGATTTAATTAGGCCTTTGCTTTTAAAAATCATCACGGGGGTTGGGCTACTGAGAGGCTCCTGGGGTAAAGCTGCTTGCTAACAAGGCTGACAACCAGAGTTGGATGCCCAGAACCTACATGGTAAAAGAAGAGAAATGACTCATACAAATTGTCCTTTCAATTCTGCATGCACAGTGACAAACTATCCGGAGTTTTTAGAAGAAATATATACTTATTGGTGTGGATATTAGTAAGCACATGCAATGAGAGGTAGCAAAGTATTTGAAATAAAAATAATATCGACTCAATTCAGAAGTACTATTGCTGACTATGACCATTTAAAATAATATTGAATCCACTCAATATTGGAGGTAATTATGGCCATTTAAAGAGAAAGATTAATTGTAGAACCTAAATATGGTTTATTTATAAATGTTACATTATACATCACATTGACATCATTATTTAATAAACTTAACACTGGAAAAGAAGAAACCTATATTACTAAATCTGTTTGCTTGTCCTTATGCCTATGTATTAATGAGCTTTGGTGTTAAACTACACAAGTGCAGGAAAGATTATGGGAAGTGAGTGGCAAGTGCCACTCGATCTGATTTTATGTTTCCTCACTTCCTACAGCAACAAAAATTTCTCAGGGTTTCAGTGTATGTGAGAATCATTAAGAACGTGTGTGTTAAAATTTAATTTCTCTATTCTTCAAATAATATATACAAATTTTCACCACAAAATATAAATGATAGAAATTTGTATTGTTTATCCCAGGTAGAGTTTCTGACGCTATAAACAGGCTAAGAAAGAAATTAGGGAAACAACACCCTTCTCAATAGTCACAAATAATATAAAATACTTTGGCGTGATTCTAACTAAGGACATGAAAGATCTGTATGATAAGAACTTCAAGACTCTGAAGAAAGAAATTAAAGAAAATCTCAGAAGATGGAAAGATCTCCCATGCTCATGGATTGGCAGGATCAATATAGTAAAAATGGCTATCTTGCCAAAAGCTATCTACAGATTCAATGCAATCCCCATGAAAATTCCAACTCAATTCTTCAATGAATTAGAAAGAGCAATCTGCAAATTCATCTGGAATAACAAAAAACCTAGGATAGCAAAAACTCTTCTCAAAGATAAAAGAACCTCTGGGGGAATCACCATGCCTGACCTAAAGCTTTACTACAGAGCAATTGTGATAAAAACTGCATGGTACTGGTATAGCGACAGACAAGTAGACCAATGAAATAGAATTGAAGACCCAGAAATGAACCCCTTGATCTTTGACAAGGGAGCAAAAACCATCCACTGGAAAAAAGACAGCATTTTCAACAAATGGTGCTGGCACAACTGGCTGTTATCATGTAGAAGAATGCAAATTGATCCATTCCTATCTCCTTGTACTAAGGTCAAATCTAAGTGGATCAAGGAACTCCACATAAAACCAGAGACACTGAAACTTATAGAGGAGAAAGTGGGGAAAAGCCTCAATGATATGGGCATAGGGGAAAAATTCCTGAATAGAACAGAGCAATGGCTTGTGCTGTAAGATTGAGAATCGACAAATGGGACCTCATAAAATTGCAAAGCTTCTGTAAGGAAAAAGACACCGTCAATAAGACAAAAAGGCCACCAACAGATTGGGAAAGGATCTTTACCTATCCTAAATCAGATAGGGGATTAATATCCAATATATATGAAGAACTCAAGAAGGTGGACTCCAGAAAATCAAATAACCCCATTAAAAAATGTGGCTCCGAGCTAAACAAAGAATTCTCACCTGAGGAATACCAAATGGCTGAGAAGCACCTGAAAAAATGTTCACCATCCTTAATCATCAGGGAAATGCAAATCAAAGCAACCCTGAGATTCCACCTCACACCAGTCAGAATGGCTAAGATCAAAAATTCAGGTGACAGCAGATGCTGGTGAGGATGTGGGGATAGAGGAACACTGCTACATTGTTGGAGGGATTGCAAGCTTGTACAACCACTCTGGAAATCAGTCTGGCAGTTCCTCAGAAAATTGGACATAGTACTACTGGAGGATCCCACAATACCTCTCCTGGGCATATATCCAGAAGATGTTCCAACTGGTAGGAAGGACACATGCTCCACTATATTCATAGCAGCCTTATTTATAATAGCCAGAAGCTGGAAAGAACCCAGATGCCCCTCAACAGAGGAATGGATACAGAAAATGTGGTACATTTACACAATGGAGTACTACTCAGCTATTAAAAAAATGAATTTATGAAATTCCTAGGCAAATGGACCTGGAGGGCATCATCCTGAGTGAGGTAACACAATCACAAAAGAACTCACATGATATGTACTCACTGATAAGTGGACATTAACTCAGGAACTTAGAATACCCAAGATATTAGATACAATTTGCAAAACACATGAAACTCAAGAAGAAGGAAGACCAAAGTGCGGACACTTTGCCCCTTCTTAGAATTTGGAACAAAACACCCATGGAAGGAGTTACAGAGACAAAGTTTGGAGCTGAGATGAAAGGATCGACCATCTAGAGACATCCATACCTGGGATCCATCTCATAATCAGCCTCCAAACGCTGACATCATTGCATACATTAACAGGATTTTGCTGAAAGGACCCTGATATAGCTGTCTCTTGTGAGGCTATTCTTGGGTCTAGCAAACACAGAAGTGGATGCTCACAGTCAGCTATTGGATGGAACACTGGTTCCCCAATGGAGGAGCTAGAGAAAGTACCCAAGGAGCTAAAGGGATCTGCAACCCTATAGGTGGAACAACAATTTGAACTAACCAGTACCTCCTGGAGCTCGTGTCTCTGTCTGCATATGTATCAAAAGATGGCCTAGTTGGCCATCAGTGGAAAGAGAGGCCCATTGGTCTTGCAAACTTTATATGCCTAAGTACAGGGGAAAGCCAGGGCCAAGAAGTGGGAGAGGGGAGGAGAGTTGGGGGTGGGGAGGGCATGGGGGACTTTTGGGATAGCATTGGAAATGTAAATGAAGAAAATACCAAAAAAAAAAAAAAAGAATGAGCTGGATCTAAGAATCTGAATCTAATTCTCATGCTAGTGTTTAGGGACCAACGTGTTCCTACCACAGTTTAAATGGAAATAATTTATTCTCTCTTTTCTATGAGATAGGTTATTAGTGACAAATGTCTCTAAATTATATGCATCAAACCTTTATAGATACCTTATTCATCAGTAGATGACAAATATGTAACAATAAAAAGGGGATTTTTGCAACCAACTTGCACTGAAAGAGGGTGTATCAATGTGTATCAGCTTATAATTTACTCTATCATGAAAATAATAAATGTTATGGATAGTTTTTGTGGTTAGTACTCAGCCAAGTACTCAGAAAACATGGGTGATGGAGCACAGTAAACATCAGCTTCAGTCATGCATTTTTGCCTAATGATCAGTTTTATAGTCATGCTTCCTGTGTGGCATGATTTATGTGTAATCTCAATAGGACTTATAGGTGACAATAAGGCTTGTGAATACATGCATCTATTTTTATATAATGCATTATATACGCTGTGTTTTGTAAACAAAATAAAAGGAAAATAGTTTCATTTCAATAGCAAACTGAAAGTTATTTCAATTTCCTGTTTTTGATTTAGAGAATGATAGGAATATCTATCCCAATTCTCCACTTTGATCATGGCATAACATCTATGATCTTATATCTATGCTCAGCGTTGTATAAGACATAATGTTTAATTCCTTGTTGATTTCAGATATCCAGCTCTGTTACTTAAGCTTGTATCTCAGTTTGGGAGTTTAAGATATTGCAATATGACCTACTGTGCGTCGTTATACATTCCATTAGCGCATCAGTTTTAGCTTTTAAAATGACTTCTTAAACGGTCTTGATACTATGATGATTTTCTTTCTTCAGTAATGATTCTTGAGGGTTAAACAGTTTTTAGTTTTTATTTCTTTATGACATCAAAACGAAATATTCATCCAGAGTTGATCATCCATATATGTCTTTCCTATTCATCTTTAATAGTTTATATTTGATATGTATAGATAGATAGATAGATAGATAGATAGATAGATAGATAGATAGATAGATAGATAGATAGAGAGAGAGATAGATAGATAGAATACCAAATATTATTTCACACACTTTGGACAAATTACCACTGATTCCTTTACCCATTGATGTAATACATCTATGACATCAAACTAATCCCAAGCAATATTTGTGATTGTAAATGTTATGTTTGATTTGTACATTAAGATCATAATAACTAAGTGTAAACCACCATATTGCCGCTGACTATATGTAAAAACCAGTTTCTACTCTCTTCTAGCAACATCTTTAAGGGATCTGCTGTGTGCATGTACAGCATGAGTGATGTAAGAAGGGTGTTCCTTGGTCCATATGCTCACAGAGATGGTCCCAACTATCAGTGGGTGCCTTACCAAGGAAGAGTCCCTTATCCACGGCCAGGAACTGTAAGTAGCCTTGATAATTAATATATGGAATGAATATGTTTTTTACAAGAAAACAAATAATTGTAGCTATAAACATTAACACTTAGAACAAATTGTTCATGACTTTAATAGAACCAAGACTAGGATTTTATGAAGTTTCCTAAAATTCTATATGTAAAGTCATGTTCATTACACATGCCAGTATTTAAATTAGTTGATTGCAATTCAATGTTTGTTTGGTTGGTTGGTTTGGTTTGGTTTGGTTTGGTTTGGTTTGGTTTGGTTTGGTTTGGTTTGGTTTGGTTTTTTAAGTAAAACCTGAATAACAAGTCTATGCACTTTCTTTTCTGAGCAGAGACTAGGAAATGCTTCTTAGAGCACTGAATCTGATAGGAGGTGTTTGGGCTGTCTGTCTCTGAAGTTCAGAATGCTGCATATTCTGAGGATGTAAAAGATTTTGCTTAGAAAAACAGTATTAAAACCAACATCATCATTCCATGGGTTGGGAACGAATCTGCAACATTATCATCCCAATGGATCTGTGTCAAAAGAAATCTAGAAACTCATACACCAAAATATTATTTTTAAAAACATAAAAACATAGATATGCTAGAAATACAGGGCAGTCAGCCTAAGAACCAAGTCAGGAGTAACATTTTTTTCTGAGGGTTGAGAGAAGAGAAAAGGTCTACTTCAGATGGCAATTTACAGTCTATCATTAAGGGAAGCCATGACAGGGTCTTGAAGCCGAAGATATCAGAGAAAATTTCCCAATGGGTAGCATCCTAGCTTCTGCTAAACCAGTTACCTTGTCCCACGCAGGAGCTCCTGCCTATAACAGCATTGCCCACAGTGAGCTGAGCCCTCCTCCGTCAGCCATCAATCATGAAAATGCCTCAGAGATATGTCCATCAACTAGTCTGATCCAGGCAAACCCAACTGACAGACTCTCAGATAACTCCAAGCTAGGTCTAGCTCAAGGAGGGAACCAAGTTCGGAACTCTTCTCTTGTGTCTTTTTGAGGCTTAATGGCTCTCCCACCCCATTGCATCACTGAATTCTGCTAATCAGGTTGTCCTTTTGGCCATCACACCCCTCAGTTATTCAAAAGCTAAGAATTCTTTGACTTTTTTTCTGTGGGTGTGACTAAGACTTATACATAACCTTTCACCCCAGTACTCAAGAGGTTCATCCCCAGACACAGCAGGTCCTGACACGTGTCCTACTCACCTAAGGGCTAGTGCCTTCCCCTTCTCTATTGTTCTCACTAAGTCGATAAGGCTTGTTCTTCTGCCTCATCCTTCGGAATAACTACTCAAGGTTTTAGTGACCGGACCACCATTATCCCTGTGTGTCAGAGGTTATGTTCATGCAGTTCCTGGCCCAGGTCTTTTTTTTTTTTATCAATCCTAACTAAAAGTAACATTTCTAATCAATATAACATTTATGGACAATAATTTACACAATGATAAGGCTTACATTTGAAATATAACTATTATTTTAATTTCACTTCAGCATCTTAATTGATGAATTCAAGTAAAGTATGTTTTCATTACTTTATTAGATATAGGATATTTAGTACTCTCATTTTCTCTGATTTCTAACATTATTTATGAGAAAATTAAATATTTCATGTTTTATAAAATTGCTCCTGCTAATAGTGCTCTAAGAAAATCTTCAATAAGATTTGAGAATAATAAATGACTAGACGAAATACTTTTGGTTATGAGAAAACAAATGAGATTTATAAAAATAACATATTTATTCCAGCTCTTAGTAACAAATTTTCCTTTTTTTTCTTAGTAGACAATTTTATATTCTTGTGGCTGACATAACTCCATGTCTTAAATTCTCTGCTGAAAATGCCTTTTAATATGAATATAAATTATATATGTGAAATCAATAATAGCAATTAAAATGTAGAAATTACTATATTCTGGACATTTTTATATGAGAATTGTTATACTAGAATAGATATACACACCACACACACAGTATAGATATACACAGCCAATTATTTTTCCCATTTCAATGATAAAATTATGTTATGTACTGGTTCCAGTATTTAGTACCATGAACTAGTACTAACTCACTGTTCACTATAAATTGTTATGAGAAACTACATCAGCCAGCACTGTGCTCCATTGCTTAAAGCAGGAGTAGAAGAAGAGAATGTGGTGAATTTATTAAAAGTGACAGCTCAGACTTTCATTTCAAGAAGACTACTAATGGGTGGTCATATATACAATATTTAAATAATATTCTATTGTTAAAATGTAAAGAAAAATCCTATAACAAACTATATTTTATATTTTAAAAATAAACAGTAGACGATATAGTTAAAACACGTCATAGGAAAACTGAAATAATCTGTTACTATAGTTGTTATTCACATATTCTAAATTTGTGCCTGATGTCCTTACCTGACATAAAGAAGAACACATATATTGTTTTATAGAATATATTCTTTATTTTGTGTTTATGGGTGTTTCACCTGCATATGTCTGTACATCACATATGTACAATAACTAAAAAACAAAAACAAAACGACCCAGAGAGGGTATTAGATACCCTGCAACTGTAATGACAGACAGATGTGAACCATCTTGTGGATACTATGCTGGAAGTTATCCCAGTCCTCTGAAAGAAGCCATGTCCTCTCTCTAGCCCCATAAATAATCTTAAAAGACTTTAAATTTTGTATAGTTTCCTATAGGATTTTATGTGGATAGTTGATATTTCTATAACAGTATTTAAATAAGTTTCTAATTTATGTGAAAACTGGAAGTATATTGTTTTATCAGATCTAATCCATATATGGATCAAACATATGCATACACATAATAATATTCTCACTTGAAAACATTATTTAATTACTCATGAATTGTTAATGAATTTGTCAAGTAACTGGCAAAAGGTTGATTTCATAGTCTAACCTTGTAAGATAAGGATCATCTCATAATAACGTTTTATCTTTAAAGCACTTACATTGAATGTTCAGCATCACTGAACTCTAAGACAAGATATATAAAACTGTATCCAGTTTTACTCTACTCTACAACACTGTTCTACATAATCAATTATAGTGAGGGGACAATAAATTTTCATTTCCTCAAATCTATTTACTGATTTATAAGAAGAATATTTCTATCCAGATTTGGTTTACTGCCAGTTCACAACCGTGCATTCTTTCCTGCTTCTTGTACCAGTATATATTTACCTTAGCCGTGCTGACTCCATTTTGATTGGTTAGTTGCTATGCCATACACTGATAGTCACTAAATGAAACCTCTGGATTATCTTATTTTATTAAAGTCATTAATAATATGTTTTCAGGCTTATGTTATGAGTCAGACAATAAGAATAATTTATATTTCTTCTTAGTTGGTATTAATATTTGGGTGTTATTCTAAACTAAAAACAGTTATATATAATACAAGAAAAGTGTCTTGTAAACTTCTTTAAATATCCTGATTGCATTGAATTATAGCATATTTTATCCATATGTAACACAGCTATTATAGAAATGAACGGAGGCTAATGCAACTATCAGAGGCTTCAGACTTCTGAGAATTGAATACTCAGATACATTTCAAGATTTTCTGAGAAGTGATGATGCGACTAAACAGCAATTAACATGGAGAATTAATATTTATTTAGAAATATATGCTGATCATTTCATGTACTAATTTAAGTATATGAATGCAGGTGATAACTAATGCTTAATTATTCAGTCTTTTTCAAATATAAGTAATAGGAAATAATTATAAGTTTAGACTTAGACCATTAAATACATGTTATTTTATAATCTCTAAGCTTAGTCATTAAATTTTATTTTAAGAATATTCTTCTCTTTCTAATAGTGTCCCAGTAAAACATTTGGCGGATTTGACTCCACAAAGGACCTTCCTGATGATGTCATAACTTTTGCAAGAAGTCATCCAGCCATGTACAACCCAGTGTTTCCTATAAATAATCGCCCGATCATGATCAAAACAGATGTAAATTATCAGTTCACACAAATTGTTGTAGACCGAGTGGATGCAGAAGATGGCCAGTATGATGTTATGTTCATCGGAACAGGTACACTTTTGTATTTCAACTGTATATTTTCTTTCAGAATACTGTATTTAACTTACAAAGTATACTGAGAACCAAGGCCAAGTTCTACCTTCATTGTCAAGGTATAAGAATAGTCTACCTTTTGAAATATGGTATCTATTTTTTTTAATATTTTTTATTACATATTTTCCTCAATTACATTTCCAATGCTATCCCATAAGTCCCCCATACCCTTCCCCCCACTTCCCTACCCACCCATTCCCATTATTTTGGCCCTGGCGTTCCCCTGTACTGGGGCATATACAGTTTACGTGTCCAATGGGCCTCTCTTTCCAGTGATGGCCGACCAGGCCATCTTTTGATACATATGCAGCTAGAGTCAAGAGCTCCGGGGTACTGGTTAGTTCATAATGTTGTTCCACCTATAGAGTTGCAGATCCCTTTAGCTCCTTGGGTACTTTCTCTAGCTCCTCCATTGGGAGCCCTGTGATCCATCCAATAGCTGACTGTGAGCATCCACTTCTGTGTTTGCTAGGCCCCGGCATAGTCTCACAAGAGACAGCTACATCTGGGTCCTTTCGATAAAATCTTGCTAGTGTATGCAATGGTGTCAGCGTTTGGAAGCTGATTATAGGGTGGATCCCTGGATATGGCAGTCTCTAGATGGTCCAAGATACATTTGTTTAAAATAAATTTTCTTCCTATCATAATTGTCATGAGAGGCTTCACCTAGCAGTTGATAGGAGCAGATGCAGCCACAGTGAAACATTACGTGGAGCTTGGAGAATCCTGCAGAAGAAGGGGAGGAAAGATTTAAGAACCATGGGGTCAAGGACACTACAAGAACATGGTTTGCAAAATCAACAAAGCAGGTTTCATCAGGGCTCACAGAGACTGAAGTGACAACCAGGAATACTGTATGGGGCTGAGCTAGTTCTTTTCTGCATGTATGTTATGTTCTTGCAGAACTCTTAGTAGTGGGAGTGGGTATCTGCTTTAGGGCTTTTTTTTTCTTCCTACTGGGTTGCCTTACCTAGTCTTAATATAAGGGTATGTGCTTAGTCTTTCTGGAACGTATTACTCCATGTTCCGTTGATAGCCCTGTGAGGCCTGCTCTTTTCAAAAGGGAAACAGGAGAGGAGGAATAAATCTGGGGGAGAGGGAAGGTAGGATAGGGACTGGGAGGAGTAGATTGGGATATAATATATGAGAGCAGAATAAATTTTTAAAAAGAATACAAGACAAATAGAAAACTATAATCATTCTACAAAAATGCTGGTCTACAATTTTTAAAATGTCACATCCATGAGTAAAAGGATAGTTCCAGATTAAAGATGAATGAGGGATATCATGTAAATTTAATACCTATCAAATCAATTATCAAAATTTAATCAAAATTATTCTGGCTGAGAACACACACACAATTTTGTCAAATCATGACTGCAATTCCCAGGATATTCAATAAATGACCAATATGTTACTACAAACTTACCTGAATCTTAACATTACCACCAATGAAAATCTTTAATCAAAAAAAGGGTTAGCCATATACTTTGTTCATTCTTACTATCATGTAAGTGAAATATAAAAAAACATCTTTATCAGAGAATTTATTCAACATTCATCAGATAGCTTTTTTTTTTCCTAATCTCACTTTTAGAAACAAATGTCTACAGGTACATTTTCAGAATCAACCTTATTATTACTATGACATGTTATTTTGTTTCCCGAAACTCACTAAATGATGGTGCTATTTATGAAAGTACCGGTTACAAATCTGAAACTTGCTATTTAGAGTCAGATTTCAAGGTAACAAATACCTAGTCTTCATTAACTTCATTAACTGACATAAATCAACAGGAAACAGAGTGTTCTATTGAAACATTATATGATAACAGTTATTTTCCCTTGGTGAGAAACAGAAAGAAAATTACATTGGCTACAGCACAATAGCAGGCAGTAAAATGACTTTAAAGAATCAAAGTTTCATTACTTTATTGCGAAATACTGATGATATCTGGTTTAATGGTGTCAGGTTCTCAGCAGTACATTAAATTCTACTTTTACGGATAAGAAAATTTTCCTACAAAATAAAAAAAAAATCTTAATGAGATTCCATAAAAATCAGTAACTGTGAGTAGCACCTGAAGTTACAAATATAATAAAGAAATATAAGACAGTATTCCTTTTCAGTAAATAGTAGCTTATCTTTTAATGTCAAATTTTAACTAAATCTCTGAAGAGTAACTGGATTTGTTCAATTAATGTCACACCAGCCTTGTTCTCCATCTATAGTTTAAACTGGTTCAGAAGTCCCTTATCCACTCTCAAAGTAACAAGGTTATTTCCGGGTATTTGGACAAAGAAAACCAATCATGATCACTTAATTCTTCTAGGACACAAACTGTCTTTAAGACTCCATTTTCATGAGGATGTTGAATGTTGTATGATGTGGATGATTGCATGTCAGTAAAGACTAGGGTCATCTGTCAGCAAGTGAACTGATTACAGTAATTTTATCTTTTAACTAAGTTTCACTTCATAGCACATTGATCCTTGTTGAGTAATCTGATTCAATTTGTGTGAAATTGTTTGAAATACTATTCGGTAAAACTTGATCTGGAACACAGATAAGTTGTGTTTGGGTCCAGCAGACCCTGTGGAGGGACTAAGTAGATTAACCTAATTTCCCTTTAATCTTTGGTGTTATGAGTTGACTAAGGTCCTGTAAACAATGAAGGATCCTCTTAAAAGTGGACTATTTAGATTCTAAAAAGGATAGCCTTGATCACACAGAGTACATTGTGACAATCCACTGAGGAGAGTTGCCAAGAGAATGAATATATTAGTTTACATTTCTGGCACAGCAGTAAGAATTTCTTTGGAAAAAGATGAAGTTTGTTAAAACAAAAAACTGAAGCTCCAAAAAATTGTTCAAGTTTATGAAAAGCTAAAATTGTTTAGACTCTACATCTTACCCAAAGGAGATGCTATTTGCCTTCTTCCAAAGAGTAGAATCACACCTGTAACATGGTAAAATGAAACTTAAATGAAACTTAAAAAAAAAGACAGATCTTTTTATCAGGCATTTATTTCTCTTGACAATGAAATTTAGATAGTAACTTAAATCTCTAAAAGATATATCCAATGCTTTTTCAATAATTTGTATTCTTTAATATAAATTTTCTTAAGATTCTAAGTTGATCATTCAGTGTATGTCTTATAGACAAAGTTATGGTTAAGTAGTCTCAAATGTTTATTTTGAGAAATGACATTGTCCGTCATTACCTCAGTATTACTTGAACCTGCCTGAAGGGCCTGTAAGTGCTGCAGCTTTTCTTGGAGGGATGTATTGATGGATACTGAGGTCCGTGTTGTACCTAGAGATGGACAACATTCTTTACATTTCATATCCACAGAGTTCTCTGTGGACACATTCTGGTGTCAAAATATGCCTGGAAAAGTCTGTCATGTCAAATTGGTAACTTTTTTTTAGTTTTTGTTTTCTCTTCATAAACTGTAATGAAAAAGTAAAATGTTATCTGATTTAGTCAGTTTTTGTTGTGTTTATTGTATTTTTGAAAATTTGTACATTTCAGGTTAAAATCTTTTTAAAGGTTGATATAGTTTTTTAAATTGACTTTTTATGTTTCCAAGGCTATCTTTATAGATTACAAACTAATAGAATAAAATGGATTTTAATGTCGAAGTTTATACATGTACCCATGTGGAAAAGAAATATAAAAAGTGAGGTTGGTAAATGATTGTTTTCTTGGGACTGGGGAGATAGCTCAGGGTGTGAAAATGCTTGCTGTGCTTGAGTTAAGCATTTTGAGTTCAGAGCTCTGGAAGATACAGTAAGTATGAGACAGCCTCAGCATTTCTGTGGGGAGATGGAAGGTGGAGGTCCAGAAGCTCGAAGGCCTGCAAACCTAGAATAGGGAGCAAGGCATCACAAACAATGCAAAAGACCCAGCTTTAGCAATACGGAATGCATGGACTTATTTCTAGACGTTTTCCTCTGAGCTTTATATGAGTGCTATAGCAAGCACACACCCTCCCCAGTCCACAAGGTTAAAAATTAAACAATAACAAGAAGAACAAAATTTTTTTTCAAAATTCCTATTGTTACATTAGAAATGAACTCTGTTCCAATCTACTTAAGTTGTAACCTTCTCTTCTGCTTTCTTTGAAAGATGTTGGAACCGTTCTTAAAGTGGTTTCAGTCCCCAAGGAGACTTGGCATGACCTAGAAGAAATTCTTCTGGAAGAAATGACCGTCTTCCGGGTGAGTGCTGACTAATTCCAGTCATCTCCCAAGACAACTGAACACTGAAGCCACAGTACATGGTACTCTTGTAGACTTTTCCAGTTAGTGTGTCAAGTAGAAAGCCAGACATTAGTCAAAATAAACCTTGAAAGTATCATTGAAGTTAAATGTAAAGACCCAAAAATTCCTGGCTTCTATATTGTTTTTTAAAAAATAAAATATATGATTTACATTTTGCATTATTTATATCTTACCTTGAAGAGCAAATGCTTCCCCATTCAAAATCTCATCTCTCACAATTTATAGTATATCTGGCCTGATATGTAAGTCCTGGGTGCACTGACGTAGATACAGTTGGATGCTTACTGCTGAAAAAGCTCACCCTTTCTAGTTCTCTCTGAATATTGCCTGGCTGGTTCAATTCATACATTCTGGCTCAAAATTCCTCTTCAAGCTGACTGATTCAATCCATCTTCTCTGTTTCTAACAGTGGCTCAGCTTGGCCTCATACTATCTTTGACAATGTGCTCTTAGCTTCTGGCTTCTTATTCTCTGGTTTGTTCTGTCTTCACCTGTGTCTAGCTTGTTCTCACTGCAACCTGTCTCTGTAAAACTATCCCAGTAAAATTGTCTCCCCCTCACCCAAATCTGGGAAGCTCTCTTAAGTAGCCTCTCTTTCTTATACATTCTCATGAGAGCTGAGCTTATCCTTTCTCTGAAACATCTGTCAAGTCTTTCTCTGATTCATCACTTTGTCTGCCCCTCAATTAGATGTCACTTTCAAACATGGATGCTTCCTTTGACAAACTAACTTTATCTTCATTGGTTGGGATTAAAGTTGTATACTAAGGGCATGTCTGTACTCCAGCCATAGTGATTGAAAGTGTGACATTCTAGCTGAATCACACAGACCTAGAAGGTCTTTGGATGTTTTATGGTGAAATTGTACTTGTTTTTCTTTTGCTATGATTACATAGTGTCTCCTTATGCCAGGCTGGCCTTTACTTTACTATGTAGCTGAGGATGATGTTGAACTTCTAATCTTACTACCTCCACTGCCTACATATTGGGATTATAGACATGTGCCAGAGTGCTTAACTGAAATACCATTAATATTTATTTTTTTATTGCTTTTGCCCATCAAAACTAAAAATGAACTAACTTCCTTATATATGTTCAGTAAATACCATTAATATTTATTTTTTATTGCTTTTTCCCATCAAAACTAAAAATGAACTAACTTCCTGATATATGTTCAACATAGACTTAATTTAAATACTCAGTGAAGTAACAATTTGACTTTAAAAATTTATTCCTTTGGCCATTTTTAAGTGTTGTTATAGAGTCTAGACTGATTGTGGCCAGTCATTATGCCAAGTGAGTTACCTTAAAAGGCAGACACATTGGAACCTTAACCTATAAATTGAAAAGTGTAATTATCCAAATGGGCTGTCATACACTATAGAATCCATTTACATTAGCAAACAAATTATGGGCTGTGAGAGCTAAATTTATAAGTGGCTGCCTGGTATTCATTATTATATCTCTAAGCCTAAAGTATAAATTCAGTCAACATTTATTAAAAAGTAGTGATACAAAAGTGAAATATAATAAAGATTGCAAGGACTTCTTTCTTCACAGAATTTAGTCTTCAAGTAAGATTGTAGATTATGGGGAAGGTGATTGAGAAATAACACAGTGTAGTCCTGGTGATCTGATTCTATATTATTCTCTAATAGAAACAGAAAAAAAACTTAATTTTTAAATAATTATTAACTTAACGTTTGTAAATAATGTCATGGGGCACACTGGTACAATGTCCTTATAAACACCCAAATATTCATAGACAACTATGTGACCCATAATTCTTTTCACCTTTCATATATTCAGGCTTTTATAAATATTCATATGTTGGAGAAGGAGAGAGATACAGAGACAGAGAGATAAAAAGACATAGACAGAGATAGAGGGATACAGACAGAGCAACAGAGACAGAGATATGACCACTGTAGGCTCAGTCTCTGACCTCATTATGATAAAAAGGTCTTCTGGGCTATACATCTCAGTTTCAAAGACTGATTTTTGCTATCACTTAATGGAGTTAAATTTACTGCATTTTAGTCATGTTATAAAATCTACAAATAATAATTTTTCTTATCTTCTCACAATTTTCTGTATTTTATTAAATAAATTATGCATGTTTTGGTAGTAATGCTATATATATTGTAGCTAAATTCCCTTTTAATGTTTCTGGAATCCGAGGTTTACATTTCACATCTTACTGTATTCCTTGATCTATTATTTTTTTAAAAATCCAACTTGAAAGAAGTTTAATTTAAGCTAGTGTGGCTTTTAGCAAAAGGATGATGAGCACCAACAGATTAGCAGATACAGATATTTAATATCTACAATACTTTGTTCTGAATTGGGGATTTCCAAAGAAATACATTTCAAACTTACACCTGTGGTGATTGCTAGGACACAATTTTATGGCACTTAAGGTATAATGAGAAAAAAAATCTTTATCACTCTCTAATGATTATGAATACTTAACATTGTTCTGTAAAGGAAGAAACTATTTATATGTCTAAATTGTGTTAGAAAATGGTTGCATTTGGATAGTAAACTTCTTCTATAGGAGCTGTTTGCATTTTCCTCCTGATTTCTACTCTGCATATTGCCACAATTATTTCTTTGGCATGCAAGCAGACAAAACATCTTTGGGCAGAGTTTACAGAAATATTTACTTTCAGCATTCTATTCTATCAGCCAAAGTTCATACATATATTGTGGGATAGAAATTGGAATATTTCACTGTCAAGCTTTGTCTAATTTTGCAGCAGAAAACGAAAAACTGCAAAACATTAAAGTGATAGCCACATACAATGAAAAGCAGGAAAGTGTTATGGTCTTTATGTTTCTATTTGACACTTGTGTCATTCCATTTAAAATAAAATACAGTTTAAAAAGATCAACTGAGCTTTACAACAGCTTGATAGGGTAAACACACAAGCTAAAGATGTAAGGCCATGACCAAGCTGATACACTCTTATAGTGTTTAAACACAGTTAAACACTATGTTAGGTTACCCATATTACCACCTTCATGAGACCATGTTCTTATGAGTCTTTTTTAGACTGAATACTAATAAATTCTTGGGTTAAAACCAGTATATACCTCTTGCCATCTTGAGATCTGTTTTAAGAAAACACCGGAGCTAATCACAGAACATTCCAGTGGTTTTGGTTATGAGATAACTCTTACTCTGGTAAAGTCATGGTCCAGTCACTGTATAGAAAGATAAATGTTCCTTGGCAATACAATTTTGCAGAGTAAAAATTTTAATAGACAATAAGAGGTAAAGTAAAGTCAGCCTGGGCATTGGACTAAGAAACCAACAAACATGGCCATACCTATTCGAAATAGCACTGTAGCACAAACATACAGCCTGAATCTGACTGTAATTTGACAGAAGTCATCTGAATTTGACAGTGGTTTACTTACTAGGTGTTTCTGAATGAGCTAGTTAGTTAATGGATCATCAATTCATTCTTAGAATGACGATTACCATCATGAACTCTTAAAGATTCGCTTTTTATAGTAAAATTAAGCTAACTGGTAAGTGCTCATTTTTAGAAAATTGTACATGAAAAAATCTGCTCCAGCATACTGGGCTTCCATATCATTGTCTTTTTAAGAAGATATAAAAAGCCAAACACATGGTAATTTTTCACCTTCACTGGACAGTACAGGGACCTCCACCCCGTCCTTCCAATGAGCTTTCCTTTTGAGTCAGTTAAGTTTCACATTCAGTCATGGCGCCATGAGGACAAAAGAGTTTATTTATAGTCCTATTGAGTGCAAAGGATTTCAAGCCAGTTACATCAATAACACTTGCATTTTAAGCCCAAGTGATGCAATATTCCTTGAACAGCTGAGCAAACAAATGAAAGAGTTTAATTTTTATTCAAATGTAAAACATAATTGGTGCTTTCCAACTCCAGTCTATTAACTTCTTCTGAAGGAGCTTCCTTTCCAGCGCTAAGCAGCTAGTAAGCTAAATCGGAATCTCCTGGGATCAGCAGGTTGAAAAGCTTTGCAAGAGCAAAAGATTAATAATGACTAAATTGAAATATCTAGGATATGTATAGTAAATTTGAGTCATAGAAAATCTTGAAAAGATGCTAAGTTTTTAATGTTTTGCTTGAACACCAACTAAATTTGCAATTGAAACCAATGTCATAGAAAACTGCTTAGTAAGATTTTACTGAAAGGACCCAGATGTAGCTGTCTCTTGTGAGACTATGCCGGGGCCTAGCAAACACAGAAGTGGATGCTCACAGTCAGCTAATGGATGGATCACAGGGCTCCCAATGGAGGAGCTAGAGAAAGTACCCAAGGAGTTAAAGGGATCTGCAACCCTATAGGTGGATCAACATTATGAACTAACCAGTACCCCGGAGCTCTTGACTCTAGGTGCATATGTATCAAAAGATGGCCTAGTCGGCCATCACTGGAAAGAGAGGCCCATTGGACACGCAGACTTTGTGTGCCCCGGTACAGGGGAACGCCAGGGCCAAAAAGGGGAGTGGGTGGGTAGGGGAGTGGGGGTGGGTGGGTAAGGGGGACTTTTGGTATAGCATTGGAAATGTAAATGAGCTAAATACCTAATAAAAAATGGAAAAAAAAAAAAAAAAGAAAACTGCTTAGTAAGCGGCGTCTGCTTTACGTGGAACTCATATTTGTCACCAGTTGTTTCTCAGAAAATGTGCAGCTTATTTAAATGGATGTCATTGGAAGACAATGTGCACTAAAATTCAGTTGCAGGCAGTACATATTCAAAACCGTTATTAATTTATTGGTATAAATAACAAAGGCATTTATATTAATTAAGAGATACTATAATCTTAATCTAGAATTTTGAACCATAGTATGACCCTATAGAATCTGTCATGTGTTCGAGTTTGTCTCTGGTTTTATAATTTACATATGAGAAGACCCATTTCTATCTGCTTTATAGATGTTTGCTTTTGCATAATCAATGAATAGGAAATAAAATTTTAATCAACTATATTTTAAAAGAACTTAGACTTCCTATTTTCATTGCATTGGTGTGTTAAGTTTTCTAGCTCTTGAGCCTCAACTATATAATTTCTTTAATACGAACTCACATGGTTAGTTATTTCTTTAGTCACATGAGGAATTCTCATGTGAAATGGATAAAGAGGGGAAAGTTGCCAGGGCAGTTTCTCCTGACATACTTAATTTCAGTTTTACTTAATGTACACCAATATTGTAGAAACCAAAAAAAAAAAAAAAAAAAAAAAAAAAAAAAAAGGAAAACCTTTCTTTTAAAAAAATTTTTATTGGGTATTTTCTTCATTTACATTTCCAATGCTATCCCAAAAGTCCCCCCTCCCCCCTCCCCTACCCCCCCCCTCCTACTTTTTGGCCCAATTCCAATTCTGAATATCTATGCTCCAAATGCAAGTGCAGCCACATTCATTAAAGAAACTTTAGTAAAGCTCAAAGCACACATTGCACCTCACACAATTATAGTGGGAGACTTCAACACACCACTTTCATCAATGGACAGATCGTGGAAACAGAAACTAAATAGGGACACAGTGAAACTAACAGAAGTCATGAAACAAATGGATTTAACAGATATCTACAGAACATTTTATCCTAAAACAAAAGGATATACCTTCTTCTCAGCAACTCATGGTACCTTCTCCAAAATTGACCATATAATTGGTCACAAAACAGGCCTCAACAGATACAAAAATATTGAAATTGTCCCATGCATCCTATCAGATCACCATGGAATAAGGCTGATCTTCAATAACAACATAAATAATAGAAAGCCAACATTCACGTGGAAACTGAACAACACTCTTCTCAATGATACCGTAGTCAAGGAAGGAATAAAGAAAGAAATTTAAGACTTTTTAGAGTTTAATGAAAATGAAGCCACAACATACCCAAACTTATGGGACACAATGAAAGCACTTCTAAGAGGAAAACTCATAGCTCTGAGTGCCTCCAAAAAGAAACTAGAGAGAGCACACATTAGCAGCTTAACAACACACCTAAAAGCTCTAGAACAAAAGGAAACAAATTCACCCAAGAGGAGTAGACTGCAGGAAATAATCAAACTCAGGGGTGAAATCAACCAAGTGGAAACAGGAAGAACTATTCAAAGAATCAACCAAAAGAGGAGCTGGTTCTTTGAGAAAATCAACAAGATAGATAAACCCTTAGCCAGACTTACTAGAGGGCACAGGGACAGCATCCTAATTAACAAAACCCCTTTTAAAGCAAAATATTTATAATCAAATACAAATTTTCCTTTTGTGACTTGATACTCCTAAGTAGTAAATACACCATTTCTGTGTAGACACAGTGGCATGACATAACTTTTACCCCAGTTGTCTTTGTGATTGATAATTCTTTAAGAAATCATTATTACATTTGATAATTGTATCATTCATTTAAGATATAAAGTAGAAAAGTATTAGGGAATCTCTAAATTACTCCATTAAGGTAACGCACATCCTCCATCATTCTTTTCACTCGTACATCAGGCAGCTTGGACGGAAGTTATTAAGAAAATCATGTGCTCAGTTCTGCCATCAGGTTTGAAGTGGAGCTCTTCAGTGCTGCCTGTGCATATGGGTTTGACAGCAGCACAGAGTGGCCCAGCTCAGTGAAATGAAGGGAGAACGGGAAGAATCTGCAAAGGAAGGCAAAACTGTCAGACTTGTCAGAGAGGCACAAAGAAGATCAGGAGGAGGGCTAAAAGGAAGCAATCAAAAAGTATTTTGAGGATAATGGAATCTGCTGGTGAATTCTGCTTTCGAAGATGAGAGGGAATATAGAGGAAGAGCTGGATGGAGAGGGCAGAGCGGTGGAGAGAAGAAATGACATTCAGCTTAGAATGATCAGAGTCTATTTAAAGGACCAAGGAAAGCACGTGCTGCCTGTCTTAGTCTTACATACATATAGAAGGGCAATAGAGTACAACAAAGTTTAAGAAATAGGTAAGGAAGGGGGGAAATGTAGACAATTTACATTTTCTTGGCTTAGTATAGACCTCCTGACTTGTCTCTAGGCCCATCCATTGAGCGACAAACACAAGTCCAACTGCAGGTAGGATCCCCAGAGATATCTAGATGATGCTAGTGTGCCCTTGTTTGCTTCGCTTATTTAGCACTTACCTCATTAGCCTCTTTCACAGATTTTATTTCCACTTAAAGTATTTGTTGTAGGCAGTGACATTATTTCTCTCAGAGCTTGTAAGTGTGTTAACCAATTTACTCATTAACTTTTCTCATTTATCAAGCACTTCTTTTGTTTATTTCTTAGGAACCAACAACTATTTCGGCAATGGAGCTTTCTACTAAACAGGTACTATCATAATATAGTATAGTCATCCCTGTGTTTTGTTAATTTTGCATTTGAACTTGACAGATTATCTTAATATCCAGCATATTTTATAGATTGGTAGGCAAGCAGGTAGTAAAAGACATCAAGTGCAAAGAGGTATTGTTATTATAACAAACTAAAAGAATGAAAGTTTTATCATCTGTGCCTTCTGAATTTGTTTCCCTGATAAATGATAACAACAATCTTTAAATTTAGATTTATAGTACTTCAGTGTCTAATGATATTTTACTCAATAGCTATTTTTGTATTTTAACAGTGTCCATATACATATTTTAAATTTAGTAAAGTTAGATCATTTTAGAATAAAAGATTTAAATTTTATTTAATTTTACACAAGTAGGCAACATACACCATATAGGTTGATGAAATATTATTTCATATGTTCATAAAAGTAAGCAATGAGGAGAGACCATTGGTCCTGAGAAGGCTTGATGCCCCAGTGTAGGGGAATGCCAGGATAGGGAATCAGGAGTGGATAGGTTGATGAGCAGGGGGAAGGGGGGTCAATTGGGGGGGGGTTGGAGAGGAAACCAGGAAAGGGGATAACATTTAAAGTATAAATAAAGAAAATATCTAGTAAAGAAAAAGTACTTATGTTGTTTGGAAGATCTTAACAGGTAGCTCTTACATTCAGTAGTATTGTGGTCATGAGAAGAGAAAATTGGTCACTTTGGTTAAGCGTACAATCAAGCACTACCAAATTGTGTATTCTACAACTCTAAGAATTCAGAGTTTTAGAGTAGCTCATGATTAGTCTTTTCATTTATAACAAATGGATGTTTTACCAAGACAAGAAAGAAAAACAACTTATTTCTCAATACTGTGCTAAAGATATGACACAATTTGACTTCTAAAAATTATGTTTTCTACATCACTACCTACTCTTCAATCCATTAAATGAATGATAATTTTGGAAATAAATGAATATACTGAACAGAGGTCTATTAGCAAGTAGCAGAGCATAAGGATGAAAACGAAGTTGGCTGCCCCTTACTGCTGTAAAAACTTATCTATAGAACTGTGAATGTAAGCCTCAGTTGGGATATAAGAGTTATTTCTGATCTGTTTGCCTGTTTTGCCTTTGACATTGTTCCACCTCTTGAACAAAATGATAAATTATGGTGCCAACAAAATGCAGCGTGTACCCTTTCCACACAGACATATCAAAATAGATTGATAATCTCCCAGATATTTAAACTCAGAGTGCTTACATGATTGACCTGATACTGCTATCGTACACCTCATTAACATGTATTCACCTGTTCTTCACATCTAAAAATTGTCACATCTTGGCAAGGAAATCCGGGGCTTTCCAGGATGCAAGCTAGACAGGGATAATCTTTCCTGTAATGATTTTTCAAGGTATTTATTTATATTTATCCTCTGCTAGACTTAAGAGCCAATCCTTACTGAATTACCTCTAAGTCTAATTTAGTAATACATCTTGTTTGAAAATGAATTAAGGTTTTTAAATATTTTAATATAATGCCCATTAATACAACATTCAAGTAAAAAAAAAAAAAGACACAATTTCACTCACTCTTAGAAGTTTTAAAGTGAGGAACCAGCAGTGATGAAACTAACCTTCTAGATAATGAAATCACATCCAGCTCATGGCTCATGATGTCATGAGGAGGCTAGTGAAATCTCCTGTGGTGATGTTAAATTGGGCAGAAAAAGCGCATCGGGTTGCTAGCTAGTCACTGGATTATGCTCAGTGATGCCTACATGCCCCAATGCTTCATGTGGATAGCATGATAATTTTTAGGTATCATTAGTAATCCTGAAGAATTATGGTAAAATTAAAATGACAGTGAATTACATTTAATTTAGGTCAATTTATTGGAGTTTAGGTTTTCATGATCATTAAGTCATTTGGATGGCTATACTTTTTTTTTTCTTTTTCTCATTTTCCTACACATATCTTTTTTCTCTTAAAGGCATGTGCCTGATGTAGTTACTTTTTTTGAGTAGTTCTTTTTCTACTCAAGTATCATATAACTATAAATTTATAACTATGTGTTTGCCATATGCTTCTTAAACATTATTAAACAAGCATGAGGTCTTTTGTTAGAAAGGCCAATTTGCTCAGTAACCTTTTTAAGCAAGATTACAAAGCCAGGACTAACTGTTACACTTAATCCACCCACTTTGGAAGTGGAGGCAGGAGATTTGCGAGCTTAAGACTAGCCTAGTCTATATGACAGTATCTCAAAATATCCAAAGCAAATCAGATGCCAGTGTTGGGTAATCATGTTCCTGATCATTGTTACCAACCATGTTTCTGGTTATTGCTGCGGCCCTCTAATTTCATATTTGCTTAAATATTGTGTACCTGCATCATCTCATTAAAACTGCTCTTATTTAATAGATTTCTAAATTTATTGTTTTAAAAAAATGAAATATGTTCTCTTATTAAGGAATCAACAAAATTTCCTAAACTGTGCTGGTTTATAGCCTCAAATATAAGTATTTTGCTTAGCTTTAAGCAGTTTCTATTATCTATAAAAAAAATTCTCCTCTAATAATTTTTAGATTTCAGTGAATATTTCAGCCTACATTCAACTTCATACAGATACAGATACACACACACACACACACACACACAGACACACACACACAGAGACACACATACATACAGAATATATAATATATATATTCATAATATATATATATTCTGTAAGTGAAAATCTTTGAAAATGCAATGTTGACTATGTGCATTTCTATTAGACAATCTATAATGTCAGAGAGCATCCTTTTTTTCCCAATGAAGTTGTTCTAAAGTCAATTTTCATCTAAATCCTATAAAATTAAAATATATTTTTAAAGTCTTTTTCTGTGGGTTATTATTATATAACTCAATATTTATATAACTCTTAAAAATTTATTGCATCTTTACTCATCTTGTATGAGTGAGGGTTGTCACAGTGCAGTTATGTATGTGAAGATCAGAAGTCAGCTCTTATGCTCATCATGTGGCCCCGGAATCTGCATCAGAATATCAGCTTAGCAGCAGATACATTTATCTGATTAACCGTGTTCTGGCATAGTATTTATGTAACTTTTACTTAAGACCCTTTATATAATCAGTCCTCTAGTAAAAAAAAAGAGCATGTCTCTCCCTTACCTGTTGCAATCAGGTGCTTAAAGCTTGTTTCTAATTCACTAAACCAGTATTATCTGCTAGACCTTGGAAGAAATGATCGAAGTCAATTTTAATACACACACATGCACGTGTGTGTGTGTGTGTGTGTGTGTATGTGTGTGTGTGTGTTAGTTTTAAAAGCGGCAGTCTGAAGAGTGTTTTCTTAACTCATCTGCAGCAACAGCTGTACATTGGCTCAACTGCGGGAGTGGCACAGCTTCCTCTACACCGCTGTGACATCTATGGCAAAGCCTGTGCAGAATGCTGCCTCGCTCGGGACCCTTACTGTGCCTGGGATGGGTCCTCATGCTCACGCTATTTTCCTACTGCAAAGAGGTAAGGTGAACAGTAAAGAGAAAATATAATGTTTCTTGGCAGCTGGACGGATTTGTTTTATAGAACAGCCCTTTATAAATAAGCACGCACCTTTCTGTGCAAATAAGATTTGAGGTGGAATCTGTGGTGCACTGATGTCTTCAATGTATTAATACTGATTAGCAAATGTTTGTAAATTTATTTAGCTCAAGAATTTTTTATTTGTCCTTGTTAATACTACATCATCTGTGGTTACAAGATTTTCACTTGAAACATAAAGGTACATAATAAAATCTGATATTTTATGTGTGTATGCGTGTGTGTGTGTGTGTGTGTGTGTGTGTGTATGCGTGTGTGTGTGTGTGTGTGTGTGTGTGTGTGTGTGTCTGTACTACTCATGCATTCTAAGTGTATTCTTTTTATTTACAATTATTTTAGATGGAATTTTTAAATAAAAATTAAGTTTTAGTTGAAGAGTTATTAACAGGTCAGGTGCCAGGGAGATGGATTGATGTGTAAAGTGCTTATTATACAGTAAGTCCCCGAGTTCAGGTTCCCAGAACTCTGGGGAAAACCTGGTATGAAGTCATTGAGAATGAGGGGTACAGAGACAGAGGGATCTTGAGAGCTCACTGATTCGCTTCTCTAGTAAAAGTGGTGAGCTCCAAGTTTAGCCAAATCAGTGGACTCCAGATTCAGTGAGATAATCCCCTTTCAAAATGATGATGATGATGACGACGATGATGATAATGATAAAGTGAAGAGCAACATAGAAAGATACCCATTTTCTACCTCTGGCCTACAGAAAGTACACACATATACATTCACCTATATTCACTGAATATATATATATAAATAAGATATATATATATATATATATATAATATAGACTTGCATGACAAAAACATTTTGAGAACAACACATATAGATTAGATATAATTGCATTTTCCTATGCAAATTCAAATGGGAGTTTGGAGAGAAGAAAGAATATGATAAAATAAATTGTATAAACAAGTTTTAAAATAAAAATAATAAAACAGAATGGGAATTTCAATTTTCACATTACATAGAAATGTTAGACACATCCTAAAATTTCAGACAAATTATTTTACTGGTGTTTAATAAAATACAAACAGTTTTTAATTTTATATAGCGTCAATATCATCATATTCTCTCCTGTTTGCTACTAACTACACCTTTTTTTTTATTGATATATACTGTTTGAGGAAGAGGTAATGATGGATGAAAGGAATATATACAATGTTATATATATTGTTATTAATGTTATATATATATATATATATATATATATATATATATATATATATATATATATATATTGTTGTTAATGGTCCTTCAAGCTTGCCACCATTCTCAGTGACCTTGCAAACACTGATTGGGTCACCACCATACCTAACCCACTGCACTTTTGGAGCAGTATGACTTTGTTTTAGCACAGTCAGTCTTTCCAAAACAACTCTGTCAGCCTTTCACAGTAGGAAAGTGAGTTCTGTGGCATTTGTAATATTACAGATGCTATAGGAAAACACCTACTAACTACACCTAACATCTACTTAATTATTGCATTGATGTTTTAGACACAATTGTTTGAATATTAAATCATCTAAACCCGGGGCTAGAGAGATGGTTCTGTGGTTAAGTGCACTTACTGATCATATAGGGCACCCAGTTCAGTCCCCAGACTCTCACAGATGGTTCACAGTCAGGTATAACTCCAGCGTCAGACCATCTAACTCCCTCTTCTGGTCTCAAGGTGTGTGCAGGAATGCACAGAGATTCACAGACATATCTATAGAAGAAAAAAAAGAGAGAAAGAAAGAAAGAGAGAAAGAGAGAAGAAAGGAAGGAAGGAAGGAAGGAAGGACGGAAGGAAGGAAGGAAGGAAGGAAGGGTTCTTTTCAAATAATTACCTAGAGCTTAACTTATCATATAATTTGAGCACAGAATCGTAGTAATACTAAATGTAAAACTTCTACTATAGACTACATACATAAAACAGTTTTCTTACTCTTTCAAAATTCCATATTTATCTGTTATACTTAGTATTTCCATAATTCGTTGGGATTTTACATTAGAAAATACTTAATTTGGAGATAATATGTATTGATTAAAGAAACCATGACTAATTTAATACAGAAATATACCATCATTACAATAATAACTCTGAATTATTTAAGGTTAAATTTTATCCTTCTTAAAAACTGTTTATCTCTAGTTACTCAAACAGACATGTGCAAATCTTATCTGAACGAAAAAAAGGAATCTTCCCTTCGTACAAAGTAATAATGAGGAACACTGAACGATTTGGTGATGAGAGGTTCGAATTTTAATCAAAGAAGGAGAAAAGAGATAAACATGACTCTAATTTGAACTGGTATTTATATATTGAAAGTGGTTCTCACACACCCATAAATTAAAACCCAAAGAATTTTCATAAGTTCTCTTGTTTTCCTTGTGAATTATGGATTTTACTTAACCTAATTTCATATGTCTCAGACTAGATATGTCCTTGGAACGGATGCATGGAGGCCTTGTAATTTATATGTTCTCTGTGGTGGCATTTTTTGAAGTTTAAGTGACTGAGAAAGGCTTTCCCCGATGCTTTGGGGTTCATGTTTCACAAGTTCTCTTGTTGGCTCAATTTTCAAGTGTACACATCTGCTTGATAGTCTCACTACTTCTACAAATAGAAATCTATAAATACTTTAGCCTTCTAACTTTATGAATACAGTAATGGGTTCCATATTTACACTTCTCAGTGACCATTAAATGATGGTAACTAATTTTGTAGCAAGATAATACCTCTAAGATTTTTAAAAGAAAAAGAAAAGAGACAAGTAATCAGTCAAGATGGCCACAGGGTCTGTGTCACACAGCCATTCTCCGTAGCTCTGATCTCAGCTTACACATCTATTTTGAATCTAATAGCAGGGCCCACCTCCTCCTCCACGTGTGTCTAACTGCATGGGACCTCCACATACAGTTTGCAGCACCAGGAAATGACACTAACAGTGGTTTGATGCATATATTCTGCTTTTCTGTAAAAGAGAGGGTCATCTTGGTTTACCTACTCTCCTAGCAAAAGGAGACTTCACCCTTAAGTGCAATTTTTGTAATTCTTTTCCTCCATTTCTCCAAGGCGTAAATAAACTGATGTGCAACCATAGCCATATAATAGGGCAGCCATGGTTGTGTACATCTTGAAACCCCAGCAAGCTAAAACGAAGAAAGAAAGAACCAAAGACTGGAGGCATAGCACATAGTCAACGGGACAGCACTTACAACAACAGGCTCTGAGGTTCAATGACTAGCACCACAACACATCAAAGAAAATACAATAAAGATGCTTTTCTATAAAATATTGATATAATACATTTAAAAGGCAACAAAAGAAAGAATTCTTAGACTAATACATCAAAGTTAGACAATAGCATATTTTAAAAAGATTACACATAGATATATAATCGCAATGTGTTGACATCAGACTCCTAAGTCCTTGATAGAATTGTGGGAGCAATGAGGAAATGCAGACACAATGAGGAAAATCATCAGTCACGTGGATTCTAATATTCAAACTTACAACCACACTGGAGATCAGAACAATAGTTATGCTTATTGAAGAAATGGGTTGTTGTCTCTAAAATGAAGTCTAGAGCTCCTCAGGGTTAGATTTTTACTGACTGATTCCTAGTAGAAAACAAGGCAGAATGTCTATTCATGATGGTTATGAGTCCCTTGGTTGCAGTGGCTAGAGTTCAGTGTATTTGTTTCCCAGTTTTGTCACCTTTCAGTCCCCGTATCCAGCCACACAGGCTGCAGATGCATATCTTCCTCTCTTGCCTATGGGATTCAGTGCAGATTTGATTCTTCATTCACATCAGAGATTTAGAATAATATCTCTTGAATGTAATTCTTTTAGGCGCACAAGACGACAAGATATAAGGAATGGAGACCCACTGACTCACTGCTCTGACTTGCAGCACCATGGTAAGTCACTCTTTACACTTCCAGTGCTAAAGCCTTAGGTGTGCACACATTGTTCCAAGACCAGTTAGGAGGAAATGTGGTCTGGAATGAAGAAGATGCTGACAAACTCACAAAACAGGAATATATATTTTGATCTCAGGTATAATATATTCAAGATTTTAGATCTTAACAAGATATAGAACTTACATTTCTTACATGAACAAAAGAAGTCAAATCTATTAATATACTCTTATGAATTAGCAACACAAAGAAATAGGCAAGAGAAATTTTCATTAAAATATATCAAATAAATTAATAATACATAGTGTTAGAATGGACCAAGGAAACCATATATCTATATGCTGGTGATGGTAACTCTTTCTGCGTGTTTAAATCAAACAAACAAACAATGTAATATAGTATAAGACACATCCTTACATTAAAATACTAGCCATATACTTTCTTGAATTGAGCAATTTGGAATCAATATATTGAACCAAGATATTGAAACATTTTAAATGTCAAAGTTGCTTATTTAAGCTGAAACATCATATAACCTCCATTTAATATATATAAGTTGCTCCATTTAATATATATAAGCTTATTCTCCCTGTTTCAATTTATGAGGTAAATAATGAAGCTGTGCTTCCCTCTGCTGGGGAAACTTCTAAATGGCAATGGCACTAATAAACAGTTTTTAAAAATAATAGTTAACATGCAAAGCATGAACATTTTAACTGAACATAATTATTCTGTTTTCTCTTCCAGTGTCTTTTACAGTGATCACAAAACACTCTTTGTATTTTTAAATTAATTTGAATTTGATTTACTAGGTGTGTACAATATTCTTATTGTTAAAGGGGGGGGACCACCCCCACACATAGCACTTGAATATGCATTACAAAATCTGTTACCTTCTTGAAAGGCAGGCCTCTCTGTGTGTAATCTCAATGTGTTGGCACCAGACTCATAAATCCTTAGTAGAACTCTGGGAGAAACAAGTGATGTTGGAACTAATGCTTTAAAATCAGCAATTTTTAAATGTTTTTGGCCAATGGCTGCTTTCCTGTGGGTTACTCTCCTGATTTTGAAGAAGAAAGAAACCATTGAACAAGAGCAAAGGTTCTGCTCTGCATCTCTAAGGAAAATGCCTGTACTAGTATACTCTTCCTGTTCTACAAGTAACATAGTCTACTACTCCAAAGTACTCGATTTACTTATTTTTATGAACTTATTTCAAGTAAAATTATTGTAATATGATTCTATTACTTCATAAATAAGGGGGTATTAATTAGTAATTCATTATATTGAAGAAATTATGGGCTTGCACATTGAGAGTTAGAAATAAGGACTGGAAACAAAAGCAGGAGAAAAAAATTCAAAGTTATTTCCAATCAGACTGTAATCTATATTTCTGTATGGGCTTTGTTACATTGTAATGGATATAGCATTGGAAATATAAGAAACATCCAGTATACCCAATGTGATTTTAAAAATAATATCCTTTTAAAGAAATATCATTATGAATGCTAAAGTATGTCTCAGTTAGTAAAGTAATTCAAGTTTTATCTTTAGCACATATGTAAACACCAGGAATCAAGGAGTGTGACCTCAACACTTCTGAGGCAGAGACAGGCATATCCCTGAAGCTCATTGGCTAGATAGATATCCTAACTGTCTAGTCTGAGGTCCTGGAGTGGAATCCTGCCTCCAAAACTAAAGAAGACTATTTCTGAGAAGGAACAACATTGGTGATTGCCCTCTGGTCTCTATGTGCATGTAGTAGCACACTACTACATATGTACATCCACAAACCCACAACATGCACACATACCTGCATACACACAGAGAGAGAAATACCAATTTAAGCTATCGTTCAACTAACAATAATTGATTATGAACCTGTCACAAAACTATTCTAAGAATGCATCATCTTGGTGATGCTTCTATTTGTTTAGCAATCTAGTCCCTTTGTAGGAAAGTTCTTATACTATATCAAAATAATATCTACCATGGATAGAAATGTCTCATATACAAATGGTAAAACTGACCAAGGACTTTTTAAAAGTGAGATTGTGCTTCAATTATTGTTGTTCATTTAATGGTTTTACGTGAGATAATGTTGCCTATTTTGAAGATATAATTTGGTGGCATATATTGGTTTAAGTCTATGAAAATTAGCTACGCAGAATTGTTTAGCTATAAACAGTAAAGTCTTTGTGAATGAATTCTTCTCCAGATAATTCAATTAAAATACATATTAAGATGAAATAGAATAAGGATAATTTAGTGTTACAATAACTATTTTTAGTTTCTTTTTGATTGGTATGAGCTTCTATTATATGTTTAAGATAGATGGAAGGAAAGGTCCAAACAGCCCACAAAATTCCACTGCAATAAAACACTTCTATCTCAAAGGTCCCTGTGCCTGTTGGCTGCTTTTGTTGCTAATTGAACAAACATAAAGCATACTCACCATGGGTTACAGGAAAGTTCAATTGTGTAGAAAGTAAGTTAGGAATCCCCATTTGGCCAGGCTCAGTCCTACCATTAGGGATCCGTGAATTATCTCAGAATAGTACATGTCAATATTTAAAAGTAAATGGGCTCCAATCCAGAGCCCAACCCTGTTTAAATCATGTATGTTGTCTTGCTAATGTCACTTCTCACATTCAATAAAATATATGTGCTCATATGGAAACAAGTAAAGATATGTGATGTTGTTTAACAGAAAGCTCCTAAGCAACATGAAGCCAAATTATACACTTCAATATGATCACTTCCAGCTGTAATGGTAAACATATTCTGTCACACTCTATATTTTACATATCCTGAAATTTTAATAAAGTGACTATATATAAAATAACATGAAATTAAGGTGGAAGAAATTGCACTTCGGATGAAACCTTCAACACACCCTTGCTGAATTTCCTCATTTTGCAAAACATCACTGGGCTGAACTATTCTGGGAGAAACAAAAATCCATTTCACTTCTCTTGATCCCAGACAGTCTTCTCTCTCGCCATAGCCATTCATCCAAAACCTACTATCAACCCTAATAGCACATGAGTGCTGGGAAATCTTTCTTTCCAATCACACACCAGGCAGAATGCTAGCATAGAATCCAGGTTGTTTGCAATCCATTCCATACCCTCAAAAGAGAATATGTGCCTGAAACTGGAGATTGTCTAACTTCACATTTAAGAAAATGACTGGCCACATAAATTACGTCTCCACTGTGGCCGTTTTTTTCTCTCCTTACAAACCAAAATGAGCTGTAACACAATTTATGATTTATATCCAGAAAGCAAAAGGCTAAATTTTTTTAAGTCATACCATCATCTTATATTTCTGGATCAGGATCGTGGAGATACTTTATGCCCTATCTTCTAATTTAGTGATATCATTCGATTTCACTTTCTAATAGTTTTCTTGGCTGTTCTGCACACATGCATTCTCTTTTTAATGTCCCACAATAAAATACCCACAGAAGTCAGTCTTCTAAATTATCTCCACACCTAGCCCATTTCAAGTTATGTCTTGATTGGCATCAAAATCATGCCCAAATTTCATAAACTCTCTTTGGCAGTATTGTCTTGCTGGTCAAGAGAGACATAAATTTAATATTTTGTTGATGATTTTATGGTCTGTACTTTACCATCTTCCAAATATGAATATGAGCATTTAACCCAAAGAGGAGCCTTGAGATTTGATCTAGGGACTGATGTCATCCTTTTAAACCTCCAAGTTCCATAAATTATGAAATACCACTTGTGAGGGAAATACTGAAGATTAAATGTACTACTGCATCGTAGACTGCTAAGAAATAAAATGGCCCAAGAATGTCAACTGAGTGCCAGATTCTAGATTCAATCTTACAGATGCAATCCTAGTGAGAAATGAACTTCTGTGCAGATGAGAGAAACAATGAAAAAAATGCCTATCTCAGTCATAATTATACATGGAAGGAAATGGAGAAAAAACGCTCTTTGAGGTTTACAATATTTTCATTTATTATTTTATTTACAAAAATGTTCATCTCATCCAAGATAATCTATTTGTGCACTTAAATTTAATTATTATGAAGTGGGACTCTAGGCTGTATGCATTTCCTTTTTATTCTGAAAGTTATAAGAATCAAATACCATTATAGTACAAGATGGTGTTTTCATTATTGTTTATCGGAGGTTTCTGCCTCTGCAAATGATTGCTTCCTATCTCCCATCAAATTGCTTGAGGAAAGAAAATGAAAGATTAAACCCTATGTTTCCTGTTCCATTTCTTAAGCAGTTCTTCCTATGGCAAACAAGCTCTGGCATATAGACTATTTTGCTTTCTCTGGTAATGCATGTAAAATCATGAAAATAAAATTTACCAGATGTTGTACATAGACTCATAATAGTACATTATATACATATATGAATATACTGTAACACACACACACATACACGCACACATGTGTTAGTACTCCAGTAAGCTTTTGTTTTTCGTCCTGTCCTGAACTAAGAAGGACTGTAGTTATATTATATACTACTACGTGAATATAGCTGTGGCAAGTATAACTATTCCAATCTCATGTAATATTTCATAACACGGGTTTCATCATTATTTCTTTTCTTTCTTTCTTTCTTTTTATTAGATATTTCCTTCATCTACATTTCAAATGTTATCCCCTTTCCTGGTTTCCCCTCTGAAAATCCCCTATCTACTCCTCCCTCCCCCTTCACCCCAACCCACCCATTCCCATTCACAGCCCTGGCATTCCTCTATACTGGGGTATAGAACCTTCACAGGACCAATGACTTCTCCCCTTGATGACCTGCTAGGCCATCCTCTGCTACATATACAGCAAGAGCCAGGAAAATTAAGATACACTAATATATTAGTGACAAGAAAGATGCTTTGTCCAATATAATTATTCCTTCCAAAAGATACAGCTAAAATTTCGTAGCCTATCAGTCTGCTTATCCCTCCTCTCACTGTCTATACACTGACTAGCACATTGTAAGAACCAATCCAACCAAATAAGTATATCACTAAAAGAAATATTGAACACTATCTAAATTTTAGAAATCAAAATGCTTTATCCAGGACCAAAAAAAAAAAAAGAGTCTGATTTGGGGGCTATAATATAGTGTATAATTTAGGTTTGCTTTTTAAAGTTGATATCTTATATACTTATATTTTCTGTAAGATCTCATTGATCTTTTTTTTCTTGTCAGCTCACATTCACTGTTTATTTTATTTATGCTGTTCACATTTCTAGTAGATGGGTTAAATAGAAATGCATGTGCTTTCATGCACAAGTAAAAATGAGAGCCCGCCCATTAACGTTTACAGAGACTAGTGGCTATCACCATCACCACAAACATTGAAAAACATGTCACAAGCATTCTATTGATAAACAGGTATGATTCCCTTCACATGCTATATTATAATTTATATTAGATTTTTAACAGTCCCCAAAATATATACAATTGATAAATTGCTTATTAGCCATCTAAATATGCAGTTATCAAATGCATAGAAAGGCTATGGTTTCAGTGAGTTTTTCTTCATTTTAATTTTTAATTTTATCTTATTCCATGAAATATATCCCATCATCCATGATATCCCTTGTAATTGACTGCTGCGACATTTTTTTCCTATACTTGAAATTGTTTTGCTGATAAAATGGATTTCTGGACAGTCATCTAGACCAGTAAGAAAGTACTAATGATTATTTGTGCCAAAGAACACATTGCTATTGTTTTCTGTTTCACCCAATTTGAGGGCTATATTCACTTTTTTGCTGCTTGACCATTTAAAGGAAATATAGATGAAAAATATCACAAAAGCATTGTGGTAAGGCAATAAGAATTGATTTGTCTGAATACAGCCTAGTTACTTCATTTCCTAAGGAGCTGAAAGGGCTCGTTAAATTACTCTGTATCTGTCTGCGCCTCTTTTGACTTGCATTTGATTTTTATATTTATTGCCTAGAAAACTCAATTTTTAATGAAGGTCAAAAACATCAAAATCTATTACCAGAAATCAAAGAAGGAATGACTATGTGGCTTCCAGCCTCATCTGTCTGTCTCCTATCTGACATTACATTTTCCAAGATTGTTACATTGTTCACATTTCAATCTTGGGAGATGCTTATGGGGTTAAAATGAAGAATGAAATAAATGGGAAGCTGAAATGTGATTCCTTCTGTTTCTGTACTATTGGATGAAAATCAACTGCTAAATAAGGCCTTAAGCAACATGATATTTCTGGCCAAATGATGGATATCATGACTTTCTGTTGTTACAAAAGGAAGCAATTTATTTAACTCCGTTCTTTCCTCCCATTCTTTCTGCTTTATTAGTCTCATTTCATTTCCATAAATTATCCCACTAAAGGAGGAAATGATTAATTGAAGATTGCTTCCTCAAAAACATTATTTCTTGTCATTAGCAGCTGCAACATATTGAAACATTGTGTTATCCACCACACACTGGTGCTTTTTAAATAATTTTAATATTTAGATGCTTTCAATTATTTTGCTCTAACTATTCAAATTGCAGAACCCAGTAAAACTTATTATTCAGTTAAATAACTATATCCTTACTCTCTATGGTGGTTTCTATGACAAAGGGCTATAGTGTAAAATACATTTTACAGTGTTTCTAGTTATATTTTTTCTTTCTAGAAGTGTACATTTTCCATGAGCCATTGCTAGCATAGGCTTTCATGAAGAAGGTAAAACTATTCACATAAGTTATTTATACCTTTATCATCTTTTTATTTCATAGTGTAGTATTTTGATGTGGAGCATACTTGATTTTACTTGTCTGATTCTACTACATCTTGAATAATATATTTTAGAGTTATTAACATTAAAATATCCCATCTAAACAACAGTTTAATGAAATAATCTATCACATTAGGACTATAATTTCTTTCCCATTTTGCATTGATTTGGCTTACATTCTGTGCCTGTGAGTGTCAAAATCATTTAAGATTTCAGCTTTTAAATTCAGTGTACTTATTTAGGTTTCCCACTCAGCAAATATCTGGTAAGATTTCATGATTGCCTTTATTGCTAAAATTATGGTAGACACAGAAAGTAAGAGAGATGGCCAATTTAACAATTGCAAATAATATGACTACATTTGCCTCAAAGAGCAGAACAGTTCTAGAATGAATTGAAGCTAAGGTGTTTCTTTAATTCCTTGATGTTTTACAGAAGTAGGGTGGTATTAAAGGCACCTCATCACTCTCTCAGTATTGACTCTTAACACAGGATTTGACTTTTGAACAATGTAAGCTATTGTAAGTCATTACATTAGTATCATTGGTAATCATGTTCAACTGTTCTGAGTGCAGACACTCTACTAAATATCTTCTGTCGTGCTTTCGTACTGTGATGATATTTTTCTTTGTCTCTATTATGTATCTCTCTTAAAAACCAATCAGAAAAGTATAAGTAGAAGAGCGACAAGTGCCAAGTTCTCTGTAATTTGAAACAAGTTCTCTAAAGTCCTCCTTCTCTCAACCCCAAAGGAGGCAGAAAAGGGACTTATATGTGGAGGTATAAATATTTTTAAATTATGTGTGTAATGCTAAACACATTAAAAGCAATTGGAGTACATTAAGAACTTTGAATATCCTTTCTCAGTGATATCTCTGCTATTTTGAAATTAAAATAAAAATGATAATAAAACAGTGGTGATAGAATTTTAATCCTATTCATTGACAAACAGTTGAAACTTTTACTTCTGAAAGTTTGTTATCTGTGTCTTTATGTGTACATGGTTTAGCATATGCATACACATAGAAACTAGAAGAAGAAACTGCTGTGCACCTTGTCATGGGGCTAGATTTGAACTCTGGATACTCATGATTACATACCAAGCTTTCATGATTGCTGAATCCTCTCTTGAGCCCCTAATTAACAATTTTATAGTGATTTATTTTATTTTATTATTTTAATGGTCTGAGAAATTTAAGTTGTAAAATTCTTGCCTTCTTTCTTTATAAACAGTTTCTATATAAAATTCTGTAGGTAAAATACACCCAGTTGTATTGGATGACAACTAGTTTTGTGATTGTAAAATCATGGTGTTTTCTTAACACACAATGGAGATAAAACCAAATACTTTCCTTAGTTAACCTAGACATTATAGCAGGTGTTATAGTATATACCTACACCCCCAGCATTTGGGGTGCTGAGGCAGAAGGATTATGCATTTCTTGCCAGCCTTGAACTACATAGTAGGTGAGGCTTGTGGTGACCCCATAAAGCAACTGCATTATTGCATCATGCATTAAGGACAATTTTATCTCGTGGAAGTTGCATCATGGAGCTACCAACATATATTTTAAGCAAAAATTATTTAGAAGTTATAACTTCACATATTCCATAATTGCCACTAATCTTTATAATACATTCAAAAAAGTTTATAATCATTTTTTCTTTTACTAAAGCAAAATTAAGGTAAAGAAAAACTGTCAATGAAGAAAACCAGACAAGCTTACAGAGCAAAAGCCACCATGCAGTGAGAATATACTGAGATGCCATGGTGTATTATATATTTGCTTGATGGTGTTTCCTAAGATAGTGGGGTGGGAAGTAGAATCAAAGCTCATTTTTACTAGGCATTTGCTAGCAAAGAATCTCAATAATTCCTAAAACAGGAAATAACATTTCCCAAAGGTAGATATACAAAAAATACCGCAGCACAGATGCTTAACAACACTCAGATTGTTGTGACCAAAATACAGCAAGCAGCACCACTGAGTGTGGCTAGGGGCTCTGTCAGCATCCACACAGCTTCGGTAGAATAAATTATCCATTAACACTGTACGTTGTAGGGCAGCAGCTCTCGGGTCAGTTACTGCTTGATCCAGACTGAGATTTCAGATTATCCTTATCTCAAATATGCAGGACTTTATATCTTTTGGAAAATGAACGGTAGTCTTCCGGATTCAATAAAGCCTTTGACTCAAATGGAGTAACTATTACCTCAGTGTGTTCTATGAAAGTGCGTTATGCTACTGTTACAAATGTCTAGTGTGTTTGAAAATGGATAATAATCAAAATATGCAGTAGAGTGAGAAGACATCAATGGAAATAATATTTCTCCTGTTTGTACATTTTTGGAAGACCAAAGATGGACAGAAATGAGGGGGAAAGTGAGAGGATGAAACAGATCACTGTATTTTCATATTTCCCATGTCCAACAGTTTTCAAGTATTTGGGGAAGCAAAGTCAAGATAGATAATAGATGTATTATTATCTTCTAATCATGTTCAAAGTGTTTACACAGTAAGCTATAAGATATAAAGTGAAATAAATATAAATATAACAATGCAGTTGCATCTGAGTAGTGAAGTATAGCCACCACCTACATAAAAGTTCCAGTCCTAAGTTAGAAGCTGGTGATGGGACACAGGTCCCACTACAGAGAGTTCAACAGAAACAACTGAACACAAAAGAAATGTAGTCTTCGTATTTCTCGCTGATGCAGCAAAATCAATCTAACAGCACAAAAGCCAAGAATCTGTAACCAAATAGGACAGTAGGACATCTGTGTGCTGTTTGTGATTTATGGCTATTGGAACAGGAAATTTGGTTTCATTGGTTACTAGCTATAAGATGTTTCTCTTTCTTTTTGTTTGGAGAACAGGGAGAAAGAAAGGGTCAACTCAATTGACAAAGAGTCCTTAAGGTATTTGCAAGAGTAGTTATCAAAGCAAACTAGCTAACTGAACCTATGAACCAAAGCAGCCAGACTACTTCTCACTCGGACACTGAGAACCACACTATTCTTCTTCTTAAAGAGAGTCATAACATAGTACAAAAATGCTCTGTTTAAATCACGCATCATTATATGCGACTTAACTATAAAGGAGAATAAGATGAGTTATTTTATAAACATAAGGAATATATCTGTTTTTAAGATGGATTTTTTTTATTGCTACTTGAGAGTTCTGTTCCTACTGGAAAAGACAAACTGAATTGTTTTTCCAGCACTGTCAGGAATATTTGGTTTAATTGGCAGAAACAAGTCAGACCATGATTTAAAAATATATATATATATATATATTGAGTAGTTCTTTGAGAATTTTGTATGTTGTGCTTTGATTCCATTAGATTTTTTTTTTATTTTGTGTGCATGAACATTTTGTCTGCATGTATATAGGTATATTGTGTGTGTAGCACCCAAAGAGGCCGCGAGATAGTCCCAGACCTCTCAGACCAGACAGTTGTTAGCTTTAATGTGGGTGCCAAAGAGGCCGCGAGATAGTCCCAGACCTCTCAGACCAGACAGTTGTTAGCTGTAATGTGGGTGCCAAGCCAGAGGGTCTCGGCAAGGATAACAAGGAATCTTAACTGCTGAGCCTTCTCTCCAGGCCACAGATACCCACTTACAGCAAAGAAGTCTTCTGTTATTCAAGTCACCTTGGACTCACCTATGTGTAATCAAAAACACATGTCTTAGAGTTCTATCAAAGAGTCCCTCATTATTATAGACACCAGCATGAGAGATTGAGTCACACTGGTCTTCTTACCTATGCAACTGCAAAAACACATATCTTAGAGTTCTACTAATGACTCCTTCTTCATTATAGATACCAACGTGAAAGTATTTGGCCTAGAGGACATGGCTGTAAACAAAAATTTAGTACGATTTTTTTTGTCTTCATGGTGCCACATATATTGTAATTCAAGAAACTAAGACTGAATGAACCGTTTCTTCCCAAGTGTTCCAAAATTTCTTGATCAAGCAAGTTTACACTGTTGAGCAATTAACAAACATATATTTAATATAATCATAATTGATTTCCATGACAAACCACACTCATTATTCGTGGTATGTTGTATAGACTCTGCTGCACATAGCAATTCAACACTCCTCTTACCAAGGGACATATGTCTTACAACGTAACACAGAGACATGTAGAGGGGGAAAGGCCTGTCCCAATCATTATAGAATTGTGTCTACATATACATATGCATGCTGAATGCAAATGTGTGTGTACGTGTATATGAATGTGATTGTGTGTACATATGAGATAAACAATGGTATAGAATCAACTAATTGCTGCTGTTTATTTCTTTGTTGTTTTCAGGGTACTGATATTTAGCAAGAAGGGACAGATATGTCTCAGTGTCAGAAGAGTTTTTGTCCCCAACTAGGGCGATTGATAAGCAGGCAATGAGGCTGAGGCACTTAGAATGGCAATGTGATAGAAGTCTTCGCAGCACAGTGGGAGTTGTCAGTGGGAAGCACAGCTACACCAGAGACTAGAATAAAAACAGTTTAAAAAGCTTTAAAACCAGCATAAGCAAATCCTATTGCTTATGACAGACAAAAGCACTAAGTTGATTAGGACAAGAGTAAAGCTGTCAAAGTGAAGCCAAGGAGGAGGGAAAACATTTTTAAAATTAAGATCCTAGCTGAATTTGAAGGCGAAAGCAGAAAATTTTCATCTGTCTACACTGTCAACTTTCTGTGCATGTGAAAATATATTTATTATTTTCTAAATTAATTTAATGAGTTCCAGATTGTTCAGGATGTCATAATGGAAACAGGATTACACAAGATAACACAGAGTTTTGTTCTCTCACTAAGTTTTACCTAGCCTCTCTGTGTCATACTTTTGATCTGAGCTGTGTTTCAGTTACCACATTGAAGGAGGTTACATAAAGGGTAAAATAATAGAAACTTAATCAGGAAACAGATTTTTGTATTGCTGTGTTTTATTATGTGCTCCTGCCATGGTCCACAGCCTAACTCTGGAAAATAACAAAGGGTATGTCATTTTAAAATAAGAACAATTGAAACCATATTGCATTGTAATTATATGAGTTTCCCCTGAGCCATCCCAAACATTTCACACCAGTTGGACTTCAGGGCAAACTTGTGAATTATTTAGGGTTTATTGGCGGGGGGTATAAGCATCCTAAACTTTACCTTCTGTAAAATGATAGATAAGTAGTGGTAGGTAAATTTAATTTTACAGTTGGAAAACAAATACAAAGCAGCAATCTAATCTCTCAAAATTTTTTCCTTTCTGCAAAAGTCCAGACTGCTAGAAAAGTAGGTTACAAAAAGGGAGACCCCATGCACCATAGTACAAAGACTCAAGGTTGTAGTGGATATGATCAGATCGATTTGTCTTATGTTACTTGCTTGCAGACAAAACTCTTCATATACAGCCCAAAACAAAACGATTAATCAATTGAGGCAAATATTTGTGGCCTGAAATCCTTGACATATTTACTATCTTTACTCAATTTGAAAAATGATTTTGGAGTAAGCAACAACTTGCTGAATTTCCAAATTAATACATTAGACAATGGAAGTTACTAACTAACATTTTCTCACTTAACTTTGTATCATTGTCTAGATAATCATCATGGGCCCAGCCTTGAAGAGAGAATCATCTATGGAGTGGAAAACAGTAGTACATTCTTGGAATGCAGTCCGAAGTCACAGAGAGCCTTGGTATATTGGCAATTTCAGAGGAGAAATGAAGATCGAAAAGAGGAGGTACAGGGTTTTATTAGTTTCTAAATTAATTTAATGCGTTCCAGATTGTTCAGGATGTCATAATGGAAACAGAATTACACAAGATAACACAGAGTTTCTTCTCTCACTAAGTTTCACCTAGCATCTATCTGAACTGTTTCTATCTGGAACACATATTGTAGCCCCAATATCATTGACTTGGAGGGAGGAAAAGTACTGATCACTCCAAGACACCATGGAACCCAAACAGTAACTCCCTAGACAAGTACTCAGTGTGGACTGGGTGTGTAGCAGGCTGTGTATGAGAGCAAGCATACATTGGTAAGAGTCCCAGCCCAGGACGCACTTTGAGCACACAGTCAGAGTATTATTTCTTTCCTCGGTTTAATTATGAAGCGCTTATGTCTATCTACATTTGTGTATTAAGAAAAAAAAATCAAGTTTTCCTTGGTAATTTTAGTGTTTGCTCACTGATTTCTGTTAAACCTCTTGTCTTCTGCAAATGAGAAGTTGGAGGAGAGTTGAGTACTTGACTTAGGGGGTAGAAGTTGAGCCCCTCCATCACTTTTGGTATTAATTATTAAAACAGCCTCCAGATCTCTCGCCTCAATAGACAATTGGAACAACTTATACTCAGAAAATCAGAGAAAAATCACATAGAGAGCTCCAACATTTTAATTACTTATAAATATTAAATAAAGGTAACCAGATTGTTTCATTAACCTGTCCAAATCATTAAGTACAGATAATTTTACAAATGCAATGTGAACATGAAGGCAAAAGCAACCCCTATTAGTTTTTGTTGGTGGTGGGATTTTTTGGGGGGTGTTGTTATGTTTTTTTTTTAATGTTAAGCAGTTTTAAACTGTAGAATTATATTAGAAAAGTGTAAACTTGTTTTATACATTGATAAGCTATGCTTTCTGAGTTTTCTGTTATAAGCCCATAAGCCCTATTACAAAGAAAACATGAGACTAGATATATCCCAGAGTATACCCTCGTATTATGCCACATGCAGGACCTTGTGAACTGATAGTTCACAAAACCTAAAATATAAGCCACATTTCTTTTTGCTCAAATGCTGACATTTTATTTTATTCTTAACAAAGTATACTATGGATTCATTGTAATACATTGTTGTCTAGCTTTATGTTCATCTAGTTACTGTTTAATTCTCTAATATTGACTTTGTGTCATTCATATATATACATATGTATATATGTATATATATGTATGCACTTGCTTTTAAATTCAAGTATACCTTCATTTTCCCTCCAGTTATGCTAAATATTTTAATAGTTATAAGATATTCTATAAAAACAGTGGTATAGTAGAAATTTTCAAGTGGATCTATAAAACAATTGGCAGACCCTATAGCTCTTGTCTAAACATAGACTTTTTAATTTTAACTTAAAAATGTTAATTTCTAAAACCTACTTCAACTGGTATCTAAGTTCTTTTACCCAGAATGGCAGATCTTGTCTTTCTATTAAATCCGCATGCCTTCCTCTGCCTTTTCCTGATAGATCAGAATGGGTGATCATATCATCAGGACAGAACAAGGGCTCCTGCTCCGTAGCCTGCAGAAGAAGGATTCAGGCAATTACCTGTGTCACGCTGTGGAACACGGATTCATGCAAACTCTTCTTAAGGTAACCCTGGAAGTCATTGACACAGAACATTTGGAAGAACTTCTTCATAAAGATGACGATGGAGATGGCTCTAAGATAAAAGAAATGTCGAGCAGCATGACGCCCAGCCAGAAAGTCTGGTACCGAGACTTCATGCAGCTCATTAACCACCCCAACCTGAACACGATGGATGAGTTCTGTGAACAAGTGTGGAAAAGGGACCGAAAGCAACGCCGACAAAGGCCGGGGCACTCTCAAGGGAGCAGCAACAAGTGGAAGCACATGCAAGAGAGCAAGAAAGGTAGAAACAGGAGGACCCACGAGTTTGAGCGGGCACCCAGAAGTGTCTGAGCTGCGCCACCTCCCAAAACCTCAAACAAGTACAAACTTGCTTAGATAATAACTGGAAAAAATGCAATACACATGAACATTTCATGGCATTATGTGGATGTTTACAATGATGGGAAGTTCAACCGGGTTCCACCAATTTAAGTCCGTGAGGAACTTTCCCAGCAGGCTTTCTTCAGTATACCAACGCTTGACAGAGATCACAGGTGAGCATAGATGTTCACGTCCGCTGACTTAGTGTTTCCTCTGAAAGTTCATTTTGCTTCCTTCTTTGCCTGAGAAATAAAAATGTCATTTGCCATCGAAAGGAGAAAAACTGCATCAGCAAAGCCATTTTATTGAAGCAAGAGTTGAAAATAAACTGCATGGATTTAGTAAGCAGATGAATATTCCAAAACGTGATTGGATTCAAGGATGTTTTGTCTACCAGCACTCGTGTTTGTATGTACTGGAGAAGTAAAATAAGGAGAATGACACTGAGTGAAATAGTCTATGGAGATATAAAAACACAAACCACCCATCATCCAGAGTAATGGAGTACATTGATCTACTACTGATGTCTTCTTTCAGCTTTGATCTAAAGATGTATTTTATTAAAGTTATAATTTAAATGTACCATGGCAAATATGCAGTAAAGATTAGCTGTTTCCTAAGCTAGAGTAGGTCTTGTCTTGCAGTTACCATGCTATATCGTTTGTTTAAAAATTCCAACTGTGTGCTGCTTTTTTACATTGTGTTTTCAGTTCTGTAAGAGGCAGTATATCACTTTAGGTCCCTACTCACTGTACTATTACTTACTGACACCAAGAATTATGGTCTTCCCCTTTGAAGAAACCAAACAGATAGAAGGTTATCACCCTGACTTGCAAAGGTATTATCTAAGTTAACTCTCACATACATAATGTTTTCAGTCAACCAAAAATTAAGACAGCACAAAGAGAAGAAAACAGTCATTAGAGGCATCCTGAAGGATCAAGAGCAAAATTAAATTCATGTGTCTCATGAAAAGAACATTGTCTTAACAGAGTGTTGATAAAATGTCTTTCCCTCTTGGCTTGAATATTTGCATGATGTGTGAGGCATAGGACTCGCTCATGATTCCACATCCCACCAAAGATTCTATTTTCAGTCACTTAATGATTTCCAAAGCAGAGAGAAAGAGCGGGGGTGGGGGGAATCAGTGACATTCAGGACATGTTCTAACAACAAAATGACACATTTCTCAACTATTTCTTTGTGAATCAACTAAATTTTACCCACCCTGTATGATACAATTATTTGTCTGAACAACTTATAAGTGTTTTATCTCAATGAGAGTGAAACTATACACTTCACCTAGAAAGTGCAAAATTCTTTGTTTTATGAATAAAATATAAGATAACACAAAATGTTTCAGAATGTATAGCCTTTGTTGGTTGGAGATGATTTCCTAAGAATCATTGAGTTCAAAATGCTTAATAAATTCAACATTATAGACCAGTTCATTGGTGCTACAGGCCTCACTTCAGGAATTTTTTTCTTCGATCCTTCAGCATGCACAAAAATGCAAAGTAAATATCTTCTTGCTAAGAAATGAAGTGGCGTTGATATTTTAACTCCAGTTGTCTCCTAATTCTAATTAACTCAGTATTAACTTCTCACCTCAACTACACCAAATTGTCATTCCCTCGCCACTGAAATAGTTCACAGATGGAAGCTTCTGTTTCAGTTTTAATGATTATTTAAATAAAAAAACAATTTGTTGACATGTCTTTCATATAAAAGCCTAAAATCATCCTACATCTGATTTTAGGCTCATTGACTAATGGTGTTGCTTTTGGAAATATGTCTTCAAAGGCAAGCTGAATGGATGAATTATTTGAGATCACACTCTGAACAGAAAATATTGTCAGGAACATTAAGTGAGAGAAAGAGGGATGCTCCAAATAAGCCATTCTCTCATTTAATAGGGTCTTAACTGTCCAAACATTTAATGTTATATTTCATTCTAAATTTGCATCTGATACAAGTATATTGGCAATTACATAACTCTCCCATTTCTTTCTAGCTCTTAACAATAAAGGATCTAATGGAAGGAAGGTTGTTTAATAACTTTATGGATGCCTTTCAAAATCGGAATGCATTTTGTTTAGCACTAAGAAATAGCAATAGAAAACTGCTTAGGTTTCAATTAAAAGTGTTAAAAACAAGCAAATATATTAACATGTCTCAATCAATCACCATGTCTAAGTTTCAAAGAAAGTTATTGATTAACTAGGGAATAAATAAATAAATACACACATACATACATAAATCTTATGACAGTTATAACCTCCCATTGTGTATTGAGAGAGGACAGTTTGCACGAAGAAGAATGTCCCATTTACTAAGTAATTTAGATGGACTTTGGCATATGCATGTATCATCACAGGTAAGACCTGCCTAAGAGATGCATGTGACCTTAAGCAAATTACCACAGCAGTCTCACAATAGTCTCAAGTTGAAAAAGATACATCACAGTGGAGAGAGCAGGCCCCGCTGATAGCAACTGTAAAGTGTAAATGCATGCAAATGCACACTTATTGCTTCTTTTATGTATAATTTAGTGATTTATAATGGTATGTGTTTAATATTTTTGCTACCTACACATTAGACAAAGGTGTAAATAATTTTGAAAAGAGTAGAAAGAGCACTGTAAATTACAAGTTTCTATAGATGCTCCATTCCAGTTTGTTCACCATCATCCTCAAGTGCAAGATTTCCCATACAAGTGATGCGGTGGCTTATGTACTACTTAAGGGCAGAGAGGGTGTGCCCCTCGAAGAGCATGCTTTTTGCCAGGTCGTAAATTGTTCCGTATCTGTATTTATCATTGCATTTCAGATGGGAACTAGAAAACTGGAGAGAAAAATGTAACGATATTGCTGCTGTAAATTATTCCTTTTTAGCATGTATTCAGTTGCTAAATACACATTTCTTCAAAATATTTGAATTCAGATGTCTTTACTGTTCCATATAACATATGGTATTGAGGAAGATAAGCTTCGAAGCCTTCGAGAACCAGAGTCAGGAATCAGCATAATTAGCTAACAGATTTCTTCATTGTAGTATTCTGTAAACTGTGTTCTATATTTATAGTGATGATGTGAATTTTTTGCCCTTTAAACTAAATGCTGTTCTCTTTATGTCATACCTGGAAAGAACACATGGATGAAAGTCTTTAATCAGTGGATTATGATGTGAAGCATCATAATTCAAGATCAATACCGATTCCAGATGATTGGCATCTAGAGGCCTGTCCTGCAGCTCATGGGCAAGCACTGCATTAATATGGATTTATTTCTGTAATGTGTTCAAGTCCTTCTCTTATAAATACTATTTTAAACACATATTTAATTCACTGAAAGTCTGTCAGAGTTTATTTGCTTCAAAGACACATTTGACAAACAGGTCTTAGCACTATTATATACTAACATGATGGTTACAAACTGGCCTGGTGCCAAAGAATCCAAAGCTTTTAATTTTAACTTGGTAATAATTATTTAAGTCAATGTTAATATTTACAGTATATCTTTCCTTAAAGAAGCAAACATTATTTTCAAAAGTATGGAAATTCTATTAGCTTTATTTTAAAAACTTTCCTATACTAGCTAATTCAAAAATCACACATTTGTATATTAATAGATAAAGACAAACCCAAAGTGAAAGTTGCCCCAGAAATGGGTTTTCTTATAACTGGTCAACTTTCTTGATTAACCTAACCAAAGAAAAATCTTATTTCTTCATTTCCAACACCCAAGTGCACAAACACAGTCTATGGTAGAAATAAAACCAAATTAATAAAAGAGGAATGATTTTAAGTTATGATATTAGGACCCAGACGTGACAGCATCAACCTACAATTCCAAAAAGAGGGTAAAGCAAGAGGAATGTGGGTAGGAAGTCCACCTGGGCTAACTAATGGGATCCTACCTCACAGAAACCAACAAAACGATTAAAAAGAAAATAAAGTATAGCTTCTAGACACTTTGAGGCTCAAAACTAGACTTCTATCTGTTCAAGTCTTATGGAAAGATCATGACTGTGAACTTGTGATGCTAAGATGAAGGAGGTGTGGCTCTGCTTTCACAAAGCTCATAATGAAATGAAAGGTGACAGGAGTTATCATCACCATGTATGATAATCCATTTTTCTTCAGAATAGCCTTAGCAGCAACACATCTACCTTAAAAACCACTGTGCCCTGCTTACGGTTTGCCTGCCCCACTTATCACAGTGGTGTGATGTACTTGCTATGTACGTATTTCCCTTTCTAGGCTGAGATTTTCTTGAAGTCAGGAACTTTGCTTTGTTGTGACTTGGTCACTTGTAGCTCAAGCTGGCCTTTAACTCACACTGTAGCCAGGAGGATGATGTTGAGTCTGATCATCCTGACTTCCTGAGTTCTCAAACATACATCACCATACCAAGCAGGATTGTGTCCAGTTGTTTCTCTTTCTGGTGCCTTGTATGATGCCAAGTAACGCTGAAACTCGGCAAATCAGGGCTGAAGAGAACCATGTTGGAATGTGCAAAGTGCCAAATTAAAGGTCCCAGCCTAAATGCTGTCATTCAGAATGAAGGGAGCAACTAAAAGTTGAGAAGAGTCCAGGAGACTTTCAGAGAATATGTGACATGGCTTGAACTATCAGTTGGCTTTTCCTAGAAGAAGAAAGAAAAGCACCTCTAAGTAGAATAAATACAAGGGAGGCAGGAACAATGAAAATTCCTGTATTTCCCCCAGAGAACAAGTATTCCAAATGAATGGAGCACAAGTGTTCATTCAACAAAATAAAACAAAAACAAAACAAAAACAAAATATCATTCCTTAAGTCAAAATGGTGTCCTAATTTCTGAGTTTGAATTATTGTCCTATGAGTTTCAGTCATATTGTCATCCCTGGCATATATAATTCTATGTCAGGTATTTTTCTTTACTTCCTCCACACATGCCTTAGCTTCCTTCCTTTTTTCTTTTTCCTTTTATTGAAAATAGGTTTTTTTCATCACATAATATATCACCAATTACAGTTTCCCCTTCATCTTCTTCTCCAAGTTTCTCTCCACTTCCCTTATCCCATAGGGATCCACTCCCTTTCTGTCTCTCATTAGAAAACAAACAGACTTCTAATGAATAATAATAAAATTAAATTAAATAAGATAAAACAGAATCTAATGAGTGGATCTCTGTTTCTTGTGCCTTTTGTTTGGATCTTTTTCTTCTGTTTGTTTGTTTGTTTCATCCAACTCTGATGTCTTAATTTACTTAATACTGACCTCATTTAGTCTCCTCTCAGTGGGGGCTGTGTCAATGTACAATGACCCTATAGCCATTCAAAATATTTTTCTGCCAGAATCTTTCCTGTAGTTATTTTTGTAAATTAATTTATTTGTTTACATCCAAATGCAGCATCCCTCCCAGTCCCTTCTCACAGGGTTCCTCTCCCATCCCGCTCGCTCCCCTTCATCTCTGAGAGGGTGTTCCCTTCCTCCTGTATCACCACATCCTGATGCATCAAGTATCTGCAGGATTAGGCATATCCTCTCCAACTGTTGCCAGAGAAGGCAGACCTCTGCTGGATCCTTGGATCAGCCAGTGTATACTCTTTGGCTGGTAGCTCAATCTTTGGAAGCTCCCAAGGGTCCAGGTTAGTTGACACTGTTGGTCTTCCTGTGGAGTTTCCATCATCTTTTCAGGCCTTTAATCCTTCCCCTAGCTCTTCCATAGGGATCCTCAACCTCCATCCAGTGTTTGGTGGTGGTGGTGTCTGCATCTGTCTCAGTCAGCTGCTGAGTAAGAAGAGACTCTTAGAGGACAACTATGCTAGGTTCCTGTCTGCAAGCACACAGCATCACTAACAGTGTCAGGGATTAATGCCTGCCCATGGGATGAATCTCAAGTTGAGCTAGTCACTGGTTGGCCATTCCTTCAGTCTCCGCTCCATCTTAGTCCCTACATTTCTTTTAGCTAGAAACAATTTGAAATTGAAAGTTTTGTAAATGGGTTGGTCACCATGCATCAGCTAGAATTTTTGAGTTCCATGGAGGAATGGCAGAAAGACACTGGCTTCTTTGTTTAACCCCTCTGTGCACTAACTCAGTTCAAATGACAATTGCTATTCTGTTTACCCATCTGTAGTATTGGAAAAATGTGGCCTTAATAACCAGCTTAGCCTTGATAGTTTGCAGTACGGCTACTATAAAAACACCTTTCAAGTATGAAATTTGTATTTGTTCAAAGTCTTTCTGGTGGAGTAACTCATAGCCAAGCAACAGTGCAGGTCAGGCAAGCATATGTGATTAAAGGCAAAGATATATATTTTTAAAAAAATACAAAAAGTAGAAATAAAAGTAAAAGTCTTAGGTTCATTTTGAAATTGTCAACCTCACACTATTACATTAAATTGTCACTATTAATTTCCTAGAACAAAATGTATGTTCTTTTGATCTTTATATGACATGAATAGATATAATGTTTATTTATATAGAACCTAAACAAAAATCCTCATAAATATGTTCAAACCATCACAACATGCGTAATTTTGAAGTTTTACCTCACCCTCTCTTCTCTTTGTAAGCCTCGTTGAGCATTAGACATCAGTAAACATTTTAAACCCATGTCCTTTGTGTAGCTTATTTCTTAATGGTTTGTTTATCTTGTTGATAGCTAAATCCAGAAAAGTTTAAACTTTGAAAAGACAAACTTGTTCAAATCTAAACAGCTTTTCTATTTTAGCTATTTGGCATTTTTAAAGGAATTTATATTTCCAGGGTGGGTGTGTCCCAAGATTCAAAAAAAAAAGAGTAACATTTTTTTATCACTAAATTATTCATTCAATGATTCAAGATATTGCCAAATATGAGCACACATCAATATAGGCCCCTAGTCTTTGTGCACTTTTCCACACATTTCTATCAAACCTGGACCATGACTAATCTATGCATTTCATTTGAATTTTTCATCTACTTACTATGAGCAAAATCATTGGATATTTTCACTTTTAAGGTGCTATGAACCTAATGTCAAGTCCATTTAATTGTATTTGGTTTGAGTTAAGTGAGTGAAATTATCATCTAATAATTACTATATAGAATAAGAGAAAACCTGCTATCTATATGAAGAAGTGTACTATTAATGGCTATATTGAACATTTCCATTTATTAAAGGTGATCACTCAAAAGCATAAGTGTATACAGATACCAAAAATATTGTGTTTCCATCAAAATAGTCACTTACTCATTTGGCATTGCAATATACCATCATTAAGGTTTCTCTTTTAGTTCCATAACTCAAAATTTCTAAAGCACAGAACAAATATTTCAGATTATAATAGCCCTTACTGGTACATCTTTCTGTCATCCTTGAAGCCTGAAATTTAGAGATGGTGACTCTTTTCATATTTTTTCTCCTGTGCTCTTCTTTGTCACCTAACACTACTTCTTAAAAAAAAATCCTGTCAGGTATATCTGTATTTATTATTGAGAAGTATTCATAAGCTTTAAAGAAAATATCTATATGATATAAAATTATCTGAGTTATTGAAAATTCACCCCAAAACTTACACAGGCTGTCTTTGAAATGTGTTATAGACTATTATAATTTAATTTTAAATTATTGAGTAATCTAAATATAAGTAGACATTCAGAAGCGCTAATATACACTCTGGTGAGGTTACTGCTTGGTAAAATAATAGATTTTGACATCACTACAACAAAAGGGTTTTCAGAATATTTTTTAAAGTTTCCTGTACAAAGTAGGAAATGTTTATCAATGTATCTTTCAAGGAGAGAAATTAATGTACAGATTTCCTTACATTTAAAACCCAGCAAGCCTGATTGTCATTTGATCCAATTAAAAGTGAACATTTTGATGTTCTTGATCTGTGCTGCCACAGGACACCATGTTGATGTTCAAGATCCATGCGGTGGTATTGATGACTGCAGACTCAAGTGAGAATGAGAGGCATTGAAGGTTCCTGTGACAACCTCCACTACCACACACACACACACACACACACACACACACACACACACACACACACACACAACCCAGAAAAAGTCCAGATATAAATCTATTGAAGAGAGTCCTTATAAAAACATGATAAATATGTTGAAGTGTAGCTCTTCACAGTTGATGGCTTCTTGGGGGGTGGGGGTGGGAGGGAGCAAGAGCCACTAGAAGTTTTGTCCTGCTCCAGTGAGTATATGTGAAACAAAAATTAGACTTGGTGATAGGGGTAGGGGGTGACCCAAGGGTAGAAGAATAAGCCTGGAAGGAATGGTTAGCAAAGACAATAAGAGTATACTGCATGAAATTCCTACATAATTACAAAAGTTTTATGTTGGGGGGAAAAGTGAGCATTTTATTATTGTAGTGTATAACACATGACAAAAATGTAATGGAAAGTATATAGTAAATTACTAGGACAATATGAAATATTAGAATTCAGATCAGTTTATAATAATGTGCACAGAAATAAATAATTTATTGGCTTGAGTATGGGATAACATGATATGAAAAAGGACTGAAGAAATGAAAGGCTGTACAACTGTTCAGTTACAACACCTTAACTGCCTCTTATAATGTATTTTCTCTAAACAACAAACAAAATATATTGTTTTTATGAATTTTTGAAAACTAGTTTAAATATAACAATGGTTGGATTCATATAAAATAAAAGATTTGACTGGGTGAGCAGAGGAGTACATTACCATATTCTCGGCACATACTTTATAAATGAAAGTCGTCATTAAAATGCAGCACTGTCGTTACTGTGTTGGATAATAATTGTAAGTATGAGTTGTGTAGGCATATTCTTGCACAGAAATCCAGCTAATAAGGGGCTGCATTCCACGAGCCTATTTTTAATTATTAGTATTTTAACACATTTTCAAAAGTCAGAGTGCAAGAAACCCAGATTTCTGGATTGAAATGAGCACACATTGCCATAAGAACTTTATGCTTCTAGCTGTTCTCTTTCTTCCTTGTTCTCCTCCTCCCTCCTTGCCATGACCGTCTATATCTGGGACCTTCAGACAGAGTCTCAAAAACTAAGAACATTTTATTGTCTAGAAGTAAGAGTAATTGAGGCTGATGAAGAGACTTAGATGAAAGTGAGCAAAGGCTCAAACCACATTCACTTTGTGTGAGAGTGTCTTAAGGCCCCAGCACAAGAGTAAATGCTGAGAAAAAAGTTGTTCCTGAGAATCAACTTGCTATAAAGTGAGAAACCAAATGTTGCACACATGTTGTCAAAGAGAAGACATAGCATCATTGAAATCACTGTAATAAGAATAATAACAGCAATTTAAAGCATACAACACACTGTTTTCATTATCAGGTATGTTAGTTTTATTACTTCAGCCAATCATTAAAACTGAGCTAGAGGTCTTATTTTTATCAGTTAACAAAAATGAGCTAGATAGTCCTTAAATAATCACTTTATTCACACACACAAACACACACACACACCACACACACAAAAGCATCAGAAATAAAGTTCTGGCCAGGTTATGATTTATGATTATCTGTCTTGAAAGATAACAGGGTATTTTAATATAATTTTAGGGAAGAGAGAAAAGTAATGTCAGATAATCTTAGAAGATGAAGGAGAAAATGGGTTCTGGGCTAACTGAACAAGATGGGAAGACCATCCTTCCTATTGCTATAGAAGAGATCAAATACAAAGAAGCCAGCAGGTAGCACTGGGTTTTGGAGACCCCAACCTGGTTTAAGTGTCAGCTCATTCCTTTCTCGGTGATTTCTTTGGGTAATTTTCTATATAATTTCCAGCTCTTTCATCTGTAAACTGGGATTTTTTTTTTTAGATATTTTCTTTATTTACTGTTCAAATGTTATCCCCTTTCCTGGTTTCCCCTCTGAAAACCCCCTACCCCATCCTCGCCCTGCTCATCAACCCACCCACTCCTGCTTCCCTGTCCTGGCATTCCCCTACACTGGGACATAGAGCCTTCCAGGACCAAGGGCCTCTCCTCCCATTGATGTCCCACAAGGCCATCCTCTGCTACATATGCATCTCGAGACATGGGTCCCTCCATGTGTACTCTTCGGTTGGTGCTTTAGTCCCTAGGAGCTCTGTGGGTACTGGTTGGTAAACTGGATTTCTTTCTTTCTTTTTGTTTGTTTGTTTATTTGTTTAGGGAATATTTTTTTAGATATTTTCTTCATTTACATTACAAATGCTATCCCAAAAGTCCCCTCTACCCCCCCCCCCCCGCCTTGCTCCCCTACCTACCCACTCCCACTTCTTGGCCCTGGCGTTCCCCTGTACTGGGGCATATAAAGTTTGCTAGACCAAGGGGCCTTTCTTTCCAATGATGGCCTACTAGGCCATCTTCTGCTACATATGCAGCTAGAGACACAAGTTCTGGGGGTACTGGTTAGTTCATATTGATGTTCCACCTATCGGGTTGCAGACCCCTTCAGCTCTTGGGGACATTCTCTAACTCCTCCATTGGGGGTCCTGTGTTCCATCCTATAGATGAATGTGAGCACCCACTTCTGTATTTGCCAGGCACTGGCAAAGCCTCACAGGAGACAGCTATGTCAGGATACTTTCAGCAAAATCTTGCTGGCATATGCAATAGTATCTGCATTTGGTGGCTGATTATCAGATGGACCCCTGGGTGGGGCAGTCTCTGGATGGTTCATCCTTTCGTCTTAGCTCCAAACTTTGTCTCGGCAACTCCTTCCATTGATATTTTATTCCCATTTCTAGGGAGGAATAAAGTATCCACGCGTTGGTCTTCCTTCTTGATTTTCTTGTTAAACTGGATTTCTAATTTCTGTCTATAAATGAGATAATTTATGGAAATCATGAAATGAAGAAGGATGAGTGCTGGTATAAAGCTCCCACTAGTGACAATGGTCTCTCCACTTTTCCTCATGTCCTGAGCACTGTGGAGCACTGGTATGGAGCACACACTAATGATGATCATCTCCATTTGCTTCTTTGCTTTCGTCTTCTGGAAAAAGATGTTTCTCCTAGTTCCCAAGATATGTTCTGGGATATGGACAAGACACTCTCGCACCATGGCGAGCTTGTCTCACTCACTCTCTTGAACCTGTAATATTCCCTGTTTCCTTTCCAAAGCAAGAGTCAGAGAGTAATAATCTTTTCCCTTACATAGTAATATTCATTTGCATAGCTCTTGTCTTAGTCTTGCTAGGACCCTGTCTTTATTTTTAAGTAAATTAATTTTATTATTTGATCTTGAGTAATTACTCATTTTAATGTACTTTTATAGTTCATAATTGCAAAATCAAAGGGAAACATGTCACTTTATTGAATAATATACATTGATAGCTTTATACATTGATATAATTTTTATATAGGTAAAAATATAAAGTATAATAAATTAAGCAAGGTTTATATTTAAAAATTTTGTGCATATGTCTGAGCAATTGCACAATGGTGATGAAGAAATTACATGAGCTGAATTAAAATTGAAAATACTATCTAGCATAAAAGAAATTATATACTTTTCAGCAATATACTTCACAGAAAAGAACAGGCATTTACTCAAAATTTCTAAGCCACATATCAAAGGAGAAGCACCATAATTCACACCCAGAAAGATAATAATTTATGCAAAAACATTCCTTTTAAAGATGAAAAGAAGCTTGACACATCCAAACCCTGCCACGCCAGGGATAAACACTGGAAACAAACCATATGTGTTGTGGGAGGCAAAAATCAGATGCAACTAAGACACAGTCCAGATGCTAAAAATCTCAGAAAAAAACTGACGGACTTCAAGGCCTGTAAGGAAAGAATATAAGTTCCAAAAGTGTGAACACTGATTGGCTTCAATTATTTGGTAATGCTCTTGAAATAATTGCCTTTTGTTTGAAGTATCGTCATCTTTCAGCTTTAACTATCTTGGAAATTGATAAAAAGCAGCTTAAAGAGATGAAACAATAATGCAGACTTTGAAGTATAATCATTCCTTTCTCAGGAACTTTAAGAGAGCATTTGAGCAGGTCTGCAGGAAAGGCTATTGTGTAATTTACAAAATCTGGAAGGGTCAGGGAGAATAAGAGCTAAACACAAATATTTCATGCTATCTATAACTAAACAGAACACATTTTAATAGGCAGCACACACATTGATGGTAGGCAGTGTGGAAAAACAAGGGTCAGCTATTTCAAGGGTAAGATCTGCTCTCTCCCTGTTGAACTCTAGACTGTGTCTCTTGGTGCTTCCTGGGAAAGCCTTGTGATGAAATTATGTGCACAGAATGTACAACGCTGTTCATTGTGCACTCACTCTCCAGTCATTAGCCACAGGATGACATAAACTATTTACCATGACATTCAGAAATTAAGTATTGTAATCATCAACATAAAACAATTAAGAGAATTATCAAAAGAATATACTCACTCTTGTGAGGCTAGAAAGAGAGAATAGAGACCTGAAAAGCAGGAGAAGATGTACTGATTTTCAAAGGAAAGAAAACATAAAAGGTAGAGAGATGTCAGAGTTTTATTACCAGTGTTAATGCTTGACTTTCTGTCTCATTACTATTTCCTTTCTGCAAATTCTAATTTCCTTTGCTGCTATTCTGATCATATGTCCACTAAGTCCAGGAAACTAAACCCTATTGATAAGAATGTGGACCATTGACCCTGGCACCCACTGGGAGTTCACGCTTGTTATACCCGTCCTAACTGGCAGAATTAGAACCTGTATAGCTTAGTGCCTGTGTTATCTGTGTGCACATAAATGTCTGAATACTTTTCTCTCCTCTCTCACTTACCTAATCTTAGGTTTAGTCCTGTGTGAGGTCATTCTTACACATTGATGGTCCATTGATCAAGAATTAGAGTCTCTACACAGGTTTTTGCCTGCCTGAGACCTAACAAAGTTGACATATACCTTGGGTGTAATAATTCTTAGAATGATATCTGCCATTCGGATGTTAAGAAGTGACAAGCTTTGATATCCGTGTTGTGGATAAAGTGAGGCAGGCAGTCATTGGGGGTCAGACCTTAGAGTCCTGATGAGGTGGATTCAGGTACCTGCAGGGGCTACTGCCAATGGCAGCCAATGATTAGAGAAGTTACTCAACAGACATTTTTCAAGGTAATAAAGCTTAATTTATTGGGGTTGCCACTCCCTATGGCCAGCAGAAAACCTATGAACTTTTTTTAATTCTTTGGGGCTAGTGAAAAAGAGAAGGAAAAAATTATGCTGAGAGAGTCAGAGACAGAGAGACAGACAGACAGACAGACAGACAGACAGAATGGATAAGACACAGGTAGAGTCCAATAACTCATACACACAAATGCATAAATATATACATTCAGACTGACAGACAGACCTATGAATAAACATATACACATTCACACATTGAATGGTTAGAACAAAGCTCCAGCAAGTAGGCTGTGAGCATTTCACACATATCCATCCACCACATGCATATATACACATACATACATACATACATGCATACATACATACATACATACACACACATAGTTGATGGGCAGAAGGAACACTGTTCCAGCCTCCACTCACACAAACCTTACACATATACATACATATGCATAGTTGATGGATGGAAGGAACAATGTTCCAACCCTCCACTTACACAAACCTTACACATAAACATACATATATACATACACATAGTTGATGGATGGAAGGAACAATGGTTCAACCATCCACACTTTATTTTTTCTTCCATAGCTTACATAACCCTGCAAATCCTCCAAGCAGTATAAAGTTACAATGTGATTACCTTTTAGTTTTCATCAGTAAATGTTTAGGAAAACACAGTGTGTTCCCCAAAATCTTTTCAAGAAATATCATTAAGTAGTAGCACAGGTAAAAAAAACAAGTTATTTCCAAAAATCCATGTGCATTCGTAACTAAGCAACTTGTTATAGATTAACAAGGTGTAAGCAAGCAAGGTAGTTTTCTCAGCCAGTTTCTCTAACAATCAGGCAGCAATTTGCTGTTACAAAGAAAAAAAGTAATTATTTTATTATTCATCTTTAAAAGTAATCTTGTAAAAATCTTTGAAGAATCACAAACCTAAACTTTTATATAAAAAGCAGTCATGTTTATCTTAAATCATCAGAATGCATATCTACTCATCAGATATTCCTAATAAATCACATAAGGAAGATGAGGGCAAAAATTGGTATCAGAAATCAGCCAGCCTCAGTGAGAGTCACGTCAGCCAGTGCTGCCATTGTTCTTGTTCCTTGACCATGAAAGGTCCCTAGCTTAACTAATAATTGTGTGCCTTTCTGAACTTCAAATTCTTCTATAAGATTTTCTACATCAGAACCAAAAGTAAAAAACATCTCAACCTAGCTTCACTAACAACTTTATTTTTCCAAATATCTTCTAAGGGTTATGATCATTGCTGACAATCTGTCTCTAAGTTTTGTCTAGGGTGGTGATTGAATAATTAATCAGCAATGCCTGAAAGAGATCAAGAATTATTACTGTGAGAGCCAGAGATACCTCCAGTGAGGGACTGGAAGCCCCCTTAGAAATTACAAATAATTCTTAGATCAAGAGGGATGTGATGTCAGCAAGCACAGAGCAGAACTCTATAAGAGCATATACTCCTCAGGATATATGATCCTTGGGTCGGTGCCACACTGAGGCTCACTCATGTAGCTGTGATAACCCATAGACCACAGTCCATGAGTTCTAAAGTCATTTATTATTCCTCCTGCATGGCCCTCAGCAGCTAACTTACTAAATGATAAGGAAGAATTCCAACATAATTATGAACTGTGATAAAAATCAACAGTTGTCTCTATTTCAACAGTATCTACCCAGCACTGATGTAGATGAGATTCAAGACAGAATATCACTTAGATAATATTTCCTTTTTTCAGCTGTTGGGGCCGGCCAGCAGCTCACATGTCTGGGCTCGAGCCTGGAAGACATCTTGAAACTGAAAGAAAAGAGGGAGCCTAGGCGGGTTGAGAAATAATGGAACCAAGACTAGTTTGCTCAAGATTCAAAATTTTAATGGCGGACACGCTTTATAAAAGAAGGGGGAAAGTCCATTCCCGCCAATTCATCCTTGGAGCCTGGAACCAGCTGCAGGTGATGACGTGCACGATAGGGTGATAGGGCATAGGGCGTAGTCTCCAGAATAGCTCTGAGGCCTCTCAGCAGGGAGCAGTATCTTGAAGAGGAACAGCAACAGTGGCTCAACAATAGAGTGATCTAGGGAGGAAGGCTCCACCCTAGATAATCTCCTTAGTGGCAGCAAGGTCAAGGTCTGGCTCAGCCTGCTTCAGGCTTGTGGGAGGCTACATTCAGCTATTAAAAATTATCTTTCTTAAAATTTTGCTGAATTTATACAAGAGGAAAATGAGCAACTCAACAAGACGGATACTTTAATATCGCTTATAAATTCCATTCTAAGAAGAGGCACTAAAGGGAGCACAACAGCAGACACTCCACATAATCTGCAATTCCCAATTTCTGTTTATTTTTTAGAATAACAAAAGTGTATTTTTTACAATATTAAATTTCCTGAATTTTGGCAAAAATGTAAGAATGGATATCAGAATTTCTTAACAGTATTTTCTGCCAATCTACTGTATATTTTTCTATAGAATGAAGCACAGTGATTTAAATACTTCCTATAAATAAAAACACCAAAATAACCAATAAAAGAATTATTTAAAGGTAAATAGGTAACCTTAGCCTCAAAAACAAATCTGAGGCAATTTCCTTAGACTATCTGAGTATGGTTATACCTCAGAAAATATGCATCCAACATTTAAAAACATAATTTACATTAGGTACATATGCGCATATATGTACCATATATTTGAGGTATTTGATTTATTTTCAGCTCCTGCTGGGTGGTCTACTACTGCTTTTTGCACTACCTCCAGCTGATCCAAAGTTCAGGCTTATTAAAAACCATCATAAATAAAATCCATGTGTGCATTGTTTATGTACCAGACACTATTTACCAAGCTTTCAACAACTATTCTATTTCTCTGCCAGCAAAAAGCACCAGTGTCTACTATTGCTAGTCAATGCAAATGCTTCCATAGTATTGAATTCACCCCCTAAAAGACTCCCAGAAAATCCCTGGATGACTGCAAAGGCATGAAATTATTTATTTATGTTGTGCTTGCTGTTGCATGTCAGATCAGCAGACACTAGCAGTTTAACACAGTCGACACACTTCTGGATGGACAATGGATTGCCTTGCGTCCTTACATTCTCACCAAATGGGTTATCTTTCCTGATGAAAAATAAAAGAGAAATGTATTCACTGCTATTTGTATAAAAAGAGGGTTTTTTTTTTTGTTTTTGTTTTTTTTTTTTTTAAATTCAGGCAGCTTTATATGCCTATTAAAAAAATCCCTTCAAAATGAAGCCATTTAAAACTCAAGTCCTGGATGTTTTATGTCAATGAGAATTCAGGAAACAGAGACCTTAAATTAAAACTCAAGGGAGTTTCCAGCCAAGAAGTTTGAAAAATGCTGTTTTATCTTAAGTCCTCTGTAAATCATGCTGAAACACTGCTGATTTGGTAATGTGCAACACAGACTCCTAAAATTTGGATACAGAGAAAAACGATAAATTGGAAGCAATAGGAACGGGGGTCTGGAAGCAAACTGAGGCACAAGGATATTTCCAAAGCCAGTAATAACCACTAGATAAGCAGCTAGTGAAAGACAGACTGGAGCCACCAGTAAAGAGGTGCTAGGTTATTATCTTGGCAGCATAAAATACCAGCATTAAATGTATTAATTCAATTAATAAGTTCACTCTTCGTTTTTTAATACAAAAGATAACATTTGGATAAAAACCTTATAACATCAGCAGCTATGATGTCACATGAAGCCCCTGTTACAGAATGTTTATGCCTAAGTTTCCATTCACAGCATAAAATCATTCTCTCTCTGTTTCATTAAAAGCGTTGTCCTGATGTGTACAGTGGGAGTTCCATGATTACCAGAGAGCCTCTCGGAGCTATTTTCTTCAACAGATGCTGTGGAAAATCTAAGGTCCTTCAACGTTCACATCCAGTGCTATTTCTAATAATGGTCAATAACTTATTCAAATGTTGTTTAAAGTCAGTTAGTCTTCAGTCAGTCAGAAATGTTGGGAACTTGTACAGAGTGGAGAGATGCATTTTTCAGGAGATGCCCCATCTGATGAGGGGACCACATAGCACGCAGGAAGGAAAGAAGGAAGGGATGGACACCACTTACTGTATCCAGAGACAAGGAAGCCTCTGAAGGCAAATGCACTTCTGAGAGACCAGAGGGAACACCAGAAAGAGGAAAGGGAAGGGACCGCCAGGGAAAAGAAAGGCGCATAATTCTACCTACTTTCCACTAGAAATTGTAGTTTTCAGAAGATGTTTTGCTAGAGCAAAAATTACAGTTGCTTCATCTAAAAAGGTGTGTGGCAAAGCACTTCATCTGAGAGTTGGTTATTGAACTATGAATTTAATAGTTTCTCATATTTTGATTTGAAGTACCTACATTTTAGGGAGGGGTATGTGTGTGTGTGTTGCAAGTAACAATTTTTCCCTCTTGTTCACTTGTAGGAAAGTTTTTAACTCCTCTTTAAATAAGAATGTATACCTCAGTATACTCCAAATGCAAGTAGAATGTAAAAAAAAAATGATAATGTTATATTGCACTTTGCAGATATCTGTTCTTCCTTGGAGATTTGACTTTCAAATTCCAATTATTTCCTCTCTAGGAACTACACTTTCTGAAGGATTCCACTTTCACCCAGCTCCAGACCTGTCATACTTAGTGTCTCCATTGATCCTGCTGACTGCTTCTATTACATGTACAACTTAGAGCTCATCTCAATAGTTGCACCTGATCACTCCTTCAGAAAGCCACAGCAGTTTGATACAATGTTCACTTCATTTTATCTCTGCTCCACCGCTCCAGACCTATCCCATTTCTGTTGTGGTCACAACCATTGAATGACATTATCAAACATTTTATTCTCTTTTAATTTTCCCTTAATAATCTCACCCAAGAGTCTTCGCTTTAAAGCCAATCACAAGGCTACTTCCAAGGAGATAAAGATGTCTTTCTTGTCCAGGGTGACGTTACTCAGCAAAGTCCTCTGAGTTTAAATGTTTCTTTCTGGAGCAATGTTTATTAAACTTGAGAGTGTAAACAGACTCAGGATGCCCCTGAGACATAGAAGACCCTCAAGGCCTTTCCTCATAAGATCCCATAGGCAGAAAGGATTGCTGCAGAGGACATGCTGACCTCTTCCCCTTCCTTCAACTCTTTCTGCTTTCTTTCTGTTGTTGTTGTTGTTGTGGTGGTGGTGGTGGTGGTGGGTTATTTTTGGTTTTGTTTTGTTTTTTTTTTCTTTTTTCTTTTTTTGGTTTTTCGAGATAGGGTTTCTCTGTGTAGCCCTGGCTGTCCTGAAACTCACTCTGTAAACCAGGCTGGCCTCGAACTCAGAAATCCGCCTGCCTCTGCCTTCTAAGTGCTGGAATTAAAGGTGTGCGCCACCACTGCCCGGCACCCTGCTTTCTTGATTGACCAACCTAGCTGGGGATAGGGGGCGTTCTGCTGAATAACAACTTTAAGCCACTCATGTCCCTGTAACTAGCCTCTAGCCTCCCTTGTTAGTAATCCCAATAAAGTCACTGCTTCACCAGGTTGGAAATTTCTGGAATGTTTCTTATCTCTATTGCTGCTGCCTCTGGGATGAGAAGATAGATGGTTGTTCTGAAAAAAGGAGAAAGTACCTCCATAGAGTGATTTTCATTCTCTTTACAGACCACATAAGACATCACCAAGCCTTCTAATTGATCCATACCCTTCAGGGAAATGAAGATCAAGCAAGCAAATAGTGAGGTGAGCTGCAGGTAGCACCTCTTTCCAAGATTATTGCATTTGTCACTCTGTATCATCCCAGCTGTCTGGCCCTGCTCAGAGTTATGGACATTCAGACATGGGTTGGAATACACTACAGAGGTTAGAATGTCCACTTCTAAACCAAGTGTATTTCTATCTCTTGTAGTGTGTCCATCACAGTGTCATGTTCTGGTTATTATATCTCCAGTTACATTAACCAGAAAAAAACAGGGATATTGTTAGTTATTATATGCTTAGAAAATACAACATTATTAAACCACATATAGAAAATAATTGCCAATGCATTCATGATGGCCAGCAACACTGCTAGAGATTAATGATTCACTTCCTTAACGGTTCCACAAGAAAACAAAGATGGTGGTGGACCTTCCACATAGCCCTGAGGAGTCTGAGAGACCCGCGGACACGGTGAGGGAAAAGGCAAAGCCTGAAATAGCTCCAGAACAACTAAGGAAAACAAGGCGAGAGTTATCGGAAGATGCTTTTTAAAAGTGTATTCATGAAATTGGAAAGAAAGGTAGTAGGACAGAGTCACACATGGCAAATCCATACCATTTGGTGCTCTGTCTCGACCAGAGGGCTGTAAGCACAAAAGTATGACCAATGGGCCATGCGGCAACCAGTACCAACAACAGGAAGGTATGCAACGGCTTGGAGAGGTCACAGAAATAGGTCAATACTCTAGGTTCACTCTAGGCCTGCCAGGGAGCTCCCAGCGTGGAGCCTCTGCAACTGCAGTCCCTGCTGCTTGCCCTGAGGAGAGTTGGAAAGCGAGGGAGCAGCTCAACTACAAACAGGACAGTCCTGCCCCAGCAGCCAGGGACAGGGACAGGAAGGTGCACAGTGGTCTGGGGCTCCCTCGGGAAACGTCATTGCTGAAGGGGGCTGGCCTATGGATGGAGAATTATGCATCCTCCAGATTGATGTCCTCAAAAGACCACCAAGATGGGTGCTGCTGCCTGAGGCCGTGCTGGTGTCCTTGGTCTGTGCAGCTGAGGGCCATGGCGCTGTCTGTGGCCTGCTCTGCAGCAGAGGGTGTGTTGATGTGGGTGGTCTGTACTGTTACCAGAGACCCTGCTGAGGCACATGGATCATGCTATAGCCCGTGTTACCCCTGTCTGTAAAGGACAAGAAAACTACTGTAGCCTTGGTATTGACGACTTCAAACTCATAGATGAGAAAGAGAGACATAGAAGATCTATATGACAATTTCTACTCCCCCCCCCCAAAAAAAAAAATAGTAGCAGCCTAGACAGAAAGCCAGTGAAGAGAATTCTCAAATACTGTGATAAAGATCCTGAAGTGTAGCACTCCACAACTGATGGCTTCTGGGTGGGGTGCAGGTGGGGAAGGTCTTAGCTTTCTTTTAGGGGCTGGCGACTGGTAGCTTAACCATGCTCCCGTGAGTGTATGGGTATCAAACTTCTTCATCTCTGTTGTCATCATCTTTGTCCTTGTTCTTGTCTGTGTCCTTGTCGCTGTTGTCGTCGTCCTCCTCCTCTTCCGCTTTTTCCTCCTCCTCCCTTTTTTTCCATTCTCTTCCTCTTTTTCCTCCTCCACCTCTCCTTTGCCTCCTCCTCCTCTCCCTTCTCCTTTTCCTCCTCTTCTTGCTCCTCCCCTCCTTCTCCTTCTCCTCCTCTTCCTCCTCCTCTTCTTCTTTGGAGGGGTAAGTCACAAAGGTGGAGCTAAACCTGGGAGGATTTGAGAAGTGAATATGATCAGGGTTCATGATGTGAAATTCACAAATAATCAATAAAAACATTGTGAAAAATAAAAATATGGATGTATGTATTATGTATTATGTATGTATGTATTTCAAAGGAGTCACACTGGGCATATCAATTACTCCAGGGCATGCCTCATATTCAGGAGCAATTGACCAACATATAATAGACTCCACAGGTTTGTGTGTGTGTGTGTGTGTGTGTGTGTGTGTGTATCATGTTCTTTTATTTGGTTAGAATTGGTGTTTTTTTTTTTCTTTTGAGGTGTCTTATTTTCATTTTTTGGTTTGGTGAGATTTTATTGCTATATTGGGTTTTTGTTTTTAGAGAACGAACTTAAAGTTGAGTGAGTAGGGAAGGGGAGGGGATCTGGAAGGCTTTGTGGGATGGGAAATAATATGTAAAAATATATTTAAATAAAATTGTTCTAAATAATAAAAAATAAAATACAAAAATAAAAGCCCCTCTTTAAAACACACTCTGCATAGGAAACATAAAACTAAATTTGTAAGACATCACAACACATTACTTTAAAAATACTGAATTCTGAAATATAAAATGGAGACTGATGGGCATTTTAAAAGGAGGGAGTCATATAATTTTAAACATGCTTCTAGAGTAATTTCAGAAACTAGTCTCTCTGGAAGCCAGTGTTGGTAGGACTCACGTGTTCTTCTACAGTGTTTCTCATACTAAATATCAGTCTGTATGACGTAAGAAACCACATGGTCTTCAGTGGTCATAACAAATGTATATAAATTCATACACAAGTTCACGTCAGTACATGTGCATGTACAGAATAGGAGTGTAGGGGATGCCAGGGAGGGAGGCAGCAGTGGGTGGGTGGGGAAGCACCCTCATAGAAGCAGGAGGAGGGGCGATGTTATTAGAGGGTTTCAGGAGGGGAAACCCATAAAGGGGATAACATTTGAAATGTCAATAAATAAAATATTCAATAAAAAAAAAAAAGAATTGCAGCCAGGTAATTTTCTACAGTGTATAGTGGTAATTTTGTACCTAGAAGTCCCGATTAAGTTTTGTTTCTATGTAAAAATATTCTGGGAAGAATGATAATTCATTCACACCAATCTGAAGCGATGTTTGATTTATATTTATTGTGTAGAATATTCTCATATATACTCCAGCAACGGGGAGTCTAGAGAATGGGTGTGCGCTGGAGAACCCATCAATAAGCTGCTAACTTTCCAAGTAAGCCCCTCAGGATATGAGCATCTAGGGCTTTTCCAAAGGCTGTTTTCACGTCATAAAATGCCAGTCTGGATTATTTGCTGCTGTTTGTTTTGCTGTTTTATTTTTTGATTCTGAAACCTCTTAACCTGTCATTGTCCTGACGAATGCCGTATTTCAGGAGTCCACCTAAAGAAGAAGCTCCAGGATTTCAGCCAGTGTCACCTGCTATTGTCACCTGCTATCATCCCTGGAGTGTTATTCTTCTGCAACTTCCTCATATGAAATAAAAGAGTTTGACAAGTTTTGGGAGAATGTGAAGAAATGCGAAATAAATTTAACATTTTACAAAAAATCAATTGGTGAAGTTATATAATAATTGTAAAATATATTGACATTTCTAGCCCATTCTTTTTAGATCAGACTTGAAATTCAGGGCTAGACAGATTAAATTGCTTTCCAAACCTCCAAACTCATCAATACTAAAGGATATTCTTTCGTTTACTCATTCAGCAAACATTTTTTTCTTCTTAAGATTTTATTTTATTTAATACTTTGTTGATTATGTTTATTTTAGGGTGCTTGCTATGAAATGTAGGAGTCTTCTACATGCTAGTAAGCAATCTACTGCTAAGGTATATCTCCAGCCTTCATTCAGTGCATATTTCATGGGCATTACTTTCTTTCTACACTAAGGGTGATTCTAAATGACAAGGAGTTAGTAATAAGAGAAAAAGACAAAGTTTCTGCAATGAATTCTGTACAGTTCAGTTTGTGAAACAGACAATAAGATATAAAGCAAGTAGATTTCAGGTACAGATATTTTGCCCACAATTTTCTTTTGCACCATAGGTTTTGTAAATAATAAGAATTCAGCAATTATTTATTCAAAGATACCCTAGTTTTCCACTCACTAAAGGCTACTCTTTAATTATTGAGAAATACAATGAAACAATTACTTACCTCTAAGGTTGATGTAAGGATAAAAACTGTAGCATACTAAACATGATTCACAGTGCCTGCTTTGTACTGAATGCTGAGACGCAGCAGTTCCCTTCTGTCCTGAATGATGCCCTACACCTTAAATGCATTCTGAAATTTAGAGTAGCAGATAGTGATGCTCTGGCTGGCCACATAATGCTGACAGGTTGACCATACTTGAATTCAGGAGGAAGGATGCAATTAATTATTACTTTCCCCTAAGCTTCAGGAATGGTTTCTAACAGTCCACCACTGGAATCATACGATGTCAAAGAGCAAGAGAGGTTTTTTTCTGTTGATGACTTGAGTGACTCTGACAAGTGGTATTGATAACTCTGCAGAATGAGTAATTGGTCAGCGCGGTGTGAAGGCTAAACTTGTTAGCTAGGCAGTTCTGCAGCTGTGGCTGAATATTAGCCTTTCCCCTGTGGCTTCCACACATAAATTGACGTGGTGAAAGCACACACTGGCAGATGTATCATGTGAGAAAGGAAGGAGTTTTGCCAGTACTAAAATCGATCGTTATAACATTTAATATTTTCATGATCTGTGCTATCCTCTTTCCATTGGATCATGATTTCGATTAATATCTGAATATAGTGCATGGCCAAATTCATCCATTCAAAATTTAGGAAAACTTCTAACACTCCAGAAAATGTGCATAGGCTTAAGACTGTCATACCACACAAAAGTCCTTTGATTTCAGATAAGCGCCCACCATTTGTAATCTTGCTAAGAGCAACTCGTTAAATATCTTTCATTTCCATTGATTCCTGCTATCAGACCATCGATGAGTTTTCACTTGTGATGTTTGTGCTATGAAAATAGAGTCAAGTGGAAAGCGCTTGCTTGAAGAACCGGGCCCACTCAGCTGGAACATCAATATTATTCTGTCATCTAATGAAAAGCCTCTAGGAAGATATAATGACATGTTGTCAGTCAAGGCTAGCTCCCATCAGTATCACTTGGCAGAGTATAACTAATGCTATGTGAGGTGGTCTTTGCGTGAATAGAGCTAAAGTGTTTGACATGTGCAGACTCCATCCACAAATTTAGTTCACTTGTTATTTTTAATAAAAAGGTAAGTAGGTGTTATAAATCATGAAATTATAACACTGCTGGAAAACTATAATAAGTGAATGAACACACATACTTGTAGATAGTGAATACATTCTTGAGTCTAAATGTATTTCCTGAGCCATTGGTATTTAATTCGTTAGAAGCAATACCATGAGGAAACGACCGCCCTTTTCTTGACTTTCTCCTGGGCTAGGAAGAAAAGCTTAACTGGGCAAGAGAAGTAATATAAAATTGAATGAATAAATGACATGAATTACTGCATAGGATTGTCACATTCTATTCATTCACAAACATTTTGAACCTCAGCTTTTACTCCACCATTATCTGTTAAACTTTGAAATCACAGACGGGTTGACTCTTAGACTTTCCTATTTGGATCAATACTTCCAAGCTCTCTGTTAATTGAGGAAACTTACGTCATGTGCATTTTCCAAATGAATGTGGTTTCAAATGAAGTATAATTATGAAACAACTTAATTCTGCTGTTTTTAAAATAAGGTTGTTAATCATGGTTATGTATTACCATAGCACCTAATACTTTTAATGTGGGGAATACATTTAAAATTATTAAAATAAAAATCTATAAGGACAGTTAATTTTTATTTGTATATGATACTTTTTAAGAATAGTGATTTTTTTCCCAAAAATATTTAAACCTTGTTATATTTAAAATAAATTCACATCTCGCAATCTGCTGTACCAGCTATAGATGTTAGCTATTTATATGGCATCTAGCATCTGAAGCAACTAAACAAACACTGACCCTTCAGTTACTATTGTTAAGCAAACATTTTGGTTCACAATTTCTCAGTTATCCCTAAGTTTGTCAGTATTTTTGACTATTCATGTGTTTTATGTTGAACAAAGCAATAATTAAACAATGAAAAAATATTGAAATATTATCTATGCAAAAATATGCAGAAAATACTCACAGCAGGATTGCTGCTTAGCAAGTAATTTTCAAAAGGATATGCAAATGTTACAAAACCACACTAATCCACAAAGATAATATCTATAATATATCAATAGTTCTTAGATACTTGCTCATGCAACACTCCAGGTTCAGTGATTATATTAAAAGAGAAACTGCATTCTGCTGCCTTGTTATAATTACATCATAGCAACATTTTAGAAAGCACTTTTTTTTTCTCCCAATAAATAGATGCATGACAAAGCACGGAGAAGGATCTCCTCTAAGTTTTGGCTGAAGAAGCACCATTTTAATTGTATCAATTGGAGATAATTTAGTTAAGCCACTTTGAACTAGGTATATATGAAGAATAGCAGTAACCAGATAATTTCTGAAATCAAATGTGGTCACTCCAGGCAGAACAGAAGACAATAACACCACTGGCAAAACTCACTTGCCAGATGAATTAGTCTCCGGCAGATCCGTGGCACCAGCAGGTCAGTCTGACACTGAGCTGAGGCAGAGTGACATGTCTGAAGCAAAGATTTCACACAGTTCACAAGACAAAGAGGCACTGTCAAAGCAGATAAAGAACAGAAAACCAACAGAAGGCCTCGTGTGCTCAAATAACCATGACCATAGAAGTCAAGAGATTCAAACCACGAGGTCTTAACCAAAACACCAGGACCTTTCCAAGGGGAGATTCAGGTGAAGAAAGCAGGCAACGCTGAAAATGAACAGCAATCAAAAGTGATTACAAATATCAAATCTTGAGTCCACGTTGTCGTTTTTTTACTTTTACCTTTAGCAAACAAACAAACCATATAATTATATCTTATACACTACACATAAAGTGTTGTTTGTATTTTATATAAATGGCATCATAACCAAAGGATGATGTTCATTTGAGCATAAAAACATCATATTCAGACTACAGAGATGGTTTCCCTGGTTAAGGGTTGTTTTCCTGAGGACCTGGGTTCAGTTCCCAGTGCCGGCATCAGGTAATTCAACACTTTCTGGAACTCCAGCTTCAGGGTCTTAACAACTTCTACTAGTCATAGCCTCTGCACTCCAACTGAAGCATCTGCACGAAGACACCCGTGTATGCACAGCTAAAAAACAAAATATTTTAAAAATAAATATTTTTATGAGCACTGCAGCTATGCCATGGCTGTACGTACATAATAGTAAGTATAAATCATGTGTCACATTGATTGAATTATTGTTAAAGTGAACAGGAAACATGTCCAGCTTCTATTCATGTGCACTTCGCAGTTAATTATGCAGTCCTTGAATTGTATATCAAATGGGTGTGTTGTACACGCAGAGAAAATCAAGTGCGTATAGGCTGACAATATAAGACAGTATTGTACAAGAACATAGTACACACACATAGACACAGAAGCTGTCAACCTTCAGCTCCAGAAAATGAAAATCGAGTTAGTCCTGCAAGACAGAAAATAATCAAACTGACCAATGGAGGAAGAATGCTTAAAGAGTAAAATTCTGGAACAGTACGATTGATATTTATGTTTTGTAGGAACAGAGCCACAATAGTGTAGTAACAGTGCCTAGAATTAGCAAGATTTGGCAGAAATGTAGAATTACCACTAAAGGAACAACACATTTATACTGCCATTCACACCATACAACCCTCTCTACTAGAACATCAATGTCTGTCCCAATATTCCCTTGGATGGAGACAGAAGACAGCAGTCATCTGGACATTGGGCAGCATGGGAGGAAGGGGAAACAAGACCCAGAAACAAGCGCTTCATCTCCAGCCCAGACATCCTTACCCTTCTCCCAGCATCACTAAAAGAGTGGGTAGTAAAAAGGCCAGATGTAGTTTGTATTCAACACCAGACAGATTTCATAAAGTAAATAGCCAGACCCTGAATTACAAATAAGAACACTCGGGTAGAATCATAAGACGCCTTAGAAGCATTGGCCCTATGGGAGGCAGGGGGTCGAGGGGGGTGGGGTGGGGGAGTGCGGGTAAAGAGATTAGAAAAAGACATGAGCATCCATTGCTGCTGCACAGAACCCTGTGGGGAAGCAGCTATGTGTGGCCACAGATATCCCAATGAACTTGGCTGTGCTGGACAGTACACAATAGGTACGTGCAGCAAATTGATATTTTGAATAACTTCAGTGCATTTTTAGTGAAGAAAAGTGGTGGGACCTCAGTCCACTTCATATTATGATGTCACTGGGCGGGGACACTGGCTGGGGATCAGAGTCTCCAGCTCCTGATGATGCTCAGGCTCAGGCAAGGCTAAATCTTTCCTGACAGTGTCACTGACAGTAACCTTGAGCTTGTGTGCCTGCACAGTGACTGAATCTGTGACACCTTGCTGATAATCAGAGTCCTTGAGGATTTACAATGTAGCCTTTGTCTCTCACTAGCTTCCTTTTCCCCAGCCTCTTATTTTAAGGGATAAGGGAAGTTTTAATAAAGAGCTGTGTGGGTGACCTTACAAAGTAAGCGAACATGGGCCACAAAAGGAAAATTAGCTTGCTTGCATGCAGCAAGCCTAATGTTAGAAACTTGGCCTTCCAGGTTCCCAGAGCAGATGTACTCAGCAATGCAGACTCTACACTACAGAAACCAACAGAAACCCCAGAACCGTGATTTGTTAATTTAGAATGAGAAATCAGTCTGATAGAAGAAGAAAGGAACTCAGCAACAGGATTGAAATGCTGTAGCTCCATGAACCATAATTATTTGAAGCGTCAGTATGTCTTTAAATAAAGAAATATTGAATTTGTACAGCGTATCTTAGTTAATTGTAAGGTTGTAGACAGCAGTTTTCTTCCCCCAGGCTGTACCATGGAAGTACAGTGAGGAAGATAATAAATAAAACAACTCATAAATTCAGAAACGTATGAAACCATTTGACTGAATAATGTCCCTGTAAATTCCTCTCCTGAGAACTTTTGGTTTTGTCAGGAAGCAGATTTGGGGACCAAGTGCTTGGGTTCAGAAGAGCAGAGTCCATAGAGAGGCACATGGAGAAGGGACCGTGGGGGACGGAAAGATCCAGTGATCAGAGCTCTGCTTCTGTAAGGTCAAGAATTCCAGAAGCCACCAGATGCTTGCAGAAGCAGAGAAGAGCTGTGCCCAACAGCTTCAGTCTTGAAGACCATCTTCTCATCCCCTTGGTTCCAGACTTGCAGTCTCCACCACTCTGAGAGAATGTGTTTTCCTTCTATGTTGTCTTACCATTTGATGGAATTATTTGCTAAGGCCATGCTGGGAACAAACACATTAATCATTCAATATAGTGAAGAACCACGAAGACAATGTTTTGATAAGAAGTAAATAATGTTTATTGTTTTGTTTGAATAAAAACAACCTCCCACACACACACACACACAGACTTGCACGCACATGCACACACACGCATGTGCGTGCAGGGGCCTATGATAAATCTGATGAATGTCCAAGACAGGAGTAACAGCAGCGACATTTGGAGACAGAAACAAGGTCCGTTTCTGGAGCCACCTCCACCATGGCGCTGGAACTCAGTGGGCTGTGCTTAGGCAGAAGTTGGCCGGGTAGAGAAGAGTTCACGATGCATACAACATGGGACATTATGCAAACTCGTGTGCCAGAAATTAAAAAAAAAAAAAAAAAAGTAAAAGGTACACTTCGCCTGATTTAGGATTTTGAAAATTCCCCACAGCTGCTGGGGGAGGAGAGTATTTAAGTACACTGGGCTCTTAGGTGAGCAGCTTTGCCCCATTAGCACGTAAACTTGGAGTATGTGCACAATGCAATGCCCAGGTGTCTAGCTCTATTTGTAGCACATTTTGGTATCAATTAGAAAGCAGAAGGCAGAAGGGGGAGCCTTAGAGGAGGAAGATATGGATCCTACGTGGTTGCCATGGGCTGAAGACCACCTCTTCCTTAAAGCGCACCCTCCCTCACTAACAGTCGCCGCTTTTCTAGGCAGAAACATGGCAGAAGGCTATGATTCACTGTCTATCGACCACTATTGTTGCAATTGCCTTGGAAACGGATTATTCTAGAGAATGTTTGCCTCTTCATTGTTTAGTCTGTTTCTCACAGAAAGACAAAATTGACTAGGCTAATTTTCTGAGATAAGGATATCTGAGCACTTAAGATTTCCTTAGAAACACGAAAAAGAAAGAAGAGAGTCGAAAAACTGCCACCATGTGTCTTCTTCCAGGAATGAGATCTTTCTGTTATAAAGTTAAACAATTACATTACCTGCATAGAAAACCTTCTGTGCAAAGACCGAAATGGATAGGTGATGATTTCCTCGTTCTACTAATAACAAGTAATGATGCAGACATTAAAGGCACTGGATCGTGCTCAATGACGTTTCCACCACATACAGGGAAGAGTAGTAGCCAAAAGGTGGCTTTTTACTCTAACATAGATCATCAAAAGGCATCCCCTGTCCTCCCTCCAGTTAAAAACGCAAAGTTCTCTAGAGCAGTTGTGCTCACCCGGGGAGCTCGCACTCATCAGGTCATTGTGAATACAGGAAAGAGGAAATTGCGTCTCAGCCAGCTTGACACAGACGCGAACAGGGCAGCTTTCTTATTGCTTAAGCATACAATGCGGTGTGTTCAGGTACACTGCAGTTTCTTTCTCACAAAGAGCCAATCCAGCCCGAACGGTGAGGGAAGACGCTGCTGGAGGAGGATTTATTGAAATGCTGTACATCTTGAAAGGATTACGTGCACCTGCACATAAAGAATCTCAACGGCTTTAGACACACGGGCTAAAGGCGCCGTCTTTATTACACTTCTTTCAAGTGTGCATACTTGACTGATAATCTGGACAAGTTTCAAGTGCTCAGGGTCAGTGCCGAGGAGCAAGCGCGCCACCTACTGGTCAATATGGTCAGGACCCACCAGAAAGCCTTCAGACTACGTGGGGGCGAAAGGACCAAAGTGAAGAAGAGATCATTTCTTTAAAGCTGAGTTACAGAAATTGTGAAAAGTGGCAGTTTCCCCCAGGTTTTTATCCCATTTTCAATTCCATGAAATTAGATAAAACTTCACTGTAAAAAATAAATTGGGAAGAAGAGGTAAAGGAGAAAAAAAGATGTCTTTTTTCAGAACATTTACAGGAAAATTCTCATTTACAGTAAGAGTGCTTTTTTATTGTTGTTGTTGTCGTTCCCTTCTTCAAACTATTTCTATTTCCTTATAAGTCACTTTAACTAAATTAGCTGTTAAGCAACGTGGAAAAACTGGATAGCTAAAACGTCGTGTTCTCTATGCAAGCACATTAATTTAAATTGAGGCAAGCATATATTAAAATATAACAAAGTTTAATAGATTTGTTATTGCTCAAGTATTTTGATTAACTTTTCTTTTGCTTAAAATATTATACTTATGTAAGATAGTTTTCATACTTCATTTTTAAATTCTTGAGATGGAATCTTTAATAATTTACTTTAAGAAACTATATATTTAAAATTGTTTTTTAAATAATTATCTTGACATATTTCTACATAATCTGCATATATTTTACTCCTATCTATGCTGACTTGCAGAGCTCACACTTAGGAAGTAGTGAAAATTTCCATGACTACTAAGATGTAGGAGGCTGTAACTGTAGGCCTTCCTAGACCTCCCTCCAAGGACCTGTGGCTCCACATGTCAGCTGCTAGCCTCTTCAGGTCCCCACCAGCTGCAACACACTGAGCGTCCTCAGGCTCGTCCAGCCTGACATTATCAGAGGGAGAAGAATGGTCCCAGACAGAACTGCAAGGGCCAAGGATTGCCTCCTACTGTTTAGTTCAATAGGCCAGCTTAGCTTTTGAAGTTCCTGTCAGTTCGCTGAGCCAGAATTCGCTCTCTGTCTAGACTTGCTCTTCTTCCCTTCTCGCTTGTCCCCTGTGAAGGATAAGGCCAGTTTCCCTAGGCATCTCCTGCAGGTAAATACCACCTCAGCGAGAAGACAGGTGGAGCCTGTGATGTCAAGACCACCTCTTTTTGTTCTACTCTCTTCTATGGAAAGACCATAGTTCTTAATTTCATTCAAATATTTTCATCTATTAAAATGTAATCAAATACATCATAGATTTTTCTAAAATAAAAATGATACAAACTGTATGCTTTTTCCCTCAAGTGTAATTTATATCATTGGAATATTTTACCCAATCCTATATGTATAGGCATGTGTGTATATTGATGCTTTCATAGATGGTTTATTTTATGAAAGTGATGTTTTAACTTCTATTTATTGCAACTATAGAATGTTGATGTCTAATATAAGCAGATGCTGAGAAAGCGTTGTGTGTCACAAAGGAAAATACGCTCTGAATAATTTTAAATGATTTACTGACCTTTGCCAATTATATGGTGACTTGAGAGAGAGAGAGAGAGAGAGAGAGAGAGAGAGAGAGAGAGAGAGGGAGAGGGAGGGAGAGAGAGAGAGAGAGAGAGAGAGAGAGAGAGAGAGAGAGAGAGAGAGAATATCTGGATTTCAAAATGGGAGTAAAATGCCCTCTAGTGGTTAAGATTTTAATAAAGCAAGCTTTACTTATAAATATTAAACTCATTTACCTAAAAGAATTAAGCATGCTCTGGAAGCTCTGCCTGGCCAATCTGCAGTGGCAGACAGGGCTACCATGGGAGGCCCCTTCTGTGGGACACTGCAGTGTAAATTAAATAGATCCCATAAAGAGAACAATGAAATAGTTTTATACTTAGTAGATGAAATAATAACACAATGATTATTCTTAGAGAAAAGTAATGGATAATTTGTTTTATATACTTATTTATTTGGATGCTATTAATTCCTTCGCTTCTAGCATCTGCATTTTGATCTATATTTCTGAAGACTAACACTGGTTTTCTTTTCTGCTATTAATTTGCTTGGAAGCTTTGAAGAGGAAGAGTGAAGAGAAACTTCAAATCTATGAGCATTCTCAGCACGCCACTGCCTCATGAGAGGTGTCTTAGAATGCTAGTTGGTACACGCGATGGGGAGTTTTGTATTCATTTCTGTCAGCGTTGTAAAACAACAAAAAAGAAAGTCATTGTATTAAGTTTAGAAAGACTTAAAAGCACATGATAGTTCTGAGCTTTCCTCTCTCTAAGCATAATCTGGTTACTAGACAGAAACTTCCTGGATGTCTGCAGTCTAGTCAGGTGAACATCCCACCAAAGGAAGATGATACACAAGAGCTGAGGCCCTCCGAGACCCCACTGCCCCACCACTGGCAAATCTTGGCCTCTAAATTCAGTTAGATTAGATTCTGCCTATTGCTTGTCTCTCTGGCAACTTCATTCTCTCCAACAACATATACAATAATAAAAGTTCAAGGTAGGTTAAACACAGACTCTGTGAGTGATAGCTCCCACATTTCCAGTACCATCAATGATGGCTGTGTGTCTACTCACTGTCCATACAATAGAAGAGGCAGAGCAGGAACAAGCAAGCTTTCTGCTCCATGAGAGCACAGCATGGCCTTAGGTAATGAGGCTGTGCTCTGTCAGGAGAACCTGGACATCAAACAAACTGCAGAGTTAAGAAAGCTATTTCTCTGACCAGAAGCCACTCACATGCCACACCTTCATGCTAAAGCCATGTGAGAAAGTGTTACACATTCTCCTCAGAGGGTAAAGGAAATGGGGACACTGGATAGCGCCTCACCATCATAACATTTCAGGAATATTTTCCATTACTAGGTTTATAATTAAATACGGTAGAAGAACTTCAAATCTCATTTTTTTCTAAAACCGAAAATGAACTTGACCTAACTTTTCTTCCAAATAGCGTCATGATTAATAAAAGCAGTTTATATGAAAATGACTCTGTTATTTTGAATTTTTAATAAATCGTTTCATACCTCTGCATATATATTTGTGTGTATGAAGTTACTGAACTCTACCCTTCGTTTCATCAAATCAGTGTGTGTGTCTGTGTGTGTGTATAGCATCTCACCGTCATTTTCATATAGGCATATATGCAGTTTGAAATGTTTTTGCCTGGCCATAAACAAGGTTTCTAACCACCAGTACCCTCCTGAGTGGCTGTTATAAATAAATGGCAGGGGTAGAGACTAAGCCCAGGGCCTCATACATGCTCCCATGTGTCTATCCTTAGCTGTGTGCCTAGCCTTGGCTACTGAAGGAGTTAGATGAGATAGTCTACAATGGGATGATTATCTACTAAGATCGATGTGCTGACCCCCCTACTACCACAATGGCATGTGTTTAGTAGGAATCAATGTGTGTTGTGTGTGTGCATGCCTGTGAATGTGTGTCTGTGTAAACCTCTGCACATGTGTGTTTCTATGATTTGGATGCCCTAAGATTTCTTCCTCACCTGTTCTCTGCCTTACTATTGAGACAGCGTCTCTCACTAAATCCCACTAAAAGATTTGGCTAAACTGGCTAGACAAGAAAGCCCAGAGAACTACCTGTCTTCAGACCCACATCTCTGTTATTACAGGGATGTGTTTCGCGTGTATGCCGGCTATTCTAGTCCTCAAGCTCATGTGTCGAGCACTTTACCAAGTCAGCTTCCCCTCACTGCCAGTGACTGGCTTTATCGTCCATGTGATAGGTAAACCAGGGCAGGCAGCCATTGGGGCTCAGTGCTTAGTGCTGCTGACCAGGGTAGATTCAGATACCTACAGGGGCTCCTGCCAGAGGCAGCCAGAGATTAGTGAAGTTACTTAAGTGACTTCTTTTCTGAAGGAACAAAGCTTAATTTACTGGGATTGGCACTCTCTGTGGCTCTTTTAACTCCTTGGTGCTGGCAAAAAAGAGAAGAGAGAGAAAGTTCACACATACAAATATACATACACATACAAATACACACACACACACACACACACACACACACACACACTGATTTGATGAAACAAAGGGTAGAGTTTAGTAAATTCACACACATATACATACATGCACACAGAACTACAGACAGATGTATCAGACATAGAATGGTTAGAGCAAAGCTCCAGCAAACAAGCTCAAAGAATTTCACACATACATGCATTAATACACACAATGGTGGATGGAAGGAACAATGTTCCAGTCCCCATTTGCACAGACTTTACACACACACACACATAGTTGATGGACGGAAGAGACAATGTTCCAGCCAAACCACACCATTTTTTATTCTCTGTTCCATTGCGTATGTATCCCAGGAAAATCTTTTAAGCAGTCTACAATTATAATGTGATTACATTTTAGTTTTCTTCTATTGAATGATTATGAAGAAAGATATGTTTTCCAATACCTTTACAAGAAACAACATTATATAGTACAGGTAAAGAAAACAAATTATTCTTAAAAACAAACATACACTGATAACCCATCAACTTATTATAGATTAACAAAGTGTAAGCAAGCAAGATAGTTTTCTCAGCCAGTTTCTCTTACTGGTAGGCAGCAATTTGTGGTTATAAGGAAAGGAGTAATTTTTTATTTATCTTTAGAAGTAATTTTGTAAGAATCTTAAGAGAATCACAAATCTATGTTTTTATATAAAAATCTGATGTATCTACCTTAAATCATCAAAATGTACATCTACTCATTCTTAATAAATAGTATCCGGAAACTGAGGGCAAAAATTGGTATCAGAAATCAGTCATCACCAGCCCAGCCTCAGTGAGAGTCACATCAGCCAGTGCTGCCATTGTTCTTGTTCCCTGACCATAAAGGGTCCCTAGCTTAAATAATAAGAGTGTGCCTGAACTTCATATTGTTCCCTAAGATTTTTTTTTTTACATCAGATCCAGTAGTAAAAACATCCTGCTCTTTAAACCCTCACCTTTCTTATTCTCCAGCCCTCATTTTCTCTCTCCCTCCCCCCTCTCTCCTCGTGACCATGGCTGGCCTCTCTCTCGTTTTACCTTCTCTCTTTCCCCCTGCCTTTCTACAATAAAGCTCTAAATAAATAAATAGATAGATAAATAAATAGATAAATAGACAGACAGACAGATAGATGATAGATAGATAGATAGATAGATAGATAGATAGATAGATAGATAGATACCTAGCTTCACTGACAACTTTATTTTCCCAAATGGTATCTAGGGGTGGTAGTCATTGTTGACAACCTGCACCTCTAAGTTCTTCTCTTGGATAATGACAGAATCATTAATCTGCTCTAGCAGCAATGCCTGAAAGAGATCAAGCATTATTATTGTAAGAGCCAGAGATACTGCCCAGCAAGGGACAGGAAGCCCTGTAGAGTGTGATTCTTAAGAGGGAAGTGAGGGCAGCAAGAACAGCAGAACTCCACAACAGCATAAAGTCCTCCGAACACATAGTCCTCAGGACTGCACCACACTGGGGCTCATCCATGTGTGCTAACCTGTGGGCTGCATTCCATGATTTCTAAAGCCCTTTGTTTTTCCTCCTGCATAGCCCTCGGCACCTCCCTTCCCTCTAGATGCTTATTTTTTATCTGCTTACTTTTAGTTATTATCATTGTTTCAGCAACAGCATCACTATCATCATCATCATCCTGATTTGTGGGGGGTGGGGGAACACAGGTGCAACACTGCCAACTTTTAGATGTTGGTTCTCTCTTCTCAGTGTGAGGTCCAGGAATTGAACTCAGGTCTTCAGTTTACTCAAGCAAGGCTGTCAAGTCTTTGTGCCATCTCCAGCTATAACACATTTTTTTTTTTTACTTATAAATTTAATGCAAAATAGTCCTTAAATGTAGGAATTCAATACTTGAGATGAGGTCAACTGGGATAAGGTTTTATAGATTTTTGTGTCTAAGTAGACTCTTGGTTCAAGCACAAACTGGTGTTCAGATGTGTTCTGGTACTAAAATGGAACCCACAGCGGCCTGACCTACCTCTTGCTTAGTGCTTGACAATGGAAGATATTGGAATGGGAACTTACTTGATTCTAGATAAGCACATCTTACAGACTAACTAAAACACTGTACACTGTTCATCTCTTAAAAAAAAGAGTATTCGAGTGTATGTGTGTTGTGTCTCTGTGTCTCTGTGTGTCTGTCTGTCTGTCTGTCTGTCTGTCTGCCTGCCTGCCTGCCTGACTGACTGACTGTCTCTGTGTATGCATGTGTGTCTGGGTACATATGGAAGCCAGAGGACAACTTCAGATATTGATCAGAATACATCTACTTTGTTCTATGAAACCTAGTCTCTCATTGATCAGGAACTCACCAAGTAGCTAAAGCTAGCTCACCAGTGAACTCAAGGGAACCACCCGCCTCTGTTCTCCAACTGCTGCTTTTACAAGTGCACACCACTGTGTTGCTCCCCCACCTATTTTTAAATGTGTATTCTGAGGAGCAAATCCAAATTCTTGTGTTTTCAATTTAAGCACTTTGCAGACTGAAGAGTCTTCTTATCCTTGAAATTAGAAGAATTTTCAATGTGATGACACTATCCAGGATTGCATTTATACATCACACACTATAAATCATAAAATTGCTTCTTCTACACACTTTAATTAAGCCTGAAATATGAAAGACCTGTGTCTACAGTTTTTCCTATTATCCCTTTATTGCTTGGTATATATTGATATAATTGAAAGCTCTGTCTCCCTTACTTCATATCTAGCTACCACATTCTATTTAGTTTCCTATAGAGGATAAGATTTGCTTTTTATACATAATGACTGGTTTTCTTCTAAATACACAGTGAATCCTTCATGATTTCACAGGAAATATTTTATGTTAATCTTTATCTTTTCCTGCTTCTAAGTAAATTGTTTATAACTTTCTGCCACCCAAGAATTACTCTCCTAGATTATATCTTCCCTAACCCCCTCCCCAAAAGTACAGTGGTTTTTCGTCTTTGCTCAACTTCCCCAGTTGAAAAGAAGTATTTCAAGAAAACCACTTTTGTGCTGTGCCTGCATCACCAAGTAGCATATTGTTTGGCTTAGAAATAAGGTACACATGGACTGGGTCATTGATACACTTTGAATGTTTATAAGCATCTAGTGAACCAGTCCAGAGTTTCTCAAATTAAATGCACATGCAAATCTCTTGTGGGGCTTGTTAGAATGTGTGTTGTGACTCGAGAGATCTGGAATGAAGTCTGAGAGCCTGCATCTGTTATAAGATCCTGACTGGTGCCAGTACTGCTAGTTAAGACACTGTACTTAGTATGGAGAGAGAAGACGTGCCCATAGAAGACAGATTTGTTATAACATGAAACAAAGCACATTGTCTCGAAATGCTTTTAGGTTGGATCTAAGCTGCATGCTGTAGACTGGAAATGCTTTTGATCAAGGAATATTTACAAGACCTCAGTACCCAGAATCTAACACCAGGATGGTTAATAAATGAATTCATGATGAACTATTGAAAATGATAAAAAGGGATTTACTATTCGATTTTCAATGTATTTTCTTTAATTGTTGAGCATTTTCGTCTGAAATCATGTGCTGTGTCTGTGACTATTCCCTAAGGGCTAATGTTTTACCATGTACTTTGAACAAAGAGATTCTTAATGATTCACCAAGAATATTGAGCACCTTCTGGTGGTCAAGCTTAAAGAACAACTAATGAAGTAGATAAGTATGGTTTTAAGTAGTATACTTGGGAACTCTATTCCTCTTGTTACAGGTCAAGGGAAAATAAATGCTGATGCACAAAGCCTGAAAACCATACAGTCACATACAGAGATATGGAAATGAAATGTGTGTTGCCATTACATTCTTTACCTAAATTCTGATTCTCTGCATTTAGATAATCATGCTCAGCAGCTAAGCAGCTGAGCTCCATTTGGACTCTGGCAGAACAAAAGGTAGAAAGCGCTTTGTAATGAGAATACATTATTTTAAATGCAAACCCATTAAAGGATTCAGATGCCCAATATTACTACATTGCTATTGTGAAGGTAAAGGAACAGCCACATAGCAACACACCTTTAATGGACTGGTAGTCAATTAGAAGTGGGAAGCAAATAACAGTTTAAACCAGAAGCTGCTAGAAAACCAAGAAATTTAGTGAAGAACAATTTGTTTGTACAAGGACTCTGAAAACAAAATGCCTGAAGAACAATACACACACACATGCACGCGCAAGCATGCACACACACACACACACACACACACACACACACACACACACAGAATCAGAATAAAAATCACATAATTTTGATCCATTTTTATACAATGACTTTCTCTGAAAACCATTCTTTATTGCACCAACATAGACAGGATAATGTATGTTCTTTGCCCTCCTGCCTGCCCTGGTTAGGATGAGCTATTTCTCATAGGTAACAATGCCTTGATAGCACAGTTTGTTATAGAGAGAGGTTGTTATAAATGGATGGATTTACTTGTTACTCCATTCTGTAACTCTATTCCAATTTATTCTTCTACTTTAACAGTGGTTCTCCTGTTATTTCCTCTGGCTCCACCCAGGATCCTGAAACTTCTCAGAAGGTCCATAAGATCAGTCATATATTGATAATAACACTTGTGTGTTAGATACTTTCCACATTAATTAACTCCTAAGAATTAAATGGAATTCTTCAGAACCCCTTGAGATGTTCAAAATCACTAAGTAAGCAAGTGGGATCGTGCAGCTATTTTGCTGTTGTTTGTCAAGCATCATAATAATTGGCGAGAAGTAAAGTGTTACTCTTAGACCTCAGCTCTGTCAATATTACAGGAAGCTTGGAAATGAGTGACGCCTCCCTGGAGAACGGTGGCTGACACTGTGCTGCTGCTCTGAGACTCTGGAGATAAACAGTGTGGAACTTGGTGTCTGGACTAAAGGGAGATAATAAGATCAAGGCTGTTTAAAGTCTCCGCATGGATAACTCCTCTAATGACAAAAGAAGCAGACAGAGGAGGCAAACAGCCATACAATTTTGACTTACCAAAAAGTAGCCATTGTCCAAATATTTGCCAAATAATTAGCATCACACTGTTAGTACTGTAGCTGGAAAAAAAATACAGTCTTTGATACATTTTTTTTACAGTAATACAGGCTGGTCTTTTGCAAAGATGGTGCCCTTAATCATGGAAGAATGTATAAATTAATATAACTCCATTTAGCAGTAACACAAGTAAGCATATTATTTAGATCTGATTTGAAAACAAAAATTCAGACTTTTTGGCTAAAGCCATTTCTTTCACATTTTCATATCAGCAATACTGACACTGTGAAGGACAGAAAAGGATCGTACCTTAGATTCTTAACAAAATTTATGAACCAAAGAAAATTCTACTTAAGAAGAAATAAACTCTTCAGGTCTGAGCCAGTGCTCTGAGCAGACTTTGGGCACTAGCTCTGCACCCAATCTCACAATACCCAGAGGAAGCTAGACTCTCAGGTGCTCTAAAACACCCAGGATCATAGGTGAGGAGGCTACAACATCTGCCCCAAACCAGCAGTAACTGAAACCACCAGAGATCCAGGGACACAGGAACTCCCACCTGGCCAGTTATACATGTTCCTTCTGGTATGACCAGTGCCCTGAGCAGATATTGAACACTAGCTCTGCACCAAATCTCACAACTCCCAAAAGAAGCTGGAATCCAAGGTGCTCTAATATGCCCAGGATCATAGGATCATATGATCATAAGATCTCAGGAGCTTGTTTACATCAGGATTTTAGGATCCCAGAGACAGCTTGACTCCCAAGAGCTCTTATACCCAGGATCTCTGGTTGTTTTAGGTTAGGAGCCTTTGGTATTTTGCATTTTCTTTGACTGTTGTGTCAATGTTTTCTATGGTATCATACAAGAACACATGAAAACAAGCATCCATCATGATCAAGTAGGTTTTATCCCAGGAATGCAGGGGTGGTTCAATATATGAAAATCCATCAATGTAATCCACTATATAAACAATAACTAAACATCGTAAAAACAATATACGGTAAATCAGTAGCCAACATCAAACTGAATGGAGAGAAACTTAAAGCAATCCCACTAAAATCAGGGACAAGATAAGGCTGCCCACTCTCTCTCTATCTATTCACTATAGTATTTGAAGTTCTAGCCAGTGCAATTAGACAACAAAAGGAGGTCAAAGGGATACAAATTGGGAAGGAAGAAGGCAAGATATCACTACTTGCAGATGATATGGTATTATATTTAAATGACCCCCCAAACCTCCACCAAATAACTCCTAGACCTGACAAATTACTTCAGCAAATTGGCTGGATATAAAATTTACTCAAACAAATCCTTAGCCTTCCTCTGCTGAAAGTACAAACAGGCTGAGAAAGAAATTAAGAAACAACACCCTTCACAGTAGTCACAAATAATATAACTTGCTGTGACTCTAAGCCAGCAAGTGAAAGATCTGAATAACAAGAACTTCAAGTCTCTGAAGAAAGAAATCAAAGCTCTTAGAAGATGGAAAGATCTCCCATGTTCATGGATTGGCAGGAATAATATAGAAAAAATGACCATCTTGCCAAAAGCAGTCTACAGATTCAATGCAATCCCCATCAAAATTCCAATTCAATTCTTCATAGAGTTGGGAAGAGCAATTTGCAAATTCATTTGGAACAAAAAACCCAAGATAGCCAAAACTATTCTCAACAATAAAAGAACTTCTGGGGGAATCACCATCCGTCACAGCAACCTGTATTATGGAGCAATAGTGATAAAAACAAACAAACAAAAAAAAAACCCCAAAACAAACAACAACAGCTACAAAAAACTATGGTATTGGTAGAGAGACAGGCAGGAAGATCAATGTAATAGAATTGAAGACCCACAAGTGAACCCACATACCTATGGTCACTTGATATTTGACAAAGGAGCTAAAACCATCCAATGGGGGAAAAAAGGCAGCATTTTTAACAAATGATACTGGTTCAACTGGTGGTCAGCATATAGAAAAATGCAAATTGACCCATTCTTATCTCCATGTACAAAGCTCAAGTCCAAGTGGATCAAGGAACTCCACATAAAACCAGAGACACTGAAACTTATAGAGGAGAAAGTGGGGAAGAGCCTCGAAAACATGGGCACAGCAGAACATTTCCTGAACAGATGTCAAAGGCTTCTGCTCTAAGATCAAGAATTGACAAATGGTACCTCATAAAGTTGCAAAGTTTCTGTAAGGCAAAGGACACTGTCAATAGGATAAATAGCAACCAATAGATTGGGAAAGGATCTTTACCAACCATACATCCAATAGAGTACTAATATCCAATATGTACAAGGAACTCAAGAAATTAGACTCCAGATAATCAAATAACTGTATTCACAATTCACAGACCACATGAAGCTCAAGAAGAAGGAAGACCAAAGTGTGGGTGTTTTGGTCCTTCTTAGAAAGGGGAACAAAATACTCACTGGAACAAATACAGAGACAAAGTTTGGAGCAGAGTCTGAAGAAATGGCCATTCAGAGACTGCCCTACTTGGGGATTCATCCCATATACAGTCATCAAACACAGACGCTATTGTGGATGCCAATAAGTGCATGGTGACAGGAACCTGCTATAGCTGTCTCCTGAGAGGCTCTGCCAGAGCCTGACAAATACGGAGGGGGATGTTCACAGCCAACCATTGAACTGAGCACAAAGTCTGCAATTGAGGAGTTTGAGAAAGGACTGAATGAGCTAAAGGAGTTTGCAACCCCAGAGGAAGAACAATAGTATCAATCAACCAGAGCTCCCAGGATCAAAACCACCAACCAAACAGTACACATGGAGGGACCCATGGCTCCAGCCATGTATGTATCAGAGGATGGCCTTGTTGGGCATCAACGGAAGAAGAGACCCTTGGTCCGGTGAAGGCTCGATGCCCCAGTGTAGGGGAATACAAGGGTGGTGAGGCGGGAATAGGTGAGTGGGTAGGGGAACACCCTCATTGCAGCAGGAGTGGGAATGGGATAGGGAGTTTCTGGGGGAGATCAGGAAAGGGGATAACATTTGAAATGTAAACAAATAAAATAGCCAATAAAAAAAGAAGAAATAAACTTCAAACATACAGATTAAGAGTAAAGATAGATCGATAGATAATTTTGTATTTTAATGAAAAGAAAAATAATGTAGAATTTATCTTATTCTGAAACAAATGTAAAGAAAATAATCATGTATGGCATATTCTTATAACTCACATAACCTTTATTTATAATTACATTTATAATTCAGGCATCAGATGAGTTTCACATCATGCATCCCGGAATAATATATTTTCATTTTATGTGCATTAGTGTTTTATGTACATGGGTGTCTGTTGGAACTGGAATTACAAACAGTTGTGAGCTGCTATACTGGTGTTAGGACCTGAACTTAGGTCCTCTGGAAGAGGAGCCAGTGGTTCTTAAGCACTAAGCCATCTGTCTGTCCAGCCTCTCTCAACCACCTTTTGATTATAGTGGTTTTAGTAGCATTTTTCTATAAAGACAATAGAAAAATACACTCGGTTTATTAATAGATTACAGAACATTTTACCTTCAATCAGTGGATTTTATAGAAACTTTTTAATTGATACAAATGTAGGTGAACCATCAACCAAATTTCTCCTCTAAGCAAGTCATATTTTAGGGATGCCTTTCTTAAATTCCATGACATATCTTGATCTGTGTAATTATGTATCTTGTATTTTAAATTAATAATTTTGTTTGTATTATTAATTTTATTTTAATAATCTGACCACTGTGGTCTCAAAGATTTCACACACAACTGAAACTGGAGATTTGCATCTACCCTAGTTGTTGCTTTTAAGGACTAATTTTGTGATTTGTCCTTTCACACTTCTAGATATCAGAGCACCCAGATGTAAGTATGCATCATATTTTGCTTATTCCATAACTGATTTAAACCTATGTCATACTTGATTTATAAGTATAACATAATACTTATAAATACCAAGAGAAATTATAATTTAAACAATTTATCTTGGCAGTAAAAGTCACTTAGGCAAGAAGGGGCCTGTTTTTGTTCACAATTCTTGCTTATACATTAGCATTTGAGGGACATCACAACAGAGAAACATGAAGAATAGGTCACAAGGTATCTACAGTCAAGAAGCAGCAAAACATAATTAGTGCAATTGTTTGAGTGCACAACTAGCTTTCTTTATTTTATTTAGTCATATTATTGCCTGGACTCCAAGTTTATTGAATCATGGTACCAAAGGTGGCTGAATCGTCTTATCTCACAATTTCTACACTTAATGTAATTAACATAATCCTTCACAGATATCCTCAGTGGTGATTTCATCTAAAGATGAAATTAAGACTATGTCAAATTGAAAGCTAGAGTCATAATACTCATCATAGCTTCTATTTTCTTTTATTAGGCATCCCGAACCTTCTTCCCTAAATGAAACTAGCATAGTATACAGTTTTTTTTTTCAACTTATAAACACATTTTACACGTTGCTTTCTAAGCTCACTCTGAACTCTTCATAAGTCTGTTACTGTTTTGTGACAGGGAACAGACTTTTTCTTTAAAAGAAAATCCAGCCTTTCAGTTGTATTTATGAAGAAACAAGAAGGGCAGTAAATGTGGCAGGATATCAAAGCACTACGTTTGATACCATGGTAGCAACTTTCACTTGAGGAGCATAGTTAGGAGGAGCTCTGCTGGTGGAACGTGTCGCGTGCACTCACTAATGTTTGTCTGGAACTCTTTCAGCAATAAACATAATATGTCACACAAAGAGAACTTGATACATGAACAGGTGGTCATAATACTGTGTTCGATATCGCTTTTAAAATGTGTATGTATATATATATATATAATTGAATTTCTGTTCAAATCATGTTAAAAACATGCTTTGGAAGAATTTTTATTGCAGTGCAATAAATTGACAAATATATGTCATTTGTTGAAGGATATAAAATATACATCTAGGAATAACTATTGTTTTTTGAGTAAATGTTTTAAACTTCTTTTCACATTTCTCATTATTCTAATTGGACTTAAAACATTTTTAGGTGGCATGGGAATATTTTCATTTTGACATTTTCTAAGTGCACACAAGAAGCATTTCTCAATAATGCATATGAAATTTGAGAATATTGTTTTACCCAATAATGGCAAATATATTTCACCTAAAATTTTATCAGTAAAATGGTTTCCATTATTTCAAATTAAAATAGAATATTTTTCTTGCTCATTCATTATACTAGCCTGGCTTATCCTTATTTCGATTACATTCTCCATGATTTTAATTTTTCTTATTTGACATGTGTGTGTGTGTGTGTGTGTGTGTGTGTGTGTGTGTGTGTACTCCCCTCCTGCCTTGTCCTTCCTTAGCTCACTTGTTTTATTTCCCTGAGGTCTATGTGCCTTCCTTATCCACTCCCTATTATTAGTAGCCATTGCAGAATCATTATCTTTTAGAAGAACAGTGTTTTGTTGTTTTCTTATTTTGTTTATTTTGTGTTGAAGTTTGCATTTTTGTGGGCTGAATTATGTGGTAGAAGTATTGATCTCACTTATGCTTTCTGTTAAAGACTCAGGCAGTACTAGAGTACAAGAGGAAAAATTACAGTGGTTGTGAGAGTATGATAAAATATGTTGCAAGCTCCAGTGTGTGTGTTCAGGGGAATCTCTGCAAAGATGGGAGAAAGTGAACACAAAATAACAGCAATGAGAAGCTATTGGCAACTGGTAAATATTGGTAAATGATGTGGTCCTTGGTAGGTTGATCACATTCTAAAGTATGCCCAACACCCAAAATTACATGGGCTATACAAACTGAACTCAACAGGGAAAGAGAAGAAATAAAAGAAGGAAAAAGAGAAGGAAGAGAAAAAGAAGTTAAGCTAGAAGAAACGGGAGGGTGGTTATGGGAAGAGTTGAGGTTGCAGGAAGTGAATATGTTCAACATACAGTTTGTGGCATTTTCAGAGAATTAATAAAATTATTGTTAAAAAGCATCTTTGTCAGGCATGGTGGTACATACTTTTTATCCATGTAGTTAGGAGTCAGAGACAGATTTCTGTGAGTTCCACGACAGCCTGGTCTACATAGTGGGTTCCAGGACAGCCAAGACTATGCAGAGAGATTCTGACAATAATAATAAAGATGGTGATGATGATTATGATAAATAGCTGACTCTGAAAAACAATATGCATTAATTGAAAGTAAGAGGCATTAGTTGAAAGTTTAGAGACATTAGTATAAAGACCAGTACAAACAAAACTGTGTGAAGTATAAATGTACTAATAGGAAGAGCAATGAAAATATGTGAAACTGGAGAATGATGCTATGAAAGAATAAAACAGAAGGAAATATTTAGTTATAAATATAATGGAAAATAGAGATAACTAAAATCAAAAGGGAATATTTAAAAAATATGTGTAAAGCAGAAAGAAAGGAAGAAAGAAAGAAAGAAAGAAAGAAAGAAAGAAAGAAAGAAGGAAAGAAATCTTACTTACCTGAAGAAAGAAGAAAATGCAAAAAGGAAAGAAAGAAAGAAAGAAAGAAAGAAAGAAAGAAAGAAAGAAAGAAGGAAGGAAGGAAGGAAGGAAGGAAGGAAGGAAGGAAGAAAGGAAGGAAGGAAGGAAGAATAAAGTACTTAGGGTTAAATATTAAAGCACTGGGGAGAGTGAGGCAGGAGGAGAGCCAGCAAGAGGCCAGCATGAGCATTACAGTGAAAGGCTGCCTCTGACAAAAGAAAATCAGGCAAATAGCTTATTTTTAAAAACGAAAAAAATACAAACAGAAAAGGAAGATTATTCTTAAAGTAGAATAAAATATTTGAAGGATCTGATCTAGTGAAAGAGAATAGGAATAGGAAGAAGAGGAAGAGGAAGGAGGAGGAGGAGGAGGAGGAGGAGGAGGAGGAGGAGGAGGAGGAGGAGTCTATAGACAAACTAAAACCATGACACTACAGAGGAGTGACAAGTTTCCAGTCCACTCAAGAGAATTCTGTAGTCATCAGGAAAAGATTTCAAGCAAGTGTACCAGTCTTCTGGGCCCCTGGACCGTGTGCCAGTTGGTAAGGGCAGAGCTGCTATTCAGCCTCATCATTCACCTGCTCCCAGGGCTTGTGGGATCGCTTGCTCCTTAGGTCAGGGAGGAGACGGCTCCTTCCTTCCTTCCTTCCTTCCTTCCTTCCTTCCTTCCTTCCTTCCTTCCTTCCTTCCTTCCTTCCTTCCTTCCTTCCTTCCTTCCTTCCTTCCTTTTTTTGCATGCTTGTTTGCTTTTGAATATATTTTTATTTAAATAGATTCATATCATTTTCCACTTCTCTTTCCACTTTCTAGACCTTCCCTCCTAACCTCCCTTAAATCCATGTCCTATCCTCTCAAGTTGATTTTTTAGTAGTAGCAATAGTAGTAGTAGTAGTAGTAGTAGTAGTAGTAGTAGTAGTAGTAGTAGTAGTTGTTGTTGTTGTTGTTGTTGTTGTTGTTGTTGTAGTAGTAGTAGTAGAGTAACAATAGCAGTAGCAGTAGAGGTATTGGTGGTGGTGGTGGTGATGGTGATGGTGGTGGTGGTGATGGTGGTGGTGGTGATGGTGGTGGTGGTGATGGAGGTGGTGGTGGTGGTGGTGGTGGTGTGTGCATATTGCATGGTTTCAAGGTTAACCACTCTGTATTAGACAATCAATAAGGGAACTCATCCCTACACGACTCTAATTGTCCTTCTCCCCACAGTCATGAGTTGCTGATAGCTATTTGTCTAGGGATGGCCTCTCTGAAAAATCTTCCCTGCCGCATTTGCATGTCAGTTGATATTACATTTGTTCCAGTTTTGTTTGCACGGCTTTTACAGGAAAGACTTCAACAAAAGACTGTCTAGTATTGTAGTTCTTACAGTCTTCCAACAGTGACATCCTCTTCCTGTATGTACCCTAAGTCAGAGACGGAGGATCTGTGATGTAGGTGTATTCTTTGATGATGGAGTCCCCATGAACTCTTGATAGCTGTATTATATCCAATTATGGTTATCAGTGATTGTCTCTATTTGCTGTAAAGAGAGCCTTCATTTATGTGGGGTGGGGAAGGTGGGGAGGGTTGTACTACACTGGAGAAATTGCTGATCCAGCATAGTAACAGTAGTAGATTCTTTTCTTTTTAAAATTTTTATATTAGATATTTTCTTCATTTACATTTCAAATGCTATCTCCAAAATCCCCTATACTCTCCCTCCGCCCTGGTCCCCTACCCACCCACTCCCACTTCTTGGCCATGGCGTTTCCCTGTACTGGGGCATATAAAATTTGCAAGACCAAGGGGCTTCTCTTCCCAATGATGGCTGATTAGGCCATCTTCTCATTCATATGCAGCTAGAGACATGAGCTCAGGGGTTACTGGTTAGTTCATATTGTCATTCCACCTATAGGGTTGCAGATCCCTTCAGCTCCTTGGGTACATTATCTAGCTCCTCCATTGGGGGTCCTATGTTCCATCCTATAGATGACTGTGAGCACCCATTTCTGTATTTGCCAGGCACTGCATAGCCACACAAGAAACAGCTATATCAGGGTCCATTCAGCAAAATCTTACTGGCATATGCACTAGTGTCTGTGTGTGGTGGCTGATTATGGGATGGACCCCCAGGTGAGGCAGTCTCTGGATGGTCCATCCTTTTGTCTTAGCTCCAAACTTTGTCGCTGTAACTTCTTCCATGGGTATTTTATTCCCTATTCTAGGGAGGAATGAAGTACCCACGCATTGGTCTTCTTTCTTCTTTATTTCATTGTGTTTTGCAAATTGTATCTTGTGTATTCTAGGTTTCTGGACTAATATCCGCTTATCAGTAAGTGCATATCAAGTGACTTCTTTTGTGGTTGGGTTACCTCACTCAGGATGATATCCTCCAGATAAATCCATTTGCCTAAGAATTTCATATATTCACTGTTTTTAATAGCTGAGTAGTATTCCATTGTGTAAATGTACCACATTTTCTGTATCCATTCCTCTGTTGAGGGACATCTGGGTTCTTTCCAGCTTCTGGCTATTATAAATAAGGCTGTTATGAACATAGTGGAGCATGTGTCCTTATTACCAGTTGGAACATCTTCTGGGTATATGCCCAGGAGAGGTATTGCTGGGTCTTCTGATAGTACTATGTCCAGTTTTCTGAGGAACCGCCAGATAAATTTCCAGAGTGGTTGTACAAGCTTGCAATCCCACCAAAAATGGAGGAGTGTTCCTCTTTCTCCACATCCACGCCAGCATCTGCTGTCACCTGAGTTTTTGATCCTAGCCATTCTGGCTGGTGTGAGGTGGAATCTCAGGGTTGTTTTGATTTGCATTTCCCTGGCGATTAAGGATGTTGAACATTTTTTCAAATGCTTCTCAGCCCTTCGGTATTCCTCAGTTGTGAATTCTTTGTTTAGCTCTATACTGCATTTTTTAATGGGGTTATTTGAATTTCTGGAGTTCAGCTTCTTGAGCTCTTTGTATATTTTGGATATTGGTCCCCTATCAGATTTAGGATTGATAAAAATTCTTTCCCAATCTGTTGGTGGACTTTTTTTCTTACTGACAGTATCTTTTGCCCTACAGAAGCTTTGTAATTTTATGAGGTCCCATTTGTCAATTCTCAATCTTACAGCACAGGTAATTGCTGTTCTGTTTAATAATTTTTCCCCTGTGCCCATAGCTTTGAGGCTTTTTTCCACGTTCTCCTCTATAAAGTTCAGTGTCTCTGGTTTTTTGTAAAGTTCCTTGACCCACTTAGACTTGACCTTTGTACAAGGAGATAAGAATGGATCAACTTGCATTCTTCTATACAATAACTACCAGTTGTACTAGCACCATTTGTTGAAAATGCTGACTTTTTCCCACTGGATGGTTTTAGCTCCCTTGTCAAAGATCAAGTGACCATAGGTGAGTGGGTTCTTTTCTGGGTCTTCAAATCTATTCCATTGATTTACCTGTCTGTCACTATACCAGTACTATGTAGTTTTTATCACAATTGCTCTGTAGTACAGCTTGAGGTCAGGCCTGGTGATTCCCCCAGAGTTTCTTTTATTGTTGAGAATAGTTTGTGCTATTCCAGGTGTTTTGTTATTCCAGATGAATTTGAAAATTGCCCTTTCTAACTCAGTGAAAAATTGAGTTGGAATTTTGATGGGGATTGCATTGAATCTATAGATTGCTTTCGGCAGAATAGCCATTTTTACTATATTAATCCTGTCAATCCATGAGCATGAGAGATCATTCCATCTTCTAAGATCTTCTTTAATTTCTTTCTTCAGAGACTTGAAGTTTTTATCATACAGATCTTTCACTTCCTTAATTAGAGTCACACCAAGGTATTTTATATTTTTTGTGTCTATTGTGAAGGGTATTATTTCCCTAATTTCATCCTGTTTATCCTTTGTGTAGAGAAAGGCCACTGATTTGTTTGAGTTAATGTTATATCCAGCTACTTCATTGAAGCTGTTTATCAGGCTTAGGAGTTCTCTGGTGGAATTCTTAGGGTCACATATATACTATCATAACATCTGCAAATAGTGATATTTTGACTTCTTCCTTTCCAATTTGTATCCCCTTGATCTCCTTTTGTTGTTGAATTGCTCTGGCTGGGACTTCAAGTACTATATTGAATAGGTAAGGAAAAAGTGGGCGACCTTGTCTAGTCCATGATTTTAGTGGGATTGTTTCTAGCCTCTCTCCATTTACTTTGATGTTGGCTACTGGTTTGCTGTAGATTGCTTTTATTATGTTTAGGTATGGGCCTTGAATTCCCATGAGTTTTATCATGAAGGGGTGTTGGATTTTGCCAAATGCTTTCTCAGTATCTAACCAGATGATCATATGATTTCTGACTTTGAGTTTGTATAAATAGTGGATTATATTGAGGGATTTCTATATATTAAACTATCCCTGCATCCCTGGGATGAAGCCTACTTGGTTATGATGGATGATTGTTTTGATTTGGTTTGCAAGGATTTTATTGAGTATTTTTGCATTGATATTCATAAGTGAAATTGGTCTGAAGTTCTCTTTTTTTGTTGGATCTTTGTGTGGTTTAGGTATCAGAGTAATTGAGTTTTCATAGGATGAATTGGGTAGAGTACCTTCTGTTTCTATTTTGTGGAATAGTTTGAGGAGAGTTGGAATTAAGTCTTCTTTGAAGGTCTGATAGAACTATGCACCAAACCCATGTGGTCCTGGGCTTTTTTTGGTTGGGAGACTATTGATGACTTCTTCTATTTCTTTAGCGGAAATGTCACTGTTAAAATCATTAATCTGATCCTGATATAACTTTGGTATCTGGTATCTGTCTAGGAAATTGTCCATTTCATCCAGGTTTTCCATTTTTGTTGAGTATAGCCTTTTGTAGTAGGATCTGATGATGTTTTGGATTTCCTCAGGATCTGTTGTTATGTCTCCTTTTTCATTTCTGATTTTGTTGATTAGGATACTGTCCCTGTGCCCTCTTGTGAGTCTGGCTAAGGGTTTATCTATCTTGTTGATTTTCTCAAAGAACCAGCTCCTGGTTTGGTCGATTCTTTGAATAGTTCTTCTTGTTTCCATTTGGTTGATTTCAGCCCTAAGTTTGATTATTTCCTGACGTCTACTCAGGGGTTAATTTGCTTCCTTTCATTCTAGAGCTTCTAGGTGTGCTGTCAGACTGCTAGTGTATGCTCTCTCTAGTTTCTTTTTGGAGGCACTTAGGGCTATGAGTTTTCCTCTTAGGACTGCTTTTTTTGTGTCCCATAAGTTTGGGTATGTTGTGGCTTCAGTTTCATTAAACTCTAAAACGTCTTTAATTTCTTTTTTATTTCTTCCTTGACCAAGGTATCATTGAGTAGAGTGTTGTTCAGTTTCCACGTGAATGTTGGCTTTCTAAGTTTATGCTGTTATTGAAGATCAGCCTTAGTCTGTGGTGATCTGATAGGATGCATGGGATAATTTCAATATTTTTGTATCTGTTAAGGCCTATTTTGTGACCGATTATATGGTCATTTTTGGAGGAGGTACCATGAGGTGCTGAGAAGAAGGTATATCCTTTTGTTTTAGGATAAAATGTTCTGTAGATATCTGTTAAATCCATTTGTTTCATGACTTCTCTTAGTGTCCATGTGTCTCTGTTTAGTTTCTGTTTCTAGGATCTCCATTGGTGAGAGTGGGGTGTTGAAGTTTCCCACTATTATTGTGTGAGGTTCAATGTGTGCTTTGAGCTTTACTAAAGTTTCTTTAATGAATGTGGCTGCCCTTGCATTTGGCGCATACATATTTAGAATTGAGAGTTCATCTTGGAGGATTTTACCTTTGATGAGTATGAAGTGCCCCTCCTTGTCTTTTTTGATAACTTTGGGTTGGAAGTCGATTTTATTCGATATTAGAATGGCTACTCCAGCTTGTTTCTTCAGACCATTTGCTTGGAAAATTGTTTTCCAGACTTTCATTCTGAGGATGTGTCTGTCTTTTTCCCTGAGATGGGTTTCCTGTAAGCAGCAAAATGTTGGATCCTGTTTGTGTAGCCAGTCTATTAGTCTATGTCTTTTTATTGGGGAAGTGAGTCTATTGATGTTAAGAGAAATCAAAGAAAAGTAATTGTTGCTTCCTGTCATTTTTTGTTGTTAAAGATGGGATTCTGTTCTTGTGGCTGTCTTCTTTTAGGTTTGTTGAAGGATTACTTTCTTACTTTTTCTAGGGTGTAGTTTCCATCCTTGTGTTGGTGTTTTCCCATTATTATCCTTTGAAGGGCTGGATTCGTGGAAAGATATTGTGTGAATTTGGTTTTGTCATGGAATACTTTGGTTTCTCCATCTATGGTAATTGAGTTTTGCTTGGTATAGTAGCCTGGTCTGGCATTTGTGTTCTCTTAGTGTCTGTATAACATCTGTCCAGGATTCTGGCTTTCATAGTCTCTGGTGAGAAGTCCAGTGTAATTCTAATAGGCCCACCTTTATACGTTACTTGACCTTTTCCCCTTACTGTTTTTAATATTCTGTCTTTATTTAGTGCATTTGTTGTTCTGATTATTATGTGTTGGGAGGAATTTCTTTTCTGGTCCAATCTATTTGGAGTACTGTAGGCTTCTTGCATGTTCATGGGCATCTATTTCTTTAGGTATGGGAAGTTTTCTTCTATAATTTTGTTGAAGATATTTGCTGACCCTTTAATTTGAAAATCTTCATTCTCATCTACTCCTATTATACATAGGTTTGGTCTTCTCATTGTGTCCTGGATTTCTTGGATGTTTTGAGTTAGGATCTTTTTGCATTTTGCATTTTCTTTGATTGTTGTTTCCATGTTCCCTATAGAATCTTCTCTACCTGAGATTCTCTCTTCCATCTCTTGTATTCTTTTGCTGATGCTAATATCTATGGTTCCTGATTTCTTTCCTAGGGAGTAGATTATTTTCTTATGCCCATGACTGCTCTAGCCCCAGGAAGCTGACTGGCTGTGGGATGTATTATATTGTTGAAGCAGTATGTGCTTAGGGAGTGTCAGCTATCGAATGCCTGAATATTCTATTCCAATGCTCCACACTCCAATCTCCAGCTTTCAGAACGTAGGCTCCTGCTCATAGTCTTTTGCACAAAAGCTATTCTCTACACTTGAAGCTCTCCTATGTAGCTTCCTTAATGGAAGTAAAAAAAAAAAGTCCTAAACCTTTCTAAATTATTTCCCATTTATAGACCAGCATTCATCATGAATTTTTTTTTGGGGGGGGGGTTCTGGATGACTGAATAATGCATTTTAGTTGTTATTGTTGCTGTTAGTTTTGGGTTTTGTTCCGTTTCAGTTTTTGGTTTTCTGTTTTTGACTTTTGGTTTTTGTTTTTTTTGAGACAAGGCTTCTCTGTAGCCCAGTCTGTCCTGGGACTAACAATGTAGACCAGGATGGCCGCAACCTCACTGAGATCTGCCTGCTTGTGCCTCATGAGTGCTGGGATTAAGGTGTATACTACCAACACCACCAACTCAGATGGGCCCTATTCAACATGGTTTCCCATGACTGTAGCCCTAGGGCATTCTCTGAAGAAGGGAGCCCTTCCATGGTGCTGGAATGCTATTCAAACTCCTGTCTGGACTTCAGTGTGCTACAACCAGTGTTAAGTGTGTCTTCGGAGTGTAATTTTTCCCCCTAGAGTCTCATACCCATCTGCCTTTAAGCTTTTGCAGGGTGCCCTCTCCTTCTCCCCTTCACTCACCCTTTCCTTTCCCCTTTCTCCTCTTTCCTTTCCCCTCCCATACTATGTTTTTTGTTAGTTTGTTCCTGGTGTTTTGACTTTCTACTTATTTGAACATGTTAATTAGGATGCTGTCTATATATTTTGAAACTTGAGTGGCTTCCCACAGTCATTAGGCACCACTCCCAGTTAGTCTGGCACTTTCCTAGGAGATACTGACTGGTTGGTACCATCACCCCTCACTCATCATCTGTATTATAACTTGAATCTCTATGTATTTTTTTTTACTTTAAAAGTGATAACAGTATATAAGTTTTAGTAATAGTTTGAAATGTTCATTACCTGAAAACCTGAGCTCCATCGTTGGGACCCACATGACTGAATAGAGAACTGACACCTGCAACTTCTCCGCTGAGCTTCAACCATATCCATGACACAGGTGCACACACAAGACACACACGCATGCACACACACACACACACATGTGTATTCACAAAAGCACACAAAAAATAAATATAAATAAAATTTAAAAAACTAATTTACCCATGGTATCAGGTGCACTTGGCAGTATATATCCTTTATTGAAATAAACAACAACAAAAACAAAACACTAGAAAATTTTATTTTATAAAAGTGTACATAATATAAATAAAAATGTATGGAAACTGGCATATAACAGATCCCCTACCAAAACTGGATCATGTCTATTCATTTTAATATTCTGAGATTATGATCCAACTTGAATCATTGAGAAATTACATTTCCAGGTGTATAAAGCGAATACATTTTTCAAGTATAAATATTGGAGCTGCTAATGTGAAAGAACTATAACATTTCTTAAAAGATGTGAAAAAAACCCTTGTGTTGTTTAGCTACAACAGAGATCATTTGAAAGAACTTTTATTATATTTTCTTTGGATACATCAGAGAAGAAAATGACAGAATCATCTTTTGGAGAGTACATGAAATATAGACCAATATTTATTTATTTATTTATTTATTTATTTATTTAGTCTAGAAACCTAGCTAGTTTCACAGGAACCTTTGTGTTCTGTGAATCCTTTGTCTCAAATGTTCTTGGAAATCCAGACCTTCAGTTGCTCTCTGGTATGCCTTTCTTTCCCAGGTACTAAGCAGCCCACTAAAGTACTTCAGACAAGGTGCAGAGTATTCATTAACAGCAGATCTCAGCAGCTTTTACTAGTTGTGTCACTCAACCATGCTCTCAGGGTTTTAGGGTTAATCTCTGGCTTTCAGTCTGCATTACTAGGATTTGATTTTCAAGTGACAGAAGTAGTTCTATTAAAATGTTTACCTCTAAATACCAGAGATAAAATGTCATAGTCACAGAGGAAAAAGTATGCAGCTAAATCAAACTCTTGGATTCCTTTTAGCCAGCATGGCTTTGCCAATGGCTAGAGCCCTGGGCTTCAGTTTCCCTGAATCCCTATTTTCTTGCAATGATGTAGTATCCGACTCTTTATGATTCACTCTGAGATAATAAAGGCATTATGTGCCTTGCTTTTTCTTTGGCAGAAGACTGGTAAGCATATTTTTAGGGAAAATTTTATACAAATCGCCCAAATTTATGGCAAGGAAATTAGGCTGACATCTGGAAGAGAAACTGCTTAGCCTCATCCAAAATGTATTCTTACTTCATATCTGTAGATCAATTTTTCAAAAGATAATACGTAAGTTCCTCCCAATCTTGAGCCTCTTAGAGAAAAAAAAAATGTATTCCATCAGTTACCTTTCCTTTTGGCATTTTGCACGTTCTGCCTTCTGATACTCTCTCTCTCTCTCTGGTAGACATTTTATGGGTTGCATTTCCTGAGATGATAAGAGACTGTTTCCACACTCATTGAGTAGCTGTGTTGATTGATCTTAACAGATCTTTCAAAAATTGTGGTGGAAATCTTTCCCTTCTTACAGTTTTCAAAGATATTGGCTATATAACTAAATAAGGAGAGCCATATTTCAAAGTAGTGTGTTTGGAAGAGTGCCCAGAGTAAAGAAAACATTAATAGGCATAAAAAGCTAGCATATGGATGCTATAAGATGCATAATGGAAAATGTCCAAAAAAAGTAGTGGAACCTTCCAGTCCAACAGTATGAGGGGCAGTAAGGAAAATATGTTCTCTTATGTTCTTGCCAAAATGTGAGGACAATACCACCTATAGAGAAAGCTTGACAGATTCTGGAAACTGAAAGGATGACTAGTTATAGCCGGCTTACTCTGAACTAACGAGATACTATTTATGTCTTAATTTGATTGCAATTATAGTCTCTGTTATTTGATCTCAAGTCCTATCAAACCCAGTCTCAGTTCATGTAATTAGATTTTATTAAATTATTGACACAGAATGAAAGAAACATTGAAAACTGTTTCTGTGAAAAGCTTAACTTAAAAAGGAAAGTATATAACATGTCTTGAGCGCTATCACACAGTAACTGTCTGATTCTCTAATGTATGCATAGATTTGTGCCAATCATGTATGTGAAATAGGATACAACTTCTTCTTAATGAGTTTTTAGAACTTATTGAAGTGGTATATAACTATATTTCCATTATCCAATCTAGATGATCATTTCAAGGTTTCTGATTATGAAGACAATTGCTTTTCCAAATTCTGAAAAATGTTACCTTGTATATAGTTACATTCACAGGATGCTCTCAAGTTTTAATTGCGCATTGGAGTATGTTTTTACTCAAGGGTTAATATTTTTGGATGACAAGATACAAGGAAATAAGTATTTGGCAGAAAAGAATCAGAATGTTTTCCACAGAAGGCTGTTAAACAGGCTTTTGTAAGGGTTGTACCTGGAACATGGCCAGCTGTGGGCTGAGCTATAAAGGGCAAATTACAAAGTGGCACGGAGTTTGATAATTTTTTCCTGATTCCTCTGCATTGACTAAGTTGAATGATTTTGTGATCTCTGGGGCATAAGAGATGTCTCTAACTGTCTAATCCATCACCTTTGTATATTATGGTTGGCATATAATGGCACAAAAAATATCATAGCATTTAGATTTACTCCTAGATTTGGCCTCTGTTCTCACCATAATTGAGGAACAGAACATAAAATATAGTATAGATATAAATTGCAAACAAGTTTCCATTGTTTATTCCTTCAGGATTTGAACATATATTTATGGTACAAATAATATATATTGCATCCATGACAGATATTGATGAGATTAAGATAAATAAGGGGCAGGGGCTTCCAGCACACTGGAAAATAAAGCAAATGATATCATTGCACAGTTAGAGACCCACAGTAGTGGTGGTATAAAGTGACAAATATGTTACTTCAGTAGTAGAGACAAATCAGTGAAAGGTAGAGAATGTATCATGAACAGAGGAGCAAGAAGGAGCTGATGCTGAGTTTGAGCTTGGAAAGACGCTGAATGAGGGCTGGAAACAACTAAAACGGTAATGAATGTCAGTGGTTGTTATGTCTGCAGTTGTGTTGGTTGGTTCATTCTTTTTGAGATTCCTTTACATTAATAAAATATACCAATGAACTCTTACGGATTTAGAATCATGTAGTTTTATTTAATAATGATCCTTTAGATATCTAAGACTACCTGAGGCATGGGAAAAGTTATTGCAGAGAATTTTGACTTGGCAATCGGATAAAAGAAACATACAAGCCGGGCGTGGTGGAGCATGCCTTTAATCCCAGCACTTGGGAGGCAGAAGCAAGAGAATTTCTGAGTTCAAGGCCAGCCTGGTCTACAGAGTGAGTTCCAGGATAGCCAGGGCTACACAGAGAAACCCTGCCTCAAAAAAACAGAAAAAACAAACAAACAAAAACAAAGAAAAAGAAACATACTAAAAATGTACACAAATCTACAGTGTGATCTTAGGTGGACTGAGAGAAAGTGAAGAACTCAGTTGCCTCAAAACAGAGGAAAGAGACAGAGAATGGGAGGCAAACATTCCAAATATGTTTGTAAAATAATAGGATTTAGTTCTAGGTTGTTGATACTGACACCTTACACCTTAAGTAGTTACTGTTACTTACTTAACAAAGTGGTATGCTGCATTTTTAAAGCACAGATCAACTTCTATAATTACTTAAATCATTTTTATTTTGTATTGTCTGGGTGCATGTGCCACCACGTGAAGATCAGAAGAAAACGTGTGGGGAACAGGTTCTTTCACCCCACCGTGTGGTTTCTGTGTGTTGAATTCAAATATCAGTGCTGGAGGCAAGCACTATTGCTTGCTGATCTATTTCACAAGCATACATTTTCATATTCTCTTCAACGGAAGTCTACACAATTGGTAGTTCTCTCTTTTTTTAAAGATTATACTTAGAAAATAGATTCAGTAATTAAAATTAACTAAAGAGGCAACAGAATTTCAGACCTCCTGAAATACAGGAGCTAAGTGTTTTTGTGTATGCTTAGAACTTACTTTACTTTTAGCTTAATTTTTTTCTTCCAGGTTTGTTACATCTGGTCATCAACTTTGACCCACAGATTGAATGCATGTATTACAGCATTGTTAGTCATTTGCTCTAACCCTGGCCCAATAACAGATTTCAGTGGGGTTCATAGTATAGCATCAGGCATTTAAACTACCACTTTTGTTCTCATTAGCGGTTCAAGGCATCTATTCCCTGCTTCCTCAGTTCCGTACATCCCTTTCTTGCTTTGATTTCACATTAATACATGCTGATTAAGTATTCACATACTATCTCCCCACCCCCCACCCCCGGTCTGGGAAGTCAAATGCCTTAACTCAAAGCTCAATAACACTTTATCATGGTGCCTTCTAAAGATTTATTGAATGAATGGAGGGATTTGCAAGTTGCTCCTCCTTTGGGGATGACTCTAAGCTATATCTTTGTCACCCATCTTGAAATTTGCAGGCACAGATGGAACTAAAAGACACCATCTTGAGTGATGTTACCTGTACCCAGGAAGACAATCATGGCATGTACTCACTTATAAGTGCATCCTAGCTGTAAAGTAAAATACAATCATGTTCTGATCCACAGACCCAGGGAAACTAAGTAACAAAGGATTTTAGGAGGGGATGGAAGGATCTTCCCAGGAAGGGGACATAGAGTAGATTTCACTGGGGAACTGGGAGCAAGTGGATTGAGAACAGGAGGGATCAGGTGGGAGAGATGGGGAACGGAGAAAATTCTGGGACAAACAACTGGAAATGAGGGGCAATTTCAGTGGTGAGATGAAAACTTTGTACAAGGGAAACTCCATAGAACCTATGAGAGTAAGTCTAGCAAAGACTCCATATAAGGGGGCACGGAGCCTGAACTGATCAGCTTCTGTAACCAGGCAAGGCCTCAACTAGAGAGATTAGGATACCAATCCTGCCACAAAACTTTTGATCTACAGTTTGTCCTGTCTTCAGGATGTACTGGGACAGGACCTAGAATAATTTCAATCAAAGATATTTCATCCAGTAACTGATGGGAAAAGATGAAAAGTCCCACAGCCAAACTAGGTGGAGCTCTGGCAGTCTAACAGAGAAGGGGAAGAAAGAATAGAGTAACTGGAGGGGTCCAGGACACAAGAAAACCACAGCCCATAAAACCAACTGACCAGCACTCATGGTGACTCACAGAGACCAGGGAGCCTGTAGGTGTCTGACCTAGACCCTCTGCCTATATATTATAGCTATGTAGCCTGGTGTTCTTGCAGGAGTTCTGGTTGTTGCTAAGAGTGAGAACCTGTTTTCACTTCCTTGTGAATCACTTTTATGTCTACTGGGTTGCTTTGTCCAGCCTAGAAGAGTAAAGTATTGAAAGACCTCCGGAAGATACCCTCACTCGAGTCACACACCCAAAGAATCATGAGAGACTGTCTTGATGCAAACACTCGAGGTAGTTGCTCCGGGCCAACATGTATCTCATGCAGGAGACAGAGGTGTCGACCATGAGGCTCAAAAGCTAGGGGTTTATATAGGAAAAGAGTGGGAGTACGGGAAGAATTGGCAAGGATTCACACAATTGGACAGTTTAAATATCAGCAAACTGTACGTGCGGAGGGAGGTAACAGCAATTCTGAGGGGCAGGGCTTATGACTCAGCTGAGATAGTCCGGACATCCTTGCTGAGATAGTCCGGACGTCTTTGCAGGTCTTCTCCTATCTTTATGGCTAGCCAGTTCCTGGAATGACTTAACAGCAACAGCCTTTGTTCTTTGCCCTTGGCCCAAAAAGGCCTCCTAACTAGCAAGCCACATGAGTCATGGACCTTGAATTTAATTTTCTTTCAGTATTTGCCTCATCTTATTGCAGTTTGTTATGCCACGTTTGATTGATGTTCCTAGGAGGCCTCCTCTTTTCTGAGGGGAGGTAGAAGGGAGATGGATCTCAGGAGGAAGGGAGGTGTAGAGGAGAGACTGGAGGAGGGGCAGGAACTGCAGTCTAGATGTGATATATGAGAGAATAATAAAATAAAATAAAACAGTCTCAAATTAAATGTTTATTCCTTTTGAAAAAAAAAAGGATCCAATGAGTTACTCCATGAAATATTAGTATATAAAAGGTTCAATTAACTATTTTATTAGGTTCTATTTAACATTACTTTTACACATAATAGTATATAGATAAAATTCATAAAATGTTCTACTATATTTTATAATGGATAAAGATAACAATGGAATTAATTATTTTCTAACTCAATAAATTGAAACATGAAAGAGAATTTTTATTGAGAAAATAGAAATGGCCATAAAACACAATAACTATTTGTTCTTTTCTTAGTTTGTCTTTGATTTTTTTTTGGTCAGTTGATGGAGATGTCAGAAAAACATGTTGGTGAGCATATTACTTGTATTAGAATACAGGGCTGGAGTACTATTTATGAAAGAGCTAAAAGGAGTGGGGAAGGGAACATAAATGGAAAAGGGAAGAAGGAACAAGGAAAAGAAAGAGAAGTGAGAGATATAAAGAGAGAAGGGGTTAGAGAAAGAGGGAGACAGAGAGAGAGAGAGAGAGAGAGAGAGAGAGAGAGAGTATGTGTGTGATAGAAACATAGAGACAACGTAGACAGAGGAAGAGAAAATGAGAGAGTGCGCAATCAAGATAATTTAGTTTGGGTTAAAAAAATCTTTATTTGGATTTTAGATATTTATAGCTAACTTTGTTTTATTTCTTTGGAGCAGCACAGAATCACTCTAGTGAAGTTCCTGAGCTTATATAAAACTGGAAGAGAGCTGTGCTCCTTACCGTCCCCACATGAATTACTATCATCAACATAAACATAAGATTTCCCATGTATTTGCTTAATAGTCCTCTGTCCAAGGATGAGAAGCTAGCCAAAGCATTTCAGTGTCTTGCCAACTGTCACCCAGCTGCCTACCCAAGCAACCAGATCTGGAAAGAGTTCAGAAGCATGCTTGAAGACTGCCATTCCTGGAAATAAGATTGAAGTCAGCAGAGAATGTTCTTTTTCCAGATTCTGAGCTGCCATGTAGTCTGTTTTAACACTAATCTAAAAAAGACCTTCCTCTTGATTTGCATTTATAATATCAATATTTATACAGCACCATGGTTTGAGTCCAGTCAAGAGTAACCACAATGTGAATGATACCAACAGAAAGGGTGTTTGGCTTTTAGCATTTGTGTGCTAGCTTGACTCATGATTTACTCATGTATGCTGATCTTGTTAAATAGCCAGGGAAGGTTGTATAAAAAAATTGATGTCTACCTTCCTTTCAAATGTATTCAATACATCCCCATGATGTCTACTTTCCTCCCTCAATAATATAGCAAACATATTTGAAAAGGTAGACCAGCATCAACCTAGGAGAGCATAATTCAAAAGAATTCAATTCAATAGTTCACTGTTTAAAAGAATGCATTTCCTTAGCAACAGTCAAATAGTTAACCCATAAAAACATACTCAAACATGGACATTATAAATTTTTAATTTTTTTCTTCTTTAAAATAGTTGAGTTTAATTTAAAATATCCATACAAGTAAAAAACAGATAACTTAGTTCTTTCTACCTAAGATGAACTTGTGATATTCTACACCCTTCATTAATGTTAGAATAATAGCATAAGAAAGGAAGATCCTAAATGATGAGTTGGCATTCAAAGATTTTACAGGATGAAAAGATCTAATTTTTAGATTGATCTCAACTTAGATTAGGATTCTCCCAATACATAAATGATTAAGAAACATTAGAAAAAAATTAATGAGGCTTGAGTTAAAATTTTAAGCTTAACTTTTAGAAAAGCCACAAGGATATGACTGAAAATGTTTGATTGGCATATCAAACTAGGGAACAAATAAGCTTTAAAGATAACTGCTTAGTACATTTGGTAGCAAATGTGATAGTAGAGAGTGATACTACCAATAATAGCTACAATAACAGTAGTAATTGTCCATGCTTAATAACCATCATCATATATGCATGATTCAGAACACATAGTACTGTAGATTGCTAACTTTATATACAATTCATAAACATAGCACCTTTCCATTTATAATCACCAAGACTATTGTCATCAGCATATATAAACTATGAGCTAGGCCTTAGAATATCCACACTTTAAAATGTGTGTTTACAACAATATTAGATTGTTTTATGTCAACATTGTATAAGTTGTCGAAGTGTGAAAGTAGACAGGAACATAAAGAATCGCTCTACATTTAGTCTTTTTCTTGCTTCCTTTGCTGGAGTGAAGAGACTGCTCATGTCATATCACTATCTATAAGACACCAGGTAATTTGATATAAACATACTATTTTGTGCTTGGCATATGGAAGTGTTTTATGCATGATCCTGTTTTTTAAAAAAAAAAAAAACCACCTGAATTTAATAAATAAAGCACAAATATGCTTCTTCGCCATCCCATGCCATTTTAAATTAAAAAACCATGAATGTTTCCAAAGAAAATCAAGCACACTTAGAGTGGGTATCTTTTTTTATCAAGCAATTTGAGGAAATTTTTTGAATGGGGAAATCCTTAATCTCCAGACAAAGATGAGCCAACCTAGGGATATAATTAAAACCAAATGTGCAATACCTACTCATGTTTCTGGAGCACGGAGGCTGTTTCCACATATCAGGACAGCACAGAAAGGAAAGTCTAGAAAGAAGTGAAGGATGTTAGCACGAGTAAGTGTAGGTTTCATACTTAGTTATAAAGGGTGTTTCTATATGCACATATTACCCTTCAATATTTCCTATCATCAGCCACTTGCACTTCTGCATGGAGTCATATGCCTCCTACATATTCTGACAGATTCTCACTTTTTCCTGGCTTTCACATGTCAACAGGCTATGCAGATGTCCAGACTGTTGTTATCCTGGAAAAGGAACTGCAAAAGTTACAATCTAGAAAGTAATGAAAGGATAGCAAGAGATTAATTTGCATTATCTCCACAAATAAAAATCCAGGTATATATATATATCTTCACTCCAAATGTTTCAGTAATAAATTATGTAATTTCTATACAAAATAATATAGGGAACTCAAAACAAAGAAATAATTCGTGAAGGTTCATTCTTGCAACTAGAATGGTTATTGTATCAATATAATATACAGACATTACACAAATGAGAAATTATAATATTTTGCATATATTGCTAAAAAAGTTTTTTTAAAATGTATTATTGTATCACCATGCTTTATTGAGAGTTTTGAAATTGATTGTCATGCCAAAAGCAATCATCATAATTTAGCACATTGTTAGTAAAGACTAAAAATGTGGCTATTGTAGTTTGAATATGAAATGCTACCTCCCACCTCAACCCCATAGGCTCATATGTTCAAACCTTTGGTTCTCAGTTGTTTGGGAAGGTTATAAAAATGTTAGGAAATAAAGTCTCAGTAAAGGAAGTTAGTGAATGGGAGTGGTCTTGAGGCGTGATGAGCCATATCTGACATTTTGTTCTTCCTCTATTTCCTGAATGTTTCTGCTGCCGTACCATTCCTAACTGCTGCCCTGACTTTCCAACCATGACATACTATACTCTTGAACTGTGATCAGAGTAAGACTTTTTCCCTTAAATTGCATTTGTATTTTATTACCACAATAAGAAAGAAACTGAGACAATGGCCCACTACAATTGAAGAAAAAGCATTTGGTAACATTTAAACTCTACATATAATATGTATTCTCCAAGAAGTATGATGAGAAGAGATCTTTGTAGTCTTTTTTAAGACAACTGTAAAAACAACAAAAAAAAAAAAAAAAAACAATCTAGAGGTTGGGGCTTGAACTATAGCTGAGAATTTAAGAACACTGGTTGCTTTTCCAGAGGATTCCAGTTTGAGTCACAACACCAAGACAGGAGCTCACAACTGCCTGTAACTCCAGTCCTAGGGAATTAGTGACCTCTTCTGGCAAATGTGGACATTGCACACATATGGTACACAAACATACATGTTGGAAAAACACATAAAAATAAATGAATTTGTATATTAATTAATCTAGAGGCAATACTATAATCAAAAATAAAGTTCTTGGTGATTTATTCTTAAGCAACCAAAGTGTTTGTATTATTTTACGTGTTTTTGCACAGGCAAAGTGTATTCCAAAGTGTACTTTTAATAATTTATGTATACTTTTTGGGTAAAATCTACTGAAACAATCATATTTTCCCCCACAAAACACTGTGATTGTGATAGTTTTATGACAGTGTACATATCCTGACTTCCCCCTCCCTCAAAAGTTGAAAAGAAGTCATAAGGCTATATACTCTTATCTTTTTTAACCTTAAAAATAAAGCACTAAGAACTTCATTTTTGATTATAGTATTGCCTCTAGATTAATTAATATATATGAGAACATGAGAACATTTTCAGACATCATTAGTATTTTCTTAGAATTTATCATTTAAAATAGCTCCCTGATTTTATGAAGTCTTAGCTGTGGTCATGTCTAGCTCACTAGAACATCAAGATCTGTTGCCAGAACTGGCCCCTCCTTTGCAGCCATGCCTAGTCAACTGATTTAAAGTATCTTTTAGTGAAAAAAGTCTCCAACATATAATGTAAGTCATTTAAGAATATAACTTAGTTGTCCTGCCTGTTAACTTTAATAACCACTCATTTAAGATTTTACTCTGACATGGTATTAAAAGGCATGTATACTTTCTGGGAAAATGAAAGAAATAAAAACAACAGCAAGAAAATTTGCAACAGGAAGCATATAGAATCTGCTTGAAGAATTTAATAATCCTTTTTACTCTGGATTCTCTTTCATATTGGTAAACAGACAAACAGATCATTATCATTGACAAGCATATTATCTTTGATCTCCTCTCCCCTAAAACACCAATCTAAAGTTTCCTAGCCACTCCAGAGTGGGAAAGAGGACTCTTACTCACATATTTCTGAGAACCAACTTAATATCATCTCTGACTGTAGGTCTTTTTTTCTGAGCTCTTAGTAGTGCCAGGTTCAAAACACCTGGGTGCAGCTGATTTATTAAGATTGTAGCCTCTAGATGGTCCATCCTTTTGTCTCAGCTCCAAACTTTGTCTCTGTAACTCCTTCCATGGGTAATTGTTTCCAATTCTAAGAAGGGGCAAAGTGTCCACACTTTGGTCTTCCTCCTTCTTCACTTTCATGTGTTTTGCAAATTGTATCTTATATCTCCGGTATACTAAGTTTCTGGGCTAATATCCACTTATCAGTGAGTACATATCATTTGAGTTCTTTTGTGATTGTGTTACCTCACTCAGGATGATGCCCTCCAGGTTCATCCATTTGCCTAGGAATTTCATAAATTCATTCTTTTTAATAGCTGAGTAGTACTCCATTGTGTAAATGTACCACATTTTTTGTATCCATTCCTCTGTTGAGGGGCATCTGGGTTTGTTCCAGCTTCTGGCTATTATAAATAAGGCTGCTATGAACATAGTGGAGCATGTGTCTTTCTTACCGGTTGGGACATCTTCTGGATATATGCCCAGGAGAGGTATTGCTGGATCCTCCGGTAGTACTATGTCCAATTTTCTGAGGAACCGCCAGACTGATTTCCAGAGTGGTTGTACAAGCTTGCAATCCCACCAACAATGGAGGAGTGTTCCTCTTTCTCCACATCCTCGCCAGCATCTGCTGTCACCTGAATTTTTGATCTTAGCCATTCTGACTGGTGTGAGGTGGAATCTCAGGGTTGTTTTGATTTGCATTTCTCTGATGATTAAGGATGCTGAACATTTTTTCAGGTGCTTCTCAGCCATTCGGTATTCCTCAGGTGAGAATTCTTTGTTCAGTTCTGAGCCCCATTTTTTACTGGGGTTATTTGATTTTCTGGAGTCCACCTTCTTGAGTTCTTTATATATATTGGATATTAGTCCCCTATCTGATTTAGGATAGGTAAAGATCCTTTCCCAATCTGTTGGTGGTCTTTTTGTCTTATTGATACTGTCTTTTGCCTTACAGAAGCTTTGCAGTTTCATGAGGTCCCATTTGTCAATTCTCGATCTTACAGCACAAGCCATTGCTGTTCTATTCAGGAATTTTTCCTCTGTGCCCATATTGTCCTCCAAACGATTACACCATTGCATCCACTAGCAAGCGTTGGCTGAAAGGACCCTGATATAGCTGTCTCTTGTGAGACTAGGCCGGGGCCTAGCAAACACATAAATGGATGCTCACAGTCAGCTATTGGATGGAGCACAGGGCCCCCAATGGAGGAGCTAGAGAAAGTATCCAAGGAGCTAAAGAGATCTGCAACCGTCTAGGTGCAACAACATTATGAACTAACCAGTACCCCGGAGCTCTTGACTCTAGCTGCATATGTATCAAAAGATGGCCTAGTCAGCCATTACTGGAAAGAGATGCCCATTGGACATGCAAACTTTATATGCCCCAGTACAGGGGAATGCCAAGGCCAAAAAATGGGAATGGGTGGGTAGGGATGTGGGGGTGGAGAGGGTATGGGGGGCTTTTGGGATAGCATTCTAAATGTAATTGAGGAAAATACGTAATAATAAAAAATATTTTTAAAAAATTGTAGCCATTACGCTGGTAGGCAGTAGCTGTTTAATTCCCAGGGAATCGGTTATATTAGCTTTTTGATTTTGAATGACAATCTCCAAGGGGAGAAGTTATAAAGCTAACTTATAACAGCTAATGTAAACTCCCACCAAGAGGATGCAAAGCAGTAATATGGAGAGATGCTAGATCAGAAAATATATCTTGGTGGTATTTAAAAGTAAATAGATTGAATTTACATAAAATCCAAATTTCCACATTTTTTAAGTGTTTGGCGTACATTGAGACTGTAAGTGTGTTTGTGTATTTGTACTTTGTGTTGAATGCTTCCTGTTAAATGCTTATTATCCCCCAGAAAACCACTCATCAACACCCTATCTTGAAGTGCAATTATATTTGCAAGTCCTACCTATAGTTAAGTAAAGTTGTGAGTGTTGAGCTTACATGAAGGACATAATAACCTTATAAGAAGAGAAAGACACACTTTTCTCTCTTTCTCTCTCTCTCTCTCTCTCTCTCTCTCTCTCTCTCTCTCTCTCTCTCTCTCTCTCTCTCTCTCTCTCTCTCATGTGTACTTGCTGAGGAAGACCATGTGGTGACACAGCAATAAATCTGCTATCCATAAGCCAGGAAGTGAACTTGTTCCAGGGCCTGAATGTATGAATGTATGACCACTTTGATGTTTGATCTAGCACTTCCCAGATGCTGTATCTATTATTTACAGAGTTAGCTTTTTTTCCCTACCATTTGGCACACTAAGATCAAAACAAGGAGGTGTTTTTCCACTTTTCTGCCACTAACACAGAATATGTAGAGAATATAACTACTGGCATCTTCATGTTCTTTGCTACCTGCCTCACCTTGGGGACATCTAGGTTGGCATTGCTTGGTTTATAGGTAAATTAGGTTCTCCATGAAAAGGTCCAATAGAGATACAATTCCATAGGTCTTTTTCCCAACATCTTCTTTTTATTTCTTACTTAGAGCTGTTGATTTTGTCTCACGCCCATGCCTTCATGAATGCTGCATTTACCCTGTTCTGAGACATCATTTTAATACTCCAGTCTGTGTAAGCTCCCAGAATCAATCCACAGTACTGTTGCTAGGTAGGCAGCTAGGTACATGGTATGTAGATAGGTGGGTGGGTGGGTGGATAGATGGATGTATAGGCAGGCAGACAGACAAACAGTTCTGCAAACAACTCAGACAGACTGACAGACTGAATAGAAAAATAGGGAGAGGTGATAGATAGATGATAAACTTAACATGGGATAGCGAAATATGTATATGTATAATACCTGAGAACTGAAATGTCAAAGATTCAGGTGAGGCTAATCTTAGTCTCTTCCTATGGTCTAAAGATAGAGTGGGCCCAGCATGGCAATTTCAGTTAAAGGTTCTGTGTCAATGCTGGTGGAGCGACACTTGATTATTTTACTAAATACCAAAAAAAGTGGTTTCCAGATAAAACATATATGTGCTCATCTATGACTTCTGGAAGAAGAAAACAGTTATTAGAGGTGGTATTATTTTAATACCCAATGAAAGGAAACAAAACCGATTCTTTATGTTTTTCATAATTTTTAAATTGCCTCCTACAAAATAAAATTAGTTTTCTATTATCCAAAGTTGAATTTAGAAATCTTTCTCCACTCTGATGACAGATAGCTTCCTGACTGGAGAAAGGGAGCTTGGAGGTGATCCGTTTTACTATAGATAAAATATATTCTTTGCCAAATGCCTTGCTTTCCCAATTTCTGTCCTGAAAATCCAAAAGATTTATTTTCTCCTTTCTTTTCTAAACATACAAAAATGAATAAAAGCATATTTAAATATTTTAAACTGACAGATAGTAACTGAACGAGTGTGGGCTGATATGGTCTGTTTTAACATATCCACCAGCAACACAAGAAAAATGTTGCTGAAACTACTATGATTGAAAAGTTTTAAAGTTTAACCATTAAGTTTCCACTCCTAGATTAGGCTTTGACTTTATATTTCTTTAAAACAGTTTTCTTTGCTCCATATACTTTTTTGATTATTATGTATTAATTAAATAAATATATTGGGTGATGATAATCCAAATTCAAATAGATATTATATTAGCTAAATTTGTTTAAAGGAAAGTTATGGATTTTCATGCACGTGAATCTTTAAATTAAACTACAAAAAATAATATGCACTAATGATTCTTTATCTAATACAGGTTCTCTGGGAAGGAGCTTACAACTAGTGATTCTGACTCAACTTGTGTGAATCATTTGCACTCCTAAGGAGTTCCCAGGCATGCTGAGTCATATGGTATGCCCACAGACTGAATCATGAGCACATATGCCTGAACCTCAAGGTGTCCATATGGAACTGGATAGCTCCAAAATGTGAAGCATGATTCAAAGACCATTTGTGAGAGGAACAGATGGAGATTGTCTGCGTAGTTTAAGGGGGAAAAAACACCAAAGAAAAGTGATCAGTTTCTTTTCATGGGATCCTGTGCTTGCTGGAAGCCAGAAATGCCAAAAGTGCTTAAGCCAAAAATATCTCTGGTTCTGCCATGGCCAAAGATGGGAAATGCACGAATATAGGACTAATTTTTCTCCTTATCTATTTTCCGTGAATCAGTTTCCACCTTTGCAGAGACCATACTAAGGACATGACTGAAACCGTAAGGCAGGTGGACACCTGGTGTAGGAACTGGGCTTATCAGCTGGGCCTCCACCCCTTCCACCTAGTAATGCCATATTAACCCAAAGGCAGGAAGTCTCAATGGAACCGCATGCACCTTCCTGCTGTAGAGGAATGGTTCTGTCTCTTTTTCTCTTAAGCTCCCTATAATAATATATTTCTTTCTAAAAACATCTCCTGTCTGGTACATGAGTTTCAGTTTTAGAATTTATAAGATGAGAAGCTGAAAGCAAATGGGCTGGACAGCTGTCTACTTTCTTCCCCAAGCAAACCCCAAGAGTCAAGAAGGACTCCATCACTCTCCAGGATTTCCCAGGATTCCTGAATCATGAGTTTGCCAACAGAGAGAAAGGCATTAGTTGACAACTTCCTGATAAAGGTACCAACTCCTCACCTTCACTGCGGCCACTTCCTGTCACTCACCACAAACTGATTTTGTGTTGCCTGTTCAATAGTTCTCATCTCAACTGAAGAGATCAGGTAGTTTATTAGGCTTAAAAAAATTCTCTGAAAACATTTACAGAGAAAGACACATGTGGACCAAGTAAAGAAAAGTGGCTATTTTTATAGGATGGTGTTTGATAAATTTATAGAGTGAAGAAAAACTTGTAGTTTTTTTTTTGTACTTGGTAAGTGAAGTTGTTGACTCTCTCTGTGTTAAGGCTGGATTTATTACTCAAGAAATGAGTTTGCTCCTTGTTCTCTTCAAGAGAGTAATGATTGATTTCGAGTGTTGATCTAGTAGTTTGCCTTAAATAATGATCTCAAGGATAAAACATTGTATGAAATTGTATTTCATTATTATTTACAAGGAATATACAGTCTATTAGCTTTAATAATGATATTAATAAGTGACTCATTCTGTTCAAATTCAGAATTAAAGAGCAACCCATTTATGACAAGATTGATTGATAGTTGTCAATTTGATAAACATTTTTTTTTCTTCTTTATAAAAACTGTTGGATGCTTTTCACAGCCCATTTTAAGCTTATTGCACTATGAGACCAAGTTCTGGGCAATGAATTACATCCTGCAGATGGTAAAAGACTGAGTCAGAGACTCTGGCTACAGCAATCCTTTTGGGCTGGTATTATCTATCCAATTTTTGTAGACACTTACAGTGCACATTATATCAGTAGATTGTCATGTGCAGTTTGAGCTCCTAGCTGCCTCTCCCCCCACTTCAGGACATGCATGGTTGTCTCAATGTGATTCCCAAATCCATTTTTCAGCATAGCCTGCTCTTCTAACTCTGTGATATTGAGGGAAGCAGACAACAAAACATCCCTAGAGTAAAACCATTGCGTTGTGTTTAGACCACCTGGACATTAAATCATTTTCAATCAAGGCTAACTTAACTACTTGATGAAATTAAAAGGCCTTCATTAGTGAATTCATTAGTGAATGTGAAGCTGTAAATTGAGCCCTGGGAAAATTGTCCAGAGAGAGACATTTAGCCTACAAATTCCATCACACTGTGTCAAATGCCCAGCGAATTTCTGCTGGATATTTGTAAGCTCTTAATTTGATGTTACCTTTGTTCACTCTCTCAATCAAGGAGATGTAGTCATTTCTGTTGGACATCATTAACTCCTGATTTGATGGCATTTTGTATATCTGTTGCTCTTATCTATGTACTACTTTCTATTTGAACTTTTACATTCGCTTGCTATATGCTTAATAAACTGAATGTATGATTCTTATAGATCATTCTCCAAACATACAGAACAATGCTTTTTCAGTAACAAATATTTGCATAGTTTCTATATGCTAAAATTTACCCTTACTGCTTAATTTTATGTGGTCAAAGAGATTTAATGAGATATTGTCATAAAAATATCTCAATAATCCTTTCTTTTAGATTGAGTAATAAAATACTATCTTTTAATGGTGGAAGTACATTGTTTTTAAAGAATTGTAGTAAAAGATGAAGCATAAATTTGACCTTAGACTCAGACTGATGTTCTAACTAATTTTTCTATGTTCTTTTATATCCCTTAACATTTCATCTCATTTCATATCTATCAAGAAAATTATCCCCAGGTATTTATATCTCTCTTTTCTCCACCTGCTAATAAGAATGCTTTTGTGATATTTGCTTTCTTTAGCATTCAGTTGTTTTTATGATTTTTTTACAGGCATCAAATGTGATTTTATATAATTAGTATCTACTATTACCAGAATATTATTTGGTTTAATTCTATATGAAGATATATGAGTGAGAAATCTTATCATGTACAAGATTTTGAGATAATATCATAAAGCCTATGTTTGGCACAAAATATAAAATAATACCTAGACTATGAGTATACACAATTACTCTTTTATTAAAGATATCTATAAACTTCAGTTTTCTGTCTGAATAAAAGATTAATACCCCATCTTTACTTTTAATCTCATCAATAAATGTAATATATAAAACAGAATTTTGAAAGTTTATGTTTCTTGGTTCAGGAAATTCCTATACCACTATCCAGAGTAGCACCCACTTTACACCAGATGGCATGATCTACTCTAGCTAGACCAAAATTAATTACCAAGATGAAAACTCATGAAGATTGATACTTTCTTGTTTTGTCACATCTGAATCACATTATTTATACAAGAAGTATAATCAAAAGTTATTTTGGTATAAAAAAGTAATAGAGTAAATATACACGCATGTAGGTTAAGTTAGGATTTCTAATCATAAGCGAATTTTTGTTTCATAAGTTCTACAAAGCATTTAGTGTTAGAATTATTGAACACTTTTATGCTTCTAAGTGTCAACACCATTAAGAACTGGTAGTAAGGAATGTATAGAAATACAAAGCTATGTCATCCAGGTACACTACACAAGAAATTAAATGTCTTCTCTGAAAAGACATTTTTTACTTCATCCACAAATGCAAACTCCTTTCCCTCTAAAAGTCTCTGAACTCTTCTCTTGCCTCTGGTGTCTTTTGGAAGAAATGTTGACTATTTGCTAACAACATGAAAGCCTTCTCCCAAGCCATTGCTTCTTATTTTTTTTTTTTTTGCTGTGTCAATGATGTAATTTTTATTAATCTGTTCATTTTTATCCAGAAATTAGAAGTATAACCATTTTACCACTTTAATACAATTGCAAGAAATTAATAACTGCATAGTCAAAATTTAGAATAAAAAAATAACTGATACTGGTAGTAATAATAGTAATAACCAAAGCAAAAATTTTGAAGAAATACCACAACCAAGGCAACAAGGAAAAGAAAGGATTTAGTTGAGGGATTGCTTCAGAGTGTCACTGCTATAATGCCAATGGGCATTGCATCTGGCAGGTGTGTAGCTAGAGCAGTAGCTGGCAACTTATATCTGATCCACAAGCATGGGGAAGAGAGCAAGACTGGGCTTCTGAAACCTCAAAGCCAGTCCAACTGATATGTCTCTTCCAATAAGGCCACACCTCATGATGCTTCACAAAACAGTTCCACAAGTTAGGGACCAAGCATTTGATCATATGGGTCTATGGGAGCCATTCTCATTCAAAACACCACAGCTATTATGTGCTTTCTTCCACTTTTTAAAATTCCTTTTAATGGACATTCATCTTGTACAGTACAAAACTGTTCTCATCATTTCTCCTAGGAAGTACAAAAATACTAAAATGGAAAGTAGACCTTGTTGATATAGTAAGGACGTGATTCAATTTAAATCTAATTATCCAACCTTTTAATTTTAAAGCACAACCCTCTTGTCCTTTCCATTGCTATTCCCCATACATTTCAGTGTGGATCTGCAGGGATTTGACAACAACTCATGGCTTTATTCTCACCAAGATCTAGATTTATAAAGTGGCCAAGAGATAAAGAAAAAGGAAAGGAGGAAAGAAAGAAAGAAAGAAAAAAAGAAAGAAAGAAAGAAAGAAAGAAAGAAAGAAAGAAAGAGAAAGGAAGGAAGAAAGGAAGGAAGAAAGAGAAAGGAAGGAAGAAAGGAAGGAAGAAAGGAAAAGGGAGAGGGAGAGGGGGAGGGAGGGAGGGAGGGAGGGAGGGAGGGAGGAAGGGAGGAAGGAAGGAAGGAAGGAAGGAAGGAAGGAAGGAAAAGGAAACCTACCAATCTTAAAAATGCACTTCTTCACATAAAACTCTTAATGGCGGCATTGGGCTAGTGGAAAGTCATAGACACAAAATACTTAATTTTAAAAGAAATTCATAACAGTGCATATTCAACTTGTATGTAGAGGTATTAGAATCATCATTAATATTAAAGGACTTAACATGGGCAAGTTAATTAAAATACATTTAGTTGTTTCACAATGAAGGCAATTACCAGATTAGAAAGTGTGCCAACCAAATGAAAGAATTGTCCATCAATACAGATATTCTTGCGTCAAATAATAGCTAATTTACTAAAGACACTTTAGTTTAGACTAATGCACAGGAAAATATTAAATTATATATTCTTCAAATTCATACTAGACCTAAGACTCTGGTGTTGGAGGATTTAATATAAAAATACTGTTTTATAAAATTTTGAGTTATGCCAGGCAGTGGTGGTGCATGCCTTTAGTCCCAGTACTTGGGAGGCAGAGGCAGGCAGATTTCTGAGTTCGAGGCCAGCCTGGTCTACAGAGTGAGTTCCAGGACAGCCAGGGCTACACAGAGAAACCCTGTCTCACAAAACCAAATTAAACACTTAAAAAAAATTTCTTTTGAGTTATTTGTCCCCTTACTACCACTCCTACTAGAGATTCCACACCTGTCACCCACGTTCATGTTTTCTCTGTATACCTCTCAGTCTGTTTCTGTCATATGTCTGTCTATCTCTAGCTCCTCTCTGTCACTCTTTGTATGTCTATCTGTATCTATAGCTCTGTGTCGTTGTGTCTGTGTATCTGTGTGTGTCTCTGTCTCTCTTTTTCTATGTGTGCGTATGTCTCTGTGTGTGTGTTCTTTAAACCCATATTATCTAGTTTGTGTGTTAACTAACTACTGCCAAGAGAGTGATGGATATACCGAGTATAACACCATTAAAGAAAACTGATTTTTCCTTTCAAAATCGCAATCAATGCCAATAGATCTTTAGAAAGCAGTTGGACTCCAAGTCTATCTCTCTTTCTCCAAGCTGGGAAATTGCCTGCCTTGAGTTTGTGCAGGTCTTGTGTATGCTGTCACAGTCTCTGCTAATTTATTGAATCTGCCTTATTTTGTAAAGAAAAATGTGTTTTACTTGAAGTTATCCAGCACCTCTTGTTTTAAAGTCTTTGTTCCTCTTCTCTGAATATATCCTTGAGTTTATGGGAAAGGAGGTGTCATTTTTATTCCATTTACTCTGAAGTTTGGTATTGTCTTCATATTTACCAGTTATGAGTCAACTAATGTGTTAATTGTCATCTATTGTAAAAGAAGCTCTCTGATGAGGGTTGAGTGGCATACTCCTCTACTGGCATGGTAGTAAATTATTCAGAGTCATTTTATTGCTATATCCACTTAGCATAATAATAGTAGTAGATTCTCTCTTAGGAAACATGACTTACGGATCACTCACAGTGTAAGTTATGGGTTCCATCATATGCGCTATGAGAAAGTGGTAGTTAAATACCAGGGAGATTTCTCTGTGTTCTTTAACTCAGAAATACAGGGTCTTCAACAATACAGTCTTATTATCAAGTTCTGAATGTTAAAAACTAGCCTTGGGAATAGCTGGGTATGATAATGCATGTCTATCTTAGGGTTTCTATTGCTGTGAAGAGACACTATGACCACAGCAATTCTTAAAAAGTAAATCACTTAATTGAGAGGATGACTTACAGTTTAACAGGTTTAGTTCATTATCATCATGGCAGGAAGCATGGTTGCATGCAGGAGACATGGTGCTGGAGAAGTAGCTGAGAGTTCTACATCAATGAAGGAAGAGAGTCACTGGTCCTGGTTTGGGCATCTGAACCCTCAAAGCCCACCCCCAGTCCTTCAAGGCCACTTTGTCTATCAAGGTCACACCTACTCCAACAAAATGACACCTCCTAACAGTGCCACTCCCTATAAGCCTATGGGCCCTATTTTCATTCAAATCATCACATTACTTTTCTGACCCCTTAGGCCAGTAGCTATATTATAACGCAAAATTGCATTCAGTCCAACTTCAAAATTCTCCATAGTCCCTCACAGTCTCAACAATGCCTAAAATTCCAATGTTTACTCTCTTCTGAGAATCATGAAATCTCTTAACATCAATCATCTGTTTTAAAAAAATCAAAATAAAAAGCAGATCACATACCTCTAAGAAACAATGACACAGGATATATATTACTGTTCCAAAAGGGAAGGAAGGAAGCCCAGTAAGGAAAAAAAGGACTAAAGCAAAACTGGAAGCCATCTAGCAACACCACACTCTGCAACTTCACATGCGATGTAAAAGTGCTCTTCAGATCTTCAACTCCCGTCACCATTGTTGACCTCAACACATTTCTTTTTCATGGGTTGGTTTCACTCCTATTAGAACTTTTCTAGGCAGCTATCCCATGACTCTGGCATTGTCAACACCTTGGGATCTCCAAGGAAATCCAGGCTTCACATTCATAGCTTCACACAATGGACTCTCTAGGCTTCCATTCAGGGACCATTGACATATGCCTGGCCTCAGTGGCTTTCCTTGGTTTTGGAGGAAGATTTGATAACACCTTTCTTATATTCTTGACTCTAAAGCCATAACCACGTGGTTCAAGTTGCCAGAGTCTGCTGCTTGCTGAGGCTGGAACGTGGCCCCATTGTTTAAATATATTTTCATTCGCTTTCTGTTTTCAGGGGTTGACTTCACTGCCTACTGCTTAGCTGTCTTGGAACTTGCTCTGTAGACCAGGTTGGCCTTGAACTCAGAGATCTGCTAACTTTTCCTTATAAGAGCTGGTAGGAAAAGATGCACCACCATGCCTGGCCCTAAATTTTCCTTTTCCTTTAATTCCTTTTCTCTGTTCTTTAATTCCTTTTCACAAGGTGAAAGCTAAGCTAGGTCTGAGGTCACCACTGCCTTTATTCCATTTAGCATCAGACTGCATTTTTAAAATCTGTTTATACTTCATGTTGCTTTTTTTTTTTAATTTGGTCCTTCAACTCTACATTTTGTATTTTTCCTTGCTCAGCTTGCTCCTTTTCATTATAAATCTGCATAAGAGTAGCCAGTATTAGCCACAGAACATACTTAATGCTAGGTTGTTTGCATAAATCCTCTGCCAAAATTATCAATTCATAGCTCTTCGATTTAGCCTAAGGCAAATTTTTAGACAAGAGCAGAGAACACCCACATTTTTCACCAGAGTATCCTCAGAATGATCTCTGGTACACATATTAATATTTTTCACTTCTGGAACTTCTTGATTCAGGACCCCACAGTTAAAATCACCCTCACTACTACTGTTACTACTAGCTTGGCCCATAAGGCCTGTTGAAAGTGTCCAGTTGATTTTATAGTCCAAAGTCCCAAAGTATTTCAATCCCTCCAAACAAAAGCATGTTTCAGCCTATCACAGCACTACACTCATCCCTGTTACCAACTTCTGTTTTAGTTATGATTTGTACTGCTGTGAAGGAGCACTATGACCATGGCAGCTCTTATAAGGAAAAAATTTATATGAAGGCTGGCTTACAGTTCAGAGATTTAATGCATTGTCATCACAGTAGGAAGCATGGCAGCATGCTGGCAGACGTGGAGCTGGAGAAGGAGCTGAGAGTTCTACATCCAGTCATGATGGTGGCAGGAAAAGAAAGTAAAATTGGGCCTGGCTTGAATATCTGAAGCCTCAAACCTCTCCTCCACTGACATACTTCCTCCAACAAGGTCAAATCTATTCTAATACAGCCATATCTAATAGTGCCACTCCTTATGAAAGTCTACGTGAGGAAACTGAACAACACTCTTCTCAATGATACCTTGGTCAAGGAAGGAATAAAGAAAGAAATTAAAGACTTTTTAGAGTTTAATGAAAATGAAGCCACAACGTACCCAAACCTATGGGACACAATGAAAGCATTTCTAAGAGGGAAACTCATAGCTCTGAGTGCCTCCAAGAAGAAACGGGAGAGAGCACATACTAGCAGCTTGACAACACATCTAAAAGCTCTAGAAAAAAAGGAAGCAAATTCACCCAAGAGGAGTAGACGGCAGGAAATAATCAAACTCAGGGGTGAAATCAACCAAGTGGAAGCAAGAAGAACTATTCAAAGAATTAACCAAACGAGGAGTTGGTTCTTTGAAAAAATCAACAATAGATAAACCCTTAGCTAGACTCACTAAAGGGCACAGGGACAAAATCCTAATTAACAAAATCAGAAATGAAAAGGGAGACATAACAACAGATCCTGAAGAAATCCAAAACACCATCAGATCCTTCTACAAAAGGCTATACTTAACAAAACTGGAAAACCTGGACGAAATGGACAAATTTCTGGACAGATACCAGGTACCAAAGTTGAATCAGGATCAAGTTGACCATCTAAACAGTCCCATATCCCCTAAAGAAATAGAAGCAGTTATTAATAGTCTCCCAGCCAAAAAAAGCCCAGGACCAGACGGGTTTAGTGCAGAGTTCTATCAGACCTTCAAAGAAGATCTAATTCCAGTTCTGCACAAACTATTTCACAAAATAGAAGTAGAAGGTACTCTACCCAACTCATTTTATGAAGCCACTATTACTCTGATACCTAAACCACAGAAAGACCCAACAAAGATAGAGAACTTCAGACCAATTTCTCTTATGAATATCGATGCAAAAATCCTCAATAAAATTCTCGCTAACCGAATCCAAGAACACATTAAAGCAATCATCCATCCTGACCAAGTAGGTTTTATTCCAGGGATGCAGGGATGGTTTAATATACGAAAATCCATCAATGTAATCCATTATATAAACAAACTCAAAGACAAAAACCACATGATCATCTCGTTAGATGCAGAAAAAGCATTTGACAAGATCCAACACCCATTCATGATAAAAGTTCTGGAAAGATCAGGAATTCAAGGCCCATACCTAAACATGATAAAAGCAATCTACAGCAAACCAGTAGCCAACATCAAAGTAAATGGAGAGAAGCTGGAAGCAATCCCACTAAAATCAGGGACTAGACAAGGCTGCCCACTTTCTCCCTACGTTTTCAACATAGTACTTGAAGTATTAGCCAGAGCAATTCGACAACAAAAGGAGATCAAGGGGATACAAATTGGAAAAGAGGAAGTCAAAATATCACTTTTTGCAGATGATATGATAGTATATATAAGTGACCCTAAAAATTCCACCAGAGAACTCTTAAACCTGATAAACAGCTTCGGTGAAGTAGCTGGATATAAAATTAACTCAAATAAGTCAATGGCCTTTCTCTACACAAAGAATAAACAGGCTGAGAAAGAAATTAGGGAAACAACACCCTTCTCAATAGTCACAAATAATATAAAATATCTTGGCGTGACTCTAACTAAGGAAGTGAAAGATCTGTATGATAAAAACTTCAAATCTCTGAAGAAAGAAATTAAAGAAGATCTCAGAAGATGGAAAGATCTCCCATGCTCATGGATTGGCAGGATCAACATTGTAAAAATGGCTATCTTGCCAAAAGCAATCTACAGATTCAATGCAATCCCCATCAAAATTCCAACTCAATTCTTCAACGAATTAGAAGGAGCAATCTGCAAATTCATCTGGAATAACAAAAAACCTAGGATAGCAAAAACTCTTCTCAAGGATAAAAGAACCTCTGGTGGAATCACCATGCCTGACCTAAAGCTTTACTACAGAGCAATTGTGATAAAAACTGCATGGTACTGGTATAGAGACAGACAAGTAGACCAATGGAATAGAATTGAAGACCCAGAAATGAACCCACACACCTATGGTCACTTGATCTTCGACAAGGGAGCTAAAACCATCCAGTGGAAGAAAGACAGTATTTTCAACAATTGGTGCTGGCACAACTGGTTGTTATCGTGTAGAAGAATGCGAATCGATCCATACTTATTTCTTTGTACTAAGGTCGAATCTAAGTGGATCAAGGAACTTCACATAAAACCAGAGACACTGAAACTTATAGAGGAGAAAGTGGGGAAAAGCCTTGAAGATATGGGCACAGGGGAAAAATTCCTGAACAGAACAGCAATGGCTTGTGTTGTAAGATCGAGAATTGACAAATGGGACTTAATGAAACTCCAAAGTTTCTGCAAGGCAAAAGACACCGTCAGTAAGACAAAAAGACCACCAACATATTGGGAAAGGATCTTTACCTATCCTAAATCAGATAGGGGACTAATATCCAACATATATAAAGAACTCAAGAAGGTGGACTTCAGAAAATCAAATAACCCCATTAAAAAATGGGGCTCAGAACTGAACAAAGAATTCTCACCTGAGGAATACCGAATGGCAGAGAAGCACCTGAAAAAATGTTCAACATCCTTAATCATCAGGGAAATGCAAATCAAAGCAACCCTGAGATTCCACCTCACACCAGTCAGAATGGCTAAGATCAAAAATTCAGGTGACAGCAGATGCTGGCGTGGATGTGGAGAAAGAGGAACACTCCTCCATTGTTGGTGGGATTGCAGGCTTGTACAACCACTCTGGAAATCAGTCTGGCGGTTCCTCAAAAAATTGGACATAGTACTACTGGAGGATCCAGCAATACCTCTCCTGGGCATATATCCAGAAGATGCCCCAACGGGTAAGAAGGACACATGCTCCACTATGTTCATAGCAGCCTTATTTATAATAGCCAGAAGCTGGAAAGAACCCAGATGCCCCTCAACAGAGGAATGGATACAGAAAATGTGGTACATCTACACAATGGAGTACTACTCAGCTATTAAAAAGAATGAATTTATGAAATTCCTAGCCAAATGGATGGACCTGGAGGGCATCATCCTGAGTGAGGTAACACATTCACAAAGGAACTCACACAATATGTACTGACTGATAAGTGGATATTAGCCCCAAACCTAGGATACCCAAGATATAAGATACAATTTGCTAAACACATGAAACTCAAGAAGAATGAAGACTGAAGTGTGGACACTATGCCCCTCCTTAGAAGTGGGAACAAAACACCCATGGAAGGAGTTACAGAGACAAAGTTTGGAGCTGAAATGAAAGGATGGACCATGTAGAGACTGCCATATCCAGGGATCCACCCCATAATCAGCATCCAAACGCTGACACTATTGCATACACTAGCAAGATTTTATCGAAAGGACCCAGATATAGCTGTCTCTTGTGAGACTATGCCGGGGCCTAGCAAACACAGAAGTGGATGCTCACAGTCAGCTAATGGATGGATCACAGGGCTCCCAATGGAGGAGCTAGAGAAAGAACCCAAGGAGCTAAAGGGATCTGCAACCCTATAGGTGGAACAACATTATGAACTAACCAGTACCCCGGAGCTCTTGACTCTAGCTGCATATGTATCAAAAGATGGCCTAGTCGGCCATCACTGGAAAGAGAGGCCCATTGGACTCGCAAACTTTATATGCCCCAGTATAGGGGAACGCCAGGGCCAAAAAGGGGGTATGGGTGGGTAGGGGAGTGGGGGTGAGTGGGTATGGGGGACTTTTGGTATAGCATTGGAAATGTAAATGAGCTAAATACCTAATAAATAATGGAAAAAAAAAAAAAGAAAGTCTACGTGAGACTTTTTCATTCAGACCACTGTAATGCCTTTTACCTCAGCACTCAGGAGGTAGAAGCAAACATATCTCTGTGATTTAAGGGCCAGCCTGTTCTACATAGCAAAAACCCATCTCAAACAAACAGAAAAGTAAAATAAACAAATAAAGTTAGATTTTTTAAAAATATAGTTCACTGTGGGTTTACTTTCTGGTAGGCCACTGGCTCATTTTATTTTGTTGTGAATATAACCAGGAGAAAGGCCTCATTGAATATATTGTCAAAAAGAACCAAAAAACAAAAACCAAAAACAGAGAAAAACTCTTATAGAGCAGCTAAGATATTTTCTTGGTTTACAAGTATTGCTAACATTAAGGATGGAGAAATGGCTCAGCTACTGAGAGTACTGGCAGTTCTTACAGAGGACATGGATTTAGTTTCCAGCATCAAATTAATGGCTTACATTTGCCCCTAACTCCTCTCCTGGGAGATTTGCTAACCTCTTTTGGACCCTGTAGGTACCAAGTTACCAAGTATACACCTAGTTCACAAACATCCATGTTGGTATTCACACATACACACAAAATAAAAATAAATATCCTTTTTAAGTTTCCTTGTGATTTGTTTTTTATATATATATATATACGTATATATATGTATGTATATATATATATATGTATATATGTGTATACATATATATTATACATATACATATGCATATACATATATTTGTGTGTATGTATATTAAAACTAAATGTATATTAAAAGAAAAAGTAAATTCTTAATATTCTAGAAGAGAAAAATAAGAAGCAAATCTAAAATAATGATGTGAACATTATTCAACAATTAAGAACAGATTAAAGTATGAACAAAGACCCTAATTCTCAACCTTAGTATCATAAAAAAGAATACCAACACCTTTGAAAACGTAATTTTATCTCCCGTATTTGCTTCATGCAAAGTTCAAAATAGTATTTTTTTCTTCGAAATCCAAACTAAAGAAAATAATATAAAGTATGTCCATAAAAGCATAATTTCAAATTCCAGAAGCAGATCATGAAAGACACACTCCTATTATTGGAATGTAGGTAAGTTTTAGGACTTTCTTCTTGTTAACAAATGAGAAGGAATTTTGTCAAGAGTAAAATCCTCAAGTAGATGAAGAAAACCATGAGCACCGGAATGAGCAGTTTCCTTTGATGTTCTCTGGTTGAGTAGATAGTGTTTCTTTGTTGCCTTGGGCCCAGCCAGGCAAGGCAAGCTGATCCTACCCATCACTTTACTTATTCATCCGAAAACAAAGGTTGTTTGGGCAACAACAATAACAACAAAAGATAAAAATACAGTAGACTGTTCACAGCACAGAAATGTTTTTGTGTTTTATTAAGACATTCTAGACATACATTAGTAATAACGTCACAGTTCTGGGAATATATAAAAGGTACTGAGTTATGCAATTTATATGATGTGTAAGTTATATATCAAAAATATTTTAATTGTAATAATAAGGCCTAGAAGTCTGTGGAGTCCATCTGGTCTCATTGTGACAAGGTTAATAAGACCAGCCCATTAATCAGTGTGAGGGACATTCTGTCATCCATCCGTTTCTAACCGCAGATGTTTAACATATTTAAATTCGTTTGAATTCACCAACCAATTAGTCATGCTGCCCTTAGCTTATTGCTTTACATTTCTCTCTGAAAACTTCAGTAGCAATTTACAAGCAAATTAAAGACATGTTGTACTGAATTATAAGTCGATAATGTGATTTCTCCTCATCTTGTAACTAGTGGTACTCATGAAAGAAATAAACTTTCTGATATTCTATAACTGTTTACAATACACGGAAATATTGTAGAAATAATTTTGATGAGGGAATAATGGCATACATATTGGTTTTGTTGTTTTGTTTTTTTTTTTTTTGTCTTGTTTTTTTGTTTTTTGTTTTTGAGACAGGTTTCTCTGTATCGCCCTGGCTGTCCTGAACTCACTCTGTAGACCAGGCTGGCCTCGAACACAGAAATCCGCCTGCCTCTGCCTCCCAAGTGCTGGGATTAAAGGCGTGCACCACCACTGCCCGGAATACATATTGTTTTATCTTTAGATCTAAAGGAACTAGAAATGTGTTTCATAACTTGAATTTTTGTGTAAAAATTTGTGATATTCATGAAGATATAGGAACCTGTTCTCAACAGGTTTTCTCAAGGTATTTGTTTAGCTGACAGCCTCTAGTTGTTGTATCTTAAGTTGCTGTGTTTATTTTGGCCCAACAGGTAGTTCCAATGATTTAAAATCAGTTTGACTACAAGTCTTTTATTTGAGACAGGATTTCTCTGTGTAGCCCTGGCTGTCCTGGAACTCACTTTGTAGACTAGACTGGTTTTGAACTCGCGAAATCCACCTGTCTCTGCCTCCCAAGTGCTGGGATTAAAGGCCACCACCACCTGGCCACAGCAACTTTCATTTAAAAAAAAAAATCATGTAATTTGAACTGGCTTACAGTTTCAATTGACAGTTTAGTCAATTGTAAACATGGCAAGAAGCATGGTGACTCATAGGTAAATATGGAAATGAAAAGGTAGCTAAGAGTTTTGCCTTCGGATCAGCAGGCAGCAGAAATAGAATTATACACTGGGCCTGGCTTGAGTATTGAGACCTCAAAACCCATCCCCAGTGACACACTTATCCCAATAAAGCCATACCTACTTCAACAAGGTCACACTTCCTAGTAGTGCCACGTTCTGTGGGCCATTTTTATTCAAACTACCATACCCTCCCATCAGCCTGGTGACACTGTCTCTGAACTGCTCTAATTCAAGGCCTTCCCCATTCAGTTATTTCTCTACTTTATTTATTTTAATTGATATCTAATCAATATTGTGGCACCAGGTTTACATATGTCAGCTAAGAGAACACATTATAAAAAAACTTCAACTTTAAGAATGAAGTAGTAACTTCACATGTTATTGACATATTTGAAATAAGGCTCTAGTCAGCATTGGGTGATTCTTGCAAGTTTTTGTAGCAGCAAGAGTGATACAGCAGTGCCATGCCTGGTAGTTATGAGTGCCTCTGCTCTGTGTGTTTGACGACTTTGAAAGCCCCTACACACTCCTCTAGGTTTTACTTGATTTGAGATCATTCTTTCAGACCTCTCTCTGACTTTGGTGACTTTGGCTTTGGTGACTATTCTGAACTTTTGTCTCCCATTTCTTTTTCACATAACTTGAGTGATATCTGATACTTTCTATGTAGTTTTTGGCAATGTTATATATATACATAATATATGCTGATAATATGCATTCTTTATTCTCCACCTCCCATATCTATTCTTTTCTCTCACTTTTTCTCCCACCATTTTCCCACCCCACTGTCATGTCTTCTATTATTTTCTCTTTTCTTTCTTTGTGATTCACTGGCTTTGACAGATGTCACTTGAATGGGAAATAGCTTGAAACCGTTCACTAGACTGTGAGTATCTCACCACTGGCAGCATCACGATCACTTTCTTTTCTCCAGCAGTCCTCTACTGGTGACCATTAGCTCATGGAGAAGTTCCATGAGTCCCCTGATCTCCTCCGCCATCTGTGACTGAATGATTTATCTCATATTTGTGCAGCCAAACACTACTGTTATGAATTCCTATGTACCATAGCTATGCTTCAACAGAAAAGAGTATTTCACAGCTCTCTCACATATCTTTTATATTTTACATTGTTTCTACCCTCTCTTCTTCAATGTTCCTTGAGCTTTAAAGATGACACAGGTCTAATGCGTCTTGAAACGCCATGTCTATGAAATTAACCATTTATTCCCTGCACAGAGAAGCTTCTTTAGTGAAGGCTGAAGGCAACATTCATCGATGGATATAAACATAGAAATTTAGTTTGTCCCTTTAACAGAATAGAAATAGTAAGTCCATCCTCATGCCCATGATCTCCCCAGCTATGGGTCTTGTGATAGTTTGAATTAAATTGGTTCCCATGGGCTCATAGATTTGAATGCTCAGTTACCAGGTAGTAGAAACATTTGAAACAATTAGAAGGATTAGAAGATGTGGTGTTATTGGAGTAGGTGTAGCCTTCTTGGAGGGAGTATGTCTCCCAAGGGGTGGATTTTGAGTACTTGATTGAAAGCCCACATGATTCTCTCTCTCTCTCCCTATAAATTAGCAGTGTCATGCATGCACCATACTCGCTGCCTTAATAATAATGAACTAAGCCTCTAAAATGGCAATTAAATGTTTTCTTTCATTAAAGTTGCCTTAGTGATAGTGTCTATTCAGAAAAATAGAACAATGACTAAGAGAAGCCTTTAAAGAAGTCTACAGTATTGACCCTTTCTATGACCTGGACCTCAAATAGAATATCATTTTAAGTTCATTTTGTCATGATTATCTAAAGACTCAAACACATTCATCCTTATTCTTTATCTCTTATATCTTTCCTAGCTATTTCCTAAAATCAATTCCTTATTTTCTAAGTCATACTTTAATAACTGCTTTGCAGAAGTCTAAAAACGACACCCATTTTTTGAAGAGGAAATCTCAATACTTGACATCAAAACATAGCTTTGTTTTCTGTTGGAAACAAGATTCGAATAATCCCTTAATCACTGCCACTCTCTTCTTACCACTTTCTCGGTGAAACTTCAAAAGCATCTTTGACAAGTCCTAGATGTGAATATACAAATTCTCAAATGCTTGAACCAGATTTCCTAACACATAAAGTGTTACACTTTTTGTAACATCTAAATATCTGAAGTGCACTCCATATGTTACATGTAGAGAAGGCTCCCAAATCTCAAGATTGCCTTGAAGCATTATGATCCATAAAGGGAAAAAAGAAACTTTCTGAATTATCGCAATAGTGGTCCTTCAAAAGAAACTGATTTTGCTTCTGTAAAGCTTCATATATCAAGTGAGTTTCTAGAAACATGTTTCCTTATTTATTTGCCTCTTAACAAATCCTCCCAAGGATTTATTTATTTTTTATATGTGAGTACACTGTAGCTATCTTCAGACACACCAGAAGACGGCATCAGATCTCATTATAGATGGTTATGAGCCACCAGGTGGTTGCTGGAATTTGAACTCAGGACCCTCAGAAGAGTAGTCAGTGCTCTTAACCACTGAGCCATCTCTCCAGCCCCAGTAATATTTATCTTACACTGGTGAGAAATGTAGAAAAAACTGGAAAAGACTCTAGAAAACAAAAGCAGAACTGTTTGCCTGAAATCATAATGGACCAACAAAAGAAATAAAGCTGTTGGGTCCTGCACAGAATATGGACAGTAAGTTTTCATGGATGTAGCGTGTGACAGATTTTTCCTGGAGAGATGCAACACATGTACACATGGGCACACACACACATACACACAAACACACGCATGCACACACATGTCCACACACACACTTTTGCTCACACTCAATGGAGAACTGCCAATAGACCAGAGGACAGATAGCACTAAAATCTGACATTCTGAACCAATGAGTTTATTGGGACTACAGGAATATGTGTGAGGGGTTACTTACAGGAGTAACAGCAAAATCTGCCTCCATAGAGGTAACCGCTCACTAAAGCTAAAAACCAGGGAGAAAATAATGCACAGCCTTCAGGCAGCTCCACAGGTTGAAAACTGGTCTTTTCCGGTCCTTGGTTTGTCTGAGCCTCTCGCTTGCCAGGTCTCTGCTTCATCCTGATGGTTGAGCTTGTCTGAGTGTCTTGACTTGCGTCTGAGTCCCTCTCAGTAGTCCTTACTGTTTATGTACTGTTGGAGGTGAGGAGCCTAGCGAATCTAGTTAGTTTCAGGTACTTCTTAGAGATATTTTGACCTGTGTACTTTCTGTCTTAAGCAGCTCAGCTACAGATAGGTTGTTTCAATCTGGAAAGAAACCTCTGTGCAACAAGGGGTAAATTAAAGTAAGTATTGAAATTACTTCAAGTTATGAACATTTCATTTTAGGTTAAGTTAAGTTCTTCATACTTTCATTTTATTATATAAAGATTACTTTTAATGAAAAGATAATTGAAGCAAATATATTTGAATTTTTGCTTAACCAGTACAAATTCTATTGCTTTTTAGAGTTACCTTTCTGGAGAACTGTTCGTGTTTGTTATCTGTCAGAAAATGTGTAGCAGATGATGAAGCTGTAATTAAAACCTAAGAAAATCAGATGCACAAGAGATGGGGAGCTGCATTAGTAGAGGAAATGTACATGTTGTAATGGTGATTTCTTTTGCATAAATGAGAGAATAAGATATTTGATTGAGTACATGATTGTGTGATAGTATTTCTCTTTCACGTGGTTCTAATCCTCATTTTATTTAGAGTATTAAATATTTACTTAATTTTCTCCATTTGAGTTTTATTCCTTTTCAGTAACATTTGTTTATTCTCCCTCGTTCTGTGATTTAAAGTTCTTGTCAGAAAAGAATTGTGTGAAAACTCCGAAAAAAAATCAATCATACGATGTGTGTCATTCATAAACATTAGCTGAAGAGAACTGAGCAGGGACCACATTTTCTGACCATTCCATTTCTTCTCATTCATATTTCAATGAAAAATGTTATATTCATTTACTCTCCTGGGTTGGCCTTTTACTTTTGGCTAGTTTGTTATATATGGAAAATAAATACATCTCAAATTTGACTATGTTCTATAACTACCAATGTTGCATATGTGTGTATTTGTGTTGGAATGTCTGTAGTTAGCAGGAAGGGATGCCTGAATCAAAGAAGATGAAAGCAATGTAACTTAAAAGTAAGTTATGACAGGTGGAGGCAATGTTTGTGGAGATGACACAATGAATTGACTGGTGAAGACACATAATAAAGAGATCCCTAAAGAGCATTCTTATTCATGCAGGCAATGGGGATTTTAGAGATGTGGCGCATGCTTAACTAACAAAGTTAGTTCGGAGACTTTGAACTACGAAGGTCAGGTTTAGAATCTTACTGACAGTACTGGTCCAAGCCCCTTTTGATTACCTTCTTCTCTGGTTTGATCTGGGGTTGGTCAGAGCCATTCACTGTTGTGAGGATGAAAGGGGCTGTTTGTTCTCTTGGCTCTGGCATGTCATCATTTTTCTGAGTTCATTAGAAAGACAGACATGTTTTATACCAGTGAATTATAGTTAATTGAGCAAGTATTTAAAGCATTAAAGGAATTCATTCCTCCTCAACGAAAAAATTGTACAAGCAGAACTTATACCTATAGTAGGTAAAATTTATTATTATATTTTGTGGCAAGCAGTTAGTTATTCAGTGCTTTAAATATGCTTTTGTCTGGTTCAGACGGTCTCTTATTCATTATTCTGTTTCAGCTTGCTATAACTAATCTATTATTAATCAGTTAAATTAGCTTCTGCTCGAGTAATATAAGAAAATGTTTCTATTTCACGTTAGCATCGACATTATTGCATCTTTAATGAGGCTTATTTTTACTGTAAATTATCATCAGAATCCCAGTTCTCCCTGATTTGCTTACGTTACCCTGAGCTTGTCACATCTTGTCTTGTTCTGTAGTGTCTTTAAATTAAATGTATTATATAATTAATAATTATAATTAAATTATATTATTTCTGATAACAGATGTTTAAGTTGAGCATCTGCCTCAAATTATTCAGTACTTCAGGTTTGTTTTGTTTGTGTATGTACCCATATGTGTGTATGTATGTATGTATGTATGTATGATGTGTGCACACACATGTGCATGTGAAGGTCAGCTGATGAAATTGGATGTCTTCTGTTTTGCCTCTCTGCCTTAGCGTTTGAGACTGGCTAGCTCACTGAACCAGGCGCTGATTGATTAGCTAGATTGGCGCTTCTAGTCTACAGAGTTATGGGTCTCCCAGTGCCATAGTTATATTTATGCACCATGTACTGTGTCTTATTAGGGTTTCTATTACTACAATGACACATCATGAACTAAAAGCAAGTTAGGGAGGAAAGGGTTTATTTGACTTATACTTCCACAATGCTGTTCATCAGCAAAGGAAATCATGACAAGAACTCAAGCAGAGCAGGAACCTGAGAGCAGGATCTAATGTATAGGCCATGGAGGAGTGCTGCTTACTTGCTTGCTTAATACGCTTGCTCAGCTTGCTTTCTTACAGAGCTCAGGACTACTAGCCCAGGGATGACACCACCCACAATGGGCTAGATACTCTCCCATTGACTACTAGTTGAGAAAATGCCTTACAGCTGGATCTCATGGAGGTGTTTCCTCAACTGAGGCTTTTTCCTCTCTGATATTTCTAGCTTATTTCAAGTTGACATACAAAACAAGCCAGTGTACACTGCCATTTTCAAGGTTTTTGTTTTGTTGCTATTTTGGATGCTGAGAATTTTAACTAAAGTATTCCTGCTTGTATAAGCTTTTTACTGAGCCTACTTCCAGCCTCCTTTGACTTGATATAGATACACAATGTAAATTTTCTCAATGTGTAGTATTTTTTTCTATGTAAGTATTTTGCTCTGTATTTGTACTTGAGATATGTACATCATCATATCCTGATAATGAAAGTGAAATGCTAGTAGTACACTAAGAGGATTTAAAACTTCTGTTTTATGATTCCACACACTAATTTGCCCATGAAATAACATAGCCTTAGAAAATAGAGCCAATTCCGTATATTTGTTTCTCAAATATGCATTATATATGCAGCTAACATGATTGTTAATCTAGATAAAACCTCACCTGGCAATGAAAATAGAATCAAGATATTAATTTACTGGCTGTACAATTTTATTAATCTTACTCCCAAGCTCCAATAGCTGCAAAATAAAAGATTTAAGTAATATGGATAACAAAAGAGTCCAAATAGGACTAAGAGCTCATACATAATCATCTCCTTCAGCCATACTGCCTGGCAAGTGCATGAAATATCTCAACAAAACCTAAGTCCATGATTTGAAGTTTATATTGAATATTTGTGGAGTGTGTGTGTGTGTGTGCTACACACTCTGGTCGAGTCAGCTTGACAAGCCGAGAGGCTTAAAAACTACTCACAAGGCAGAAGAGTTTCACGGAAACTCACTCCTGGAGTCTGGCGTTCTCTCTAACCCATACATTAATTTTCCATTCCCGCGTTAGTCTAGTGTATGGATACACGTGCTCTCTTTTAGTATTATCCTATTATAAGTGCCTTTTAAGATTGAATTCTGACATAGCTAAAGCCTTCGCCAGTGTTCCAATGTCCTAGAAAGTCCTTGAGCAAGACCATGGGCTTGGAATTCAGTAAGAATGTTGCTATTCAGTGACATTCAGAATTGCCTCTGGTACTACACTATCACTTTGAGTAAAAGCTAGGTCACTGCCCTACACAGGAATTTACCATCACCTAGGAAGAAGGAAGTTTCAGACCTAAGGAGAAACCAGAGTAGATACTTAGAACTATAGATAGCTGAGTTACACCTATACACATGTATTTACAATGGCCTAGGGGAAAGGTGGACTATACAATAGACTAAAATAGGAACTATGGCAAGGGCACGAAGCCCTTGACCCTGGCTTCTAAGATTAAGTGTTGATCCCAGTTGTTAACAATGAATTCTATCCCAGGTGGTTCCTGTTAGACCTTCTGTGTTTGCATTCCTGTTTTATGTAAGAATCTAGTAACTTCTTTGTACCTTGCGGGTATGTCACCCAACTTCCTTATTGCCTTCTGTATAAAAAGTTTGATGCTTGATTTGACAAATTACATTCAGATTCTACACAACCTCTCCTGTGTGCATCTGTCTGTCAATTCATCCAACGCTTTGCCCACCTGCGACTAGAGACCCATTCCACACAGACAAAGGGGCCCAGAGGGTCTGTGACATGTGTGTGTGTGTGTGTGTGTGTGTGTGTGTGTGTGTGTGTGTGTGTGTTGTCAGGGCAACAAGTAAATTTATAAGATGTTAAATCGATGAAAGTTGTGCAGGGATGGAGAGATGTGATAATGGGTAATGATACAAAGAAATATTTAGAAAATTTCATTAAAGTGAAGCAATTTTTGAAAAGAAACTTGAATTAAGTAAATTACTTGCATAATAAGTTTTGGGAAGTATTACCAATAGACCAAAGGCCCATCAAAAGTGTCTGTTTGTTATGATAACATAATATAGCCATTCTGACATCATGGGTACACCCAGAGTATGTTACAATTGGGAAGTTAGCAAAGCCTGCAGGACTTTGTACTACAAATTGGAGTTGCAGATTTTATTCAAAGTCTAATTGTCCTTTGAACACTTGCAGATGTTTGAGGAATTACCAAACTTGTGACATAAGTATGTGACATAAGTAGAATGGTGAAAACAGAATGTCACAGAAACTACACTAACAAACAAGGCTAACATAGTCAATTCAGGTGTCATTGAAAATACCAGATATGCTCTTTTTTTCCCAGTGTTTTATATAATTAAGCCACCACCTCTTGGGCTTTGACTCTTAGCTACTTCTTCAGAAGAAAAAGGATTATTTATTCTATTTCTGTTACTTTCTTTGCAATTACAACACAAGGACTTCAGTGTTTTGGAGATCCAGAGCCCAAGTGGTGGAAGATGCTAGGAATATGTGAAGAAGTAGCTTTCAATCAGCAATTCAGAAGCTATATGGCAAACCTCTGCACAATAATCTTCAACTGTATTTTCACTGCCAAATGTCTTTGGTTTCTTGTTTGCAACCAACAGCTTGGCAAAGAGCAGATAAACTTCTAGGGGACATAAATAGGAGATGGTGTATTTATTCAGACCACCACTGGAATTATTGTTATCTTGACAACTATTGATTCTTTTTGTCTACGTTTGAATAGCATGTGGAGCATCTTTTTAAAACTCCAAACCATGTAACTGTATCCCTTAATAAGGAAATCAACAACTCTGAGGTGAGTGAGTCCTAATGAATATGTTTCAAAGTCCTCAAGCTGATTGAGATGTGCATCAGATATTCAAAACCATTCTCGACTTTGTAAACTGTTGTTTCTTTAGATATTTTGCTAGGCTAAGTAACTACATAAGAATATGTGTATACATGTATATGATGTGGTTGTTAATAAAAGGCTGTAAGGATTATGTTATTGGCAATACTCTTGGTGGTTTTCTGTTGTTGTTTCTTACCTAACATGCTTTCTACAGCACTTATTTTTTTATGTTTTAATTCTTGATGATTATTAATTGTTCAAATTAATTGAACAGTTCAATTAACAGAAATTAATTGAATTGTGCAGTTGTAATAGCAATATCCTATAACCAAGGCTCTGTCTCTTCTTCATATATATGAAGGGATTTCTAAAAGAAAAGAGAAATTCTTCTTTCTGTATTTCTTTCATCCTTCTGGCAAAACCAACTCATTAAGTCTCTCAGCTCCTGCAGTGATGGATACAAACCCTGCCAAACAGTAAGCAAATCCTTTAGGAGCCTAAAATAATAAGAGTTTGGGCCACATAGCTCATGGATTCTTTTTTTTTTTTTTTTTTTTTTAAGGGTAGAAAGGATCAGATCCAACCTAAATTACTTCTGTGTAAATAAATGTGCCACAACAGAGATTAACAGCCTTGAAGGCAAGAACAAGGCTGGACATGCAAAGAGATTAACTAGTTGCCTCTAAAATCAGCTACAAGCCTTTTAAAGCTTTTCCATGGTGCATGTAAAACTTTAAAGCAATTTTATTCTCGGCTTTTTACCCTTGTCATCCCAGTGGAGTTCCAGCTGAGATTTGTCAGACTTTATGATGTTTTTATCAGGTCTGGATTGATTGTGCTAATTGTTCTCCTGAGAAATTCCAGCCTTTGATCATGGAATAGCAACATTTGCTTCTGTAGAAATGACCTTAAAAATTGATTCCATCCCACTCTTTCTGCCTCTTACAGTTTTATTTATTAGTTTTCAATAGAAAATTGGTGTAGTCATAATTTGAGGCTACGTGATAAACGTTCCTTTTAGCAGTATGTAAACATGAATAGACCGCATTGAAGCTTATTGTAGAAGACTCAAATTCTGTTGCTCTTGGCTTCCTGCTGGTTCACATTTGTAGGGCACAAGGAGTCTCCAACTGGCTTGGGTTTGTTGCTGCTGCTGCTGCCAAATACAACAAAGTTACGACTCATTGCTTACAGAAGTTGTGTCTTTGTAGTGTTGATAAGAGTTGTGATTTATACCCTCCACTTAGTCTGTTCCTGTCCATTCTGTTAATATCTTGCTATTTTCCAAGGGCCAACTTTTAAAATCTTCCATCATCAAGTTAACAAGCTTGGTTGTTTCTTAGAATATAGATTATGATCCAGATGGAATCGGCGCACTCTATGCTTTCCTTCTTCCCAGGAATGTCCAGTGGTGCCAGTCTCCTTGTACATGACCAGAGTGACCAAAGGAAGGAACTAGAGAAAGGTCTTGTGTCCTGGCTGTGTGTTAACTAAGTTGGAATCTCTCCCAAATTATAATTATCTTTTAATTCCTCAGTGAATTCTGATGTGTTGCCATTATGACCCATAACCACTAACCTCAATACCTTCATTCACAAACAATGCCCAATTACCAATGAATTGTTCTACAATCTAATTTTCTCCTAAATCTTCTTGGAAGAACATAAAATTAAGAACATCTCAGAACTGATTAATGGAAGCCAGCTGGAAAATGCAGTGTTAAATCATTAAGCAATACTTTTCTCAGTGTTCTTTCAACCTGAGTCAGGATTTGCTCAAATTGGCTTCAGAGTCCATAGACATTGTCATGGAAGAAGAGCTGAGGACAGCTTCCCAGGCCCTTGTCAGTGCTGCCTTCTCATAGCATTGACAACAGCTTTACATTTGAGGCAGTGTTCTGAGGATAAATAGCACCAGCATGCCAAGTTCTTTTTCTCTAAAATAATTGATTGTTTGATCACTTAAAATTATTTATTTATGTAAGTGGGCATTAACTGTTTTTATAAGATACGTAAGAAAAAGCACATTTAAATGAATAATAAATATAATAGCAGGTGATTGAATTTAATATTTATAAATAAAACCTCCAAAAACTTTAATTATCAAAGAAATTCAAGCTATGTTTAAGAATTAAAACCATGCATTTCAATAATTCTAAATTATAAGAAGGTTTGAGAACAAAGGCTTATATGTTAATATATGAGAAAATAATTATTTAATAAAGCCATAATACTACAAAAATGTGCATTAAACTTCATACAGTGAAATTGTATTAAATTGCATTGAAATGGAAACTGGAAAGAAACTCTTAATGTCTTGGATATTATCATATTCAAAGCTTTGAAGCTGAATAACAAAACCTAAATACTGAGAACTTATTGACTTATATACTTTTCTAAACAAACCATTCCATTTATTCCATAGTGAATACATTTATACATATAGTTTGCTTTGCTTTTTCATTAAAATATATTTGAGCAGGAACTTTTCATACATAGACTTCGAGCTTATTATACATTTTCAAGTAGAGTTACAGAAAAGCTACATTCTATCTTTCTAGAAGGGACTATAAAATGCCTTTTTTTAGTTTATGTGTGGTAACACTGACCAGTCATTTTAAGTTACATCATGAAGTCTTGAACTTTGCTAATGATGTAAAAGAGAAACAAACTTATGTAATCAAAATTGCATTTCCTATACAAACTCAAATACTCAAGGTTTTAGCAAACATTATATAAACTTTTTACTTTTACAACTATTCTATTACACTATTTGCTAAATTTTATTTGGGTTTATTTTCATTAATTCCTTTTATTTTAATAATTGGTAATAGATATGGCTAGGAATTGTGCAAAGACTTTTACACTTTCCATTTGTTTTCATCCTTACAACGACATGGAGATGTATGTATCAATGTAACTCTGACTCAAAGAGGAAAATCACATGCATGAAAAAAAGTTATGATAGTAGGTCTAGACTAATTGCATAAAAGTCTGAGAGAGCAAGGAAGAGGTCTTGAATAAAATAAAATAAAAAAGAAAAAAAAAAAGAAAAGGAAAGGAAAGATTGACAAAAGAGCACATGTGACTTGAAATAAAGGAGGAACCAAACTCAGGGGAGTTTTCTCTCCATGATGATCTGGGCAGCACTGGAAAGCTGGCCCTGGTGCCTGGTGTGAGTGCAAGAGAGCCAGTCCTTTCTCAGGCTTGGACAAAGCTAGAGCTGGCTCTGGTGGCACAGGCACAGGAGTGCTGGCGTGCTGACCAACTGGCCACCACTAGGTCCAGATCCAGGACTCTGAGTTGGCCCATCCCAACATCTACCCCCATCTATGAACTGGTGAAATGCATGAAGGGGCTGATCCTACAAAACCAAAGCTGCAGAATCTCCATGACACAGCTCAACAACAGGATATCTGAGTGGAGTCCCTCTGTGGATCCAGTTTTGATAGAGTAGCAGAAGCCAGAGACCTCAAACCAAACCAATGACTCCTTGCAATGAACATTTGCAAATGAATCTGTTTGGACGAAAGAGTATACTGTGTGATAAACCGTGATCCACCATAGTTTCTACGTCACATTTTTTTCATTTCTTTTTCTTTTTCATTTTCTTTTTCTTTTTCTTTTTCTTTTCTTTCTTTCTTTCTTTTTTTTTTTTTTGTTTTTTGTTTTTTGTTTTCTCTTGGTGAGTAGGTTGCAAAGGCAGAGGGCAGATATGGAGAGATGAGGAGATGAATGAGATTAGGTGGCCATTATGTGAAACTCAGAAACAATTAAAAAGATTGAAAGAGAAAGAAAGAAAGAAAGAAAGAAAGAAAGAAAGAGAGAGGGGGAGGGAGGGGAGGAGGGAGGGGAGAGAGAGAGAGAGAGAGAACGAAAGAACGAAAGAAAGAAAGAAAGAAAGAAAGAAAGAAAGAAAGAAAGAGAAAGGAAGGAAGAAGAGAGGAGGCCATTGGTGGCTGATACGCTGGGAGACACTGGGGCTTGGAAATGGCCAGGGAAAGAGACAGTGAGAACAAGTTTTATTTTAAAAACTATCTTAATGAAACCTAAATTGTTCTATGGCAATACATATTTTAAAGTAAATAGTAATAAAACTATCACAGGGGTTGATAGCATCATCTCTATTCAACACATAGATGCACGGACACTTGGAGAAGCTGATAGACCTTCCATAAGCCAGAATACTAGTTAACCCATACTGTGACACAGAACCTGGTCTCCTAGAATATGTAGTGCAAACATCTTTCCTAGATTGCTGTAATTTGTTTACATTGTATTTGTCCTGTCAGAGTTAATCTCTAATCTCTGCATATAAACTCTGTGACCTGCTTTGGTCACTGTTCTGTTTGTGTGCCTTTCCTGTCTCTTTGAAACAGCTGTGCACATAAATGGGCAGATCTACACAACTCTGAGGACTGCGACTCTCCTGGGTGCGGGGAAGAGCAAGGACAAGTCTGAGGTCAGCCCTACCCACTCAGGCCAACACACCTCTCATCCACCGGCTTCTGAACACTGCCCTAGGGGACCGGAATCACAGGGTGAGCAGCTCTACAGAGCTGATTCCTCTTATGCCCCGCACAGTAGAGTGCAGTACACCCACTGTGACAGCTCAGGCTGCCTTATGGAGAATGGTGTTGTGTTCCAGGTTCCCTGCTGACTGTGATGGAAATGCTTTCTTCCCCTCAAGGGCATCTTGTTTTCTTTTTCTTTTTGTTTCTTTGTTTCTTTGTTTGTTTGAAACTTTTTTTAACCTTTTATCTAAGGCAATAATCTCATTAATCTTTATCTCTGTCTCTGTGTCTCTGTTTCTGATTTTCTCTCTCCCCCCCCCCCCCTCTCTCTCTGTCTGTCTCTTAGGAGCAAGAAAGTAGATACATGTAGCCAGTATAACAAAAGTTATATTTTATTATGCTGAGGGTCTTCAAACAAAGTTCACACTCTAAATCCTAACTACAGTCCTAAGCCTATCTCCCCAAGGCTGCTCACTGGTAGTGTGAATCTTAACTGAAGGTCAGGTCAATCTCTAACAGAAGTCTCTGATTCCAGGATCAAGATCCTGGGTAAGACTGTCCAGCTGCAGGGCAGATCAAGGTGATGTCTCTTCCGATTTGCAGAGCTGAGCATTTCTCTTGATCTCTGTTTATATACTGTCCAGTGGGAGTTGTGGGGTTCTAGGACTGTCTCTTTTTCTCGAGAGAGTGATATCACTGAGTTTGGTTGCCATGTACAGCCTTGGGTATAGTGGAGATCCTGACTAAGCTAGTTTTAGGACACTAAAGGTCATTTTTATTGTGCTCATTCTCTCTCTCTCTCTCTCTCTCTCTCTCTCTCTCTCTCTCTCTCTCTAAGTCTGTGTGGAAGTCAGAGCTAGCCTTCACTCTTTGTTTTATTCCTTTGCCATAGGGCAGGTTTCTTATTTAATGTAGAGCTACACTGCAGGTTAGGCTTTTAAAATACATAGGGATCCTCCTGTGTCTACCTCTTACAAAGCTTGTCCAGCCTTTTTGTGAGGACACTGAAGCAGGCATTCATATTTACTAAGCCATTTCTCCGGCCCCACTCATAATGTTTTTATAACTAATCTTTATATGCTAGCAGGATGAGTAATATGTATTTTTCCCTTTTCTTTCTTAGTCATCTCTTCTACTATAAGTCTAGACCTCAGTTTCTCCTCTTTCTATTCCTCCCAGCTCCCAGCCCCCATTCCCTATTCCCCAGATCCACACCCACTCTCCATTTTCCTTCAGAAAAGGCTGGGGCCTCCTGGGGAATATCAATTGAAGACAACAGATCAAGTTACGATAAGCCCAGTCACAACCCCCCATACCAGAGCTGAGGGTGGCAAGCCAGTCAGAGGAAAAGGATTCCAACATCAAGCAAAAGGCTCAGAAACAACTCCCAACTCATGCCCCTCAACAGAGGAATGGATACAGAAAATGTGGTACATCTACACAATGGAGTACTACTCAGCTATTAAAAACAGTAAATTTATGAAATTCCTAGCCAAATGGATGGACCTGGAGGGCATCATCCTGAGTGAGGTAACACATTCACAAAGGAACTCACACAATATGTACTTACTGATAAGTGGATATTAGCCCAAAACCTAGGATACCCAAGATATAAGATACAATTTCCAATGTTAGGAATACCACAAAATATCAAGCTAACAACTATAATATATTAGCAGAGGACCTAGTGCAGACATATGTAGGCTCTGATTTCTGTTCCAGTCTCTGTTGAGCCCCTGCAAATCCTTCTGACTTGATCCTGTGGGCCATGATCTCTTGATGTCCTTGATCCCTCTGGGTTCTACAATTCTTCTTCCCCCTATTCTGAGAAGTCTCTTGAGCACAACCAAATGTTTGGCTCTGGGTTGGGTCTCTGCATCTGCTCCAATCAACTACTTGTCAAAACTGATAAAGAAAACGTGGTACATTTTCATAATGGAGTATTACTCAGCTGTTAAAAAATATGACATGGCAAAGTTTGCTAACAAATGGATAGAATAGAAAAAAAAATCACCCTGAGTGAGGTAACTCAGACCCAGAAAAACAGACATGGTATTCACTTACTTATAAGAGGATATTAAATGTTAAGTAAATTATAATTTTTAATTTATGTTTTCCCCCCTTGATGTTGTTTGGAGGTCAGTGTTTACATTCTATAAATGTGTCTTCTGTCTCCTATTTAACATTTTTTTAACCTTATATTCCTCGAGAGCTTCAAATGTTAGTTGTCAGTATAATCTTTTTTATTGATTTTATTTTTTTTATTTTTTTATTACGTATTTTCTTCAATTACATTTCCAATGCTATCCCAAAAGTCCCCCCCCCACCTCCCCCCCACTCCCCTACCCACCCATTCCCATTTTTTGGGCCTGGCATTCCCCTGTACTGGGACATATAACGTTTGCCTGACCAATGGGCCTCTCTTTCCAGTGATGGCCGACTAGGTCATCTTTTGATACATATGGAGCTAGAGTCAAGAGCTCTGGGGTACTGGTTAGTTCATAATGTTGTTCCTCCGATAGGGTTGCAGATCCCTTTAGCTCCTTGGATACTTTCTCTAGCTCCTCCATTGGGGGTCCAGTGATCCATTCAATAGTTGACTGTGAGCATCCACTTCTGTGTTTGCTAGGCCCCGGCCTAGTCTCACAAGGGACAGCTATATCACCGTCCTTGCAACAAAGGCTTGCTATTGTATGCAATGGTGTCATTGCTTGGAGGCTAATTAAGGGATGGATCCCTGGATATGGCAGTCTCTAGATGGACCATCCTTTTGTCTCAGTTCCAAACTTTGTCTCTGTAACTCCTTCCATGGGTGACTGTTTCAATTCTAAGAATGAGCAAAGTGTCCACACTTTGGTCTTCGTTCTTCTTCAGTTTCATATGTTTTACATATTGTACCTTATATCTCACTATACTAAGTTTCTGGGTTAATATCCACTTATCAGTGAGTCATTTCATTTGAGTTCTTTTGTGATTGGGTTACCTCACTCAGGATGATGCCCTCCAGGTCCAACCATTTGCCTAGGAATTTTGTGAATTCATTCTTTTTAATAGCTGAGTAGTACTCCATTGTGTAAATGTACCACATTTTTTGTATCCATTCCTCTGTTGAGGGACATCTGGGTTCTTTCCAGCTTCTGGCTATTATAAATAAGGCTGCTATGAACATAGTGGAGCATGTGTCCTTCTTACCAGTTGGGACATCTTCTGGATATATGCCCAGGAGAGGTATTGCGGGATCCTCCGGTAGTACTATGTCCAATTTTTCTGAGGAACCGCCAGACTGATTTCCAGAGTGGTTGTACAAGCTTGCAATCCCACCAACACTGAAGGAGTGTTCTTCTTTCTCCACATCCTTGCCAGCATCTGCTGTCACCTGAATTTTTGATCTTAGCCATTCTGACTGGTGTGAGATGGAATCTCAGGGTTTTTTTGATTTGCATTTCCCTGATGATTAAGGATGTTGAACATTTTTTCAGGTGTTTCTCAGCCTTTCGGTATTCCTCGGGTGAGAATTCTTTGTTCAGCTCTGAGCCCCATCTTTTAAGGGGGCTATTTGATTTTCTGGAGTCCACCCTCTTGAGTTCTTTATATATATTGGATATTAGTCCCCTATCTGATTTAAGATAGGTAAAGATCCTTTCCCAATCTGTTGGTGGTCTTTTTGTCTTATTGGTGGTTTCTTTTGCCTTGCAGAAGCTTTGCAGTTTCATGAGGTCCCATTTGTCAATCCTCGATCTTAAAGCACAAGCCATTGCTGTTCTATTCAGGAATTTTTTCTCTGTGCCCATATCTTTGAGACTTTTCCCCACTTTCTCCTCTATAAGTTTCAGTGTCTCTGGTTTTATGTGAAGTTCCTTGATCCACTTAGGTTTGACCTTAGTACAAGGAGAGAGGAGTTGTCAGTATAATTAAGTTAGGACAGAGCAGCTGCATTTTCTCCGTTTTGCTAACACCATGGCTTCCCTGGTTCCATGGTTGCTTGTTTTATTGAGTTCTACTCTCCTATTCTTTCAAATATTCTCATTTTGTTTAGCTTATTGTGGGATTTTATATTGAGTTTATTTTCTTATGTTATTTGTTATTCAAACAAAACTTCCCTTTGTTTTTGTTTTTTGCTTTCTGATTTTTGTTTTTGTTTGCTTACTTGCTCGCTTGGTTGTTGTAACAATTATATTTTGGGGGCATAATTATGTTCTTACCTTAAATTTCTAGGTGAACTCTTAGAGTTCACATAGGAATATCACTTGGAAGAATGAAGAAGGCAATAGTAGATATTATTTAATTGCATTGCCATTATAGAGTAGATATCACCTGCCCCACAATTTACCTGGAGAATGGATTGAAGATGAAGCATTAGAGTACCAGGTTTTGTGCTCACATCTCTGCATTAATAAGTGGGACTAATTCCTGGTTATGATTAGTTTTCACCAGCTGGGAGAAGAAATTTTTAATTCGTATAGGCAATGATAAATGGATCCACTAACATCCACTCAAAGCCATTTACGTCTGATGTTCAACCCATTTGGTAACTACATGTTCAAGATTCTGTTTAACTCATTTATGTTATAAGAAGTAAAAGAATGAATGTTTTTTTCTGTCCAGTCCTTCCAGTTCTGCTTTTTCAGGCTTAGAACGATAGAAATATCTCCTCAATAGTACCAACCACTAACATCACCTGGAAAGGCAGAACAGACGACAGGCTTTGTTGATATGGCCCATGTAAAAGCTCATCATCTTCATTTAGACTCCCATGTCTACTGAAAGAATCTCTGCTGTGTAGTGTTGTGGGTTGCCTCAAGAAGTTATACCAGCTTAAGCTCCACGACATTCTGACCCATTAAGTCAAAGCTGCTCTACTGCTCCATTTATCACTTAGTTTGTCCAAGAGAGAAGCAACCATACTGCTCTGGATCACCTAAGTGTCAGAGGAAAACCTTTCCATCTATGACCTGACAGCAACCTCACTTCTTCCACTTGATCAGGGTTAGTTTTATCAACAGTAATGATTCCCTCATTTTCATATATCACTAATGGGTTCAGAATCCTGAAGAGATGGATAAACAGCTATAAATCAGATCCCGATTGAGCTCTTACTCTGTCCTCTGATGGGAGAGTTTTCCTTCAGGGTATGAGAACAGCATTTCCTTACAACTATTGACATAAGTCCTGGTAATTGTCCTAAGGGTTTGAAGTTTATGCACACAAGGTTTAGCAACATCTTTGGCCTCTAACCATGAGTTACTGATAATATAGATAAACAGTTTTTATAAACAAGGTGTCTGTAGACATTTCCGGTCTGAATTATTGGAGAGAGGATCCCCTCCAATCCCCTAAGGCCTGCAAAGCCTGAATGAGGAGCACAAACCTACCTGCTGATAGTCTTCCAGGGACCTTGCATTTTATTAAATAATAAACAGTATAAGCATTATTCATTAATTGTGGCAAATGGTGCCCCTTCTTTATAGGTATCTTTCTTTGGCCTTATAACTTCAAATGGACCACCCTTCTCCTTTCAGTTTGTTTGTTTCAAGCTACCAGGAAATTCAGAAACCATAGGAAAAGAAACATCTTTATGGGTCTGAAGGGAAAGTGGGGATATCATAAAAGGAACTTTTGGAAAAGAAATTCATGTATTACTAAATTATTACATGTATATGCATTAACAGTAATATCACAATGACACTGGAATTTGAGCTATGTCAACTTTTTTCTACTTCCAAAATTCTTTCCTCTCCATACCCTGCTACATGAGTGCTGATTAAACATCTTAGACATATGCTGGGAGCACCATTACTAAACATACTTGCAGTGATACTCCTGATCTGTGCTCATGGCCATTTGGCCTGTCTTTCAGCAAGGTGATTCCAGTCATGACCCTCCCTAATATTTGGAAGATATGTATAAGGAGGTGACATTTTCCATGATAGGATGCTTTTAGCTTCCTCATCATCCATTTTACTTTTTTCCTTTATGGAATAAACAATATCTATATAAGCTTCTCTTCTATCAGGTACATTGGAACACTCTGTTCTGTTTTGCTCTTTATGGGTCAAAATCTGCCACTCAGACTTTGCTACTCATTATAGTAATTGCTCCCACCTGAATTCTTATGCCTAAGTGCTGCCAGCTGGTGTCCATCATATCTGCATCCTTATTACTTTCATAGAGTCTGTTGTGAATCAGGACTTTGCAGCATGAACCTGGCCTACCTGGAGAAGCAACTATGGCTTTCTTGGTGGTATGCATTTCCTTCATTAACATTTTATTTTCATAAATAGAGTGCCCATTGCACCCTCTCATAAATCATAGTGCTTGGTATATTTTCTAGCCTTACATAAGGCAGCTGCACCAGAAAGCCTACCTCCTTGAGCTTTTCATTGTAGCTACCCCTGTTTCCACAATCCCAAGATTACCTAAGGATACTGCAAACTTATCTAATGCTATCTGTTCCAGGCTATTAAAATGTGTATTGAACCCTTTGTTAGTCAGCATCGGATTATCTCTGTGGCCAAATAAACAGTCTGATATTTACATATCACCCTAAATTTGAAGTCTGTCACCTTCTCTGTATACTTTTTTTTCTGTCTTTAATGCATCAGTAGCTTACAGCAACAATTATCTAATTTAATAATCGTTAATATTACTTAAATCTCAGGCTGGAGATGGCTCAGAGGTTAAGAACACTGGCTGGTCTTCCAGAGGTCCTGAGTTCAATTCTCAGAAACCTCATGGTGGCTCACAACCACTTGTAATAAGATCTGACTCCCTTTTCTGGTGTGTATGAAGATAGTATACTCATATACATAAAACAAATACTTTTTTTAATTTTAAAAATTACTACTTCTCCAATTTCTCTGAAGACTTGACAATTTTTACCAGGCTACATGTTCCTCTCATAGTTACATCTCCCCTATTTATCATCTGTGAGAGTTTTTGAAGTTGCATCACTATGACTACTAGCAGGGACATCACCAATCATCAAATGTTTGGATATTCATTGTTATCTGACCAATATGCAATGCACCCTTCAATTCTCAGCTTATATTCTGTTTCCTTGGAGGACTCAGAACCAACTCTATTCATTCAGGATTTCTAGAAATAAGATAAGGTATCTTATACATAAGAGGTATATTGGTGGAAACATTCTATTGAAATATTACAAAGTCAAAGAATTTGGCAGAAAAAAACAGAAATGGGAAGAGAAAAATTAGTTGAACTCTAATGTGATTACAATATTTCAGATGATCCCCTCTGGAAATAATAGCTATCTTGGGTATTTACAATCACTCAAGTTTAAGGCAAAATGGGGAAGCTCTTTTCTTTAATATCACCTCTCTTCCCTTATGCCTACTCTCTCCCAACTTCGTGTCACTGGAGTGGTTTGTCACAGGGAAATGTGCATAAGATTCAAGGGGGCATATACACCTCTCCAAAGGCAATTTTCAGATTCGTAATCATCGCTAATGGAAAAATGTTAGCTCTAGTTCTGAAGGAAAAAGTTGATGGTAGACTTGGTAATCAATAGAGATCTCTTCTGATTCCTTTAAATAAAAAGTAATAAAACCTACCCTTCACATAGCAACTTTTCAAAAAAGCAAATCCTGTTTAAGAATCAAAATAAATTCAGTATCCATTTCTTTGGCTTACCTTCTCATTTGCTTACCTTTTCATTTGCTTTGAAGTTCAAAAACAAACAAACAAACAAACAAATAAAGCAAGCAAAAAAATATATAAAATTAAAGACACATGTTAAGTGACTAGGCTTCCTATTGCAACTGAGGATCAGCAATATTTTGGTAGCTAAGTTTTTTACTTTAAGAGAATAGAAAAAAGAAAAAATAATTCACCACCAAAGGAAAAGATAATGAAAAGAAAAGCTAGAGTGCAATGAAATAGAAGAAAGAGGTTTAGAGAACTATAGGTGTAGTGAAGCCTGAGCAAAGTAAAGACAACAAAGAGATTATCTTACCATTGAACAGTACCGTATCATGGTATAAAATCCAGTAACAGCAAACTGTACCAACAGGAAACAGAATGTGATGGGCTAGCGCCAAGATCAGGGGAGCAAACAGGCTACAAAGAGGAATGAGGAAAACATATTTTGATAACTTGAAGCAGCTATGGTTATATAATTATGTGAGATATCAACATTTATCCTAATATTACCTTTAATTGAGTTAATGTGTGGAAACCACAGTCCTAACCAAATAAGACGAATTAGATATATTACTGAGTGAATAAAACTTAAAAATAACAATATTAAAAAAATAATAGAGGCTTTTCTGAATATTCCATAGGAAATTCAATTTCAGAACACTTAAAATAAAATTTTAAAACACAATGTTTACCATATATCCCATTTCTCATGACTCTTGTCATATCTTTTGTATGCCCTTACACTGTCTATAAGTTAAACACCCTGGAGAGTTCTTCCAGCATCATCCTGGGCTGTGTTCTGCCTTATAATCCTCGTGCAGTTTTTCCCTGACCATTGTTTTCTAACTTAAATGAGTTCCATTCAAGGACCTGTGGTTTGTAGTGTGTTAATTTGTTTATCTACAAACTCCTCCACAATCCAGTGTGGACAAATACAGGTTGAAGATTGCCAAACTTTTGTACTTAGCAGCCCGCCTTCCTCATTTGTCTATGCTAATTATACTTATTAAATTACATTACTATTAAAGTGAATCATTTTGATGTTTAACTTCAAGATAATCAATAATGACTAATATGAAAAAGAATACACGTCAGAATTCTTCAGTATACCTCTAACCAAATGATTCATTTTTATAGTTGTATTAAGTGGAAAAATTTAAAAACCTATTTCTCACGAAAAAAATAAACTTACAACTGAATATTTTGAACAGATATATAGCAAGAATTAATAATATCTAAAGATGATGGTAAATGAAAACGATACATATTCCTCTGTATGCTATTATAAATATACAAATAATATAAAACTATTATCCAGACTACATATTATCATGTTTATAAATTAATATTCATAAAGATAATTAACCTGTAGATAAGATTATATACAATTTTATTCAAAGAGAGGACATGGAAAATATCCAAACATAATTCCATGTGAGATGCAGTGTGTGAGCTAATGTGAAAGTGGACCCAGGAAAGTCTGCCTGTCAGAGGAGGAGCCTGCCCATCATGTGTCTCTGAGGATTCCTAAGAGGTCATTATTTCATCCTTTTAAGACGACTGGAAGCTGTTTTTGCCCTTTTTTTGGACTCTGACAAAATTGTGGGTTTTTTTTTTTGTTTTGTTTTGTTTTGTTTTTTTATTTACTTAGCCATACAAGGGCAGCTCAATATTGCAAAGGGCTGCATTACAAGGGGAAAATCCCTCCGGTATTAAGGACTATCCAACTCTTAAGACAATATGTATGGAAGGACTTCCTTGATGAATTCCAACATCATTTCACATGAAACTGGGAAGCCTTGTACTTGATTGATTGCATTTATACAAACTTTGGTGATGCTACAAAATATTACACTCAAATGCCGTGAATGTGGTTATCTTGAAATACGATAGTGTCAGGATTAGTTTAACAGCCTAGAGAATTGTGACACTGACTGGTTTGTCAAAGTCAAAAGACAAAGTTTCTGGAGCAAAAATATTTCTCAAAATTTCATTAAATTATTTCATATATGTGATGTTTCTCCAAATATATTGACATGGAAACACATTCAATTATTTGATGAATGAAAATGACTAGAGTATTTATTTTTTAAAAGCTTTGATGATTCTATTCAGTTAGTTTCAGATGCTAACTACACGTTTATTACTTCACTAAAGATTAAATAATTTCTATAAATCTTTTCCCTATGTTAAAATCTGAGATAATTTAAAGGGTCAGTCCCCATTCTTTGTAGAGGATGTAAAAATAGTGCAAAAGCAAACAAAGACATTATCCATATAGGATATTTTTCTTTAATTGTTTTGGATATAACTATCAATCCACAAATATACAAACATACATAGAGATAGATACACTCATGTGCTCATACACCAAAGAATTCTGTGCATCGTAAAGATGCTCTGTTCTTTGCCATTGCTAAAGTATTATTTAGCTGAATAAACCATTATAACCTAGTTTCTGTTGAATTTATAGTTTAACTTTTAAAACCAGTAATTATATGGTGTCAATTATAATAGAATCGAGACAGTATTATAAGTTCTTTCTCAGTGTTAATTGATTTAATACATTGTAGAAATACTGAAAATACTGTAGCTGAGCTCTTTAAGTGGACACCTTTCTCTGCTACCTACAAATCTTCCAACTGTGTACAAGTTACTTAGTCCACCTGCACCTCCATAAGGGTTTCAGAGAGACCTGCCTGAAAACACCTGACAGCACTCAGAGGAAATGTCATGAAGTCCAGACTGGGCTTCTCCTCAAACACCTGGCAAATGGAAAGACAAGAAACGAGTCTGTTCCTTCCATAGTCCAGGCTGTTTCAGTTTTCCCAGAATAACAGATCATTCAGTTCATTTCACAACACTGAAACAGAGTCATATTTTTTTTCCCGAGGTTTGAATTAATTTATATCACTAACAATATCCTGTGAAACGTGGGACATGCTCCCTTTTCTTGCTTCATGTTCCCACTCTTCATTTAAGTACATGGCCTGTCAAGTCATAGAAGTCATTTATCCAAATTCCCTTGATGGTGCTTCTGCTTGGGATAAAACTCTTCCCACAGACTCCATTCAGAGAAAGCCTATTCAGGGCTGCAAAGAAGGCTCAGCAGGTAACAGTAGCTGATACTCTTGCAGAGGACCTGGAAGGCTCAGTTCTCAACATCCACTTGATAGTTCAGTTCTAGGGGAGCCTACATATTCTTCTGATATCATATGCACATTCAGGCAAAATGCTCAAACACATAAAATAAATCAATCTAAAAACATTTAAGAGGCCCATTCAGCCCTATCAAAGAAATATGGCTTCATCTTCATCATTATACATGATATAGCAAGTGATCCGATCACATCCGATTTTTTCATACTTTGATTTATACTAGTGAGCCATTATTTAGGAAAGAAATTCCACCTACCCTCTCCCCATACTAAGAACAGCTCCTGTAACGTAATAACATTTTAGTAAATATTCATCAAATGCAAAAAAAATATACATTGAAGGTACAATGGCTCCTCAAGGACAACTTGAAGGAAAGGTAGCCATGTCTGAAATCCAGAAGGAAAACAAATACGAAAATTTACATTGGAAAGTTGGTTGACATTCAAGATCTCAAAAACAAATTTGGAAAAAAATAATATAAAGCAGATACTCAGTTGATGGGAGCAAGCTGGAAAAGGCTGTTGCCAAACCATGTTTGAGAATAATCAACTTCTCTCAATTGAGCACAAGTCTGAAGCACGATCAGGTTAACAAAGAAGAAAAGACCAGTGTTATTTTGACTGAATTGAAAACAGAGTGGGAAAACTTGTATTTTTTTTCATCTGGAACAGAGTGACTTTCTTTTCTCCATTTTGTGCCCAAATCCTCAGAGCTTCAGATCTTTACCAATTCCTTCTGTTCTCATTGGGCTTATTTATAACTTGATTCATTTTCCAGCCTCCGTTGCTGTCAACGGAGTCTTTCCCCAACTGAAATTTAGTGTGAGTGGTTATCAGTATAATAGCTTCCTTTGTATTCAATCCATGTTCCACAAGGCTCTATGAATTTAAAGATAACTACTAATAGAACTAAAGGTAGAACTCCAGTTAATTAGGCAACGCTGGCAGGCAGTCTATAGATTCAGTACATACTAATGTGCCAGCTGCATTTCAAAGTTCTATTCACTGTTCAAGTGAAACTTGCAAGCAGAGGCTAAAAACACAAGTCAGTAGTACCTGGGTAACTAGATTAGGTGAAGTAGAGAAAACAGTGACCGGGGAGTAGAAACAACAGTAAGGTGGTGTAGGAAAGGCCATCATATTGTCTTGCAGAGAAGACAAGAATAAGACACATCAGGCAGGAGATAACGATTTCTTGGCTCCAGTATTTTGGTCTTGGTCCTAGGAACTCTAGCATTTTCTCTTCGAAACACTATTAACTGCAGTGATCACAGGCCATTCCTGTGTCAGACACAGTGTCCTAGCTCCTCCAGCGGACTGTGTCCTTGGTTCCTCAGACACAAACTCTCTGTTACTCCACTAGCCACTCTATGCCTACTTGGATCATTCCTGCATAAAACTCCAGTATAGATCTCATATTTTGATTTGTATATACTAATTACACAGAAGAATATCATTAATAGCTACAATCAGCATATAAGTATGATGTTTTCAACATCAAAAATGAAAGACTGTTCACGATAAAATCATATTCTTTGTCCCCTTTTCTATGCATGTCTTAAAAAATATATATCCTCTAATAACTCGTTTATTCTCACCATCTAAACTCTCACCAGTACTTCTCACTTCACTGGAGTTAGATCAAGAGTTTGTCCTGAGAGTCCACAGAGACTACTGTGGCAGAATTATCTATATGGCTATGTGTGTTCCAACAGGCCCAGTGGCATGTAACAAGTGTTATGTATTTAAATTTAAATTTCAATATCTTTGCTGGATACCAAGTATAAGTATACCGCTATAGTACTATCATAAGGAAATGCATAATATGCTCGAAGAGAGTCTCTACCGGAGCCGCCGTGACTGGTTATTTAGCGATGTGGAGAAGTGGGTACTAAGGCAGACAGCACGAAAATAGCTTTTTCATTGTAAAGTATATTTAGTGCTTCACCTTTTCCATTATCAAGTTTATATTCTAGAGGCTTTATGGGAATGTAAAATTTAAGGTTGTTTAATAATTTTTAAGGCTTACCTACAATTTTTTATTAGGTATTTATTTCATTTACATTTCCAATGCTATCCCAAAAGTCCCCCACCCGCTCCCCCACATGCTCCCCCACCCACTCCCACTTCTTGGCCCTGGCGTTCCCCTGTACTGAGGCAGATAAAGTTTGCACGACCAATGGGCCTCTCTTACACTGATGGTCGACTAGGCCATCTTCTGATACATATGCAGCTAGAGACACAAGCTCTGGGGTGTGGGGGGTACTGGGTAATTCATATTGTTGTTCCACCTGTAAGGTTGCAGATCCCTTTAGCTCCTTGGTTACTTTCTCTAGCTCCTCCATTGGGGGCCCTGTGATCCACCCATAGTCTCACAAGAGACAGCTATATCTGAGTGCTTTCAGCAAAATCTTGCTAGTGTATGCAATGGTGTGAGCATTTGGAGGCTGATTATGGGATGGATTCCCAGATATGGCAGTCTCTAGATGGTCCATCCTTTCGTCTCAGCTCCAAACTTTGTCTCTGTAACTCCTTCTATGGGTGTTTTGTTCCCAAATCTAAGAAGGGGCAAAGTGTCCACACTTTGGTCTTCGTTCTTCTTGAGTTTCATGTGTTTAGCAAATTGTATCTTGTATCTTGGGTATTCTAAGTTTCTGGGCTAATATCCACTTATCAGTGAGTATATATCATGTGAGTTCTTTTGTGATTGGGTTACCTCACTCAGGATGATGTCCTCTAGGTCCATCCATTTGCCTAGAAATTTCATAAATTCATTCTTTTTAATAGCTGAGTAGTACTCCATTGTGTAAATGTACCACATTTTCTGTATCCATTCCTCTGTTGCAGGGCATCTGGGTTCTTTCCAGCTTCTGGCTATTATAAATAAGGCTGCTATGAACATAAGGGAGCATGTGTCCTTCTTACCGGTTGGAACATCTTCTGGATATATGCCCAGGAGAGGTATTGCGGGATCCTCTGGTAGTAATATGTCCCCATTAAAAAAATGGGGCTCCGAGATAAACAAAGAATTCTCACCTGAGAAATACCGAATGGCTGAGAAGCACCTGGAAAAATTTTCAACATCCTTAATCATCAGAGAAATGCAAATCAAAACAACCCTGAGATTCCACCTCACACCAGTCAGAATGGCTAAGATCAAAAATTCATGTGACAGCAGATGCTGGCGAGGATGTTGAGAAAGAGGAACACTCCTCCATTGTTGGTGGGATTGCAAGCTTGTACAACCACTCTGGAAATCAGTCTGGAGGTTCCTCAGAAAATTGGGCATAGTACTTCCGGAGGTTACCCCCAAATTTTAAATTTAAAGGAAAGCTTTAAAGATCTATATTGTTGCCTCACTTTGTAATAAAAGATTTATAGTATGTTGTCCCAGATAAGCTGAAAGTAGAGAATTCTTGTTTAATATTGTCTTATGAACATTGAAGTGGGCCATGTATTTTCCATTTATAGCAAAGAATCAGTCTCCTTAGAATGCATTTAAAAGGTCTTATTGATCCTTCTGATTTTATGAGATTATTAGGTTGCAAGAAGTTGATTAAGTACCAAGGTACGTTATCCTAATGTTCGCCATGGGGTTGTTTTCGTTTTCTCTGCATGATAGGAAGTTACAAAGTCAGGTGCTCTCAGAGAGCAGCATCTCTGTCCTCAAAAACTTCTCCATCAAGAAACAAATAATTAAGAAAATATGCAAAAATAGCCTTTTAAAAGATAAAGCACATACAAATTACTTGAACAAACATGTATATTAGTCAGTGTTCTCTTTAAAAAAACAATTAAATGAATATATGTTAAAGGGGTATTTTTCTTTTTTTCCTAGGTTAGCTTACAGAACAAATCTGAGTAGTTCACCATTGGCAGTGGCTGAGAGCTCAGTGACTGTTCATTGCAGTCGGCTGGATGCCCCTGCCATGTCATGATGGGGCTGAAGGTGTACAGGGTGTCTGGAGAGTCACTGTCTTCAGTCCTGTCTGCAAGATCTTGCCAACAACAGCAAAGGTGAGTATGCAAAAGACGAGCTTCTTCCATCTTTTATCTGGGTTATACCTGTGTCGGAAGATACTGTCCACATTTGGGGGTGTGTATTTTTACTTCAAATAATCTGATCAAGAAAATCCCTCATAAGAGTTCACAGCGGCTTGCTTGATTTAATTGATTCCAAAGGCAGTCAAGCAGACAGCCGAGGTGAACTTTCACAGGTAGCTTTACTATGTTCAACTGCATGTTTCCCAACAGCAAATCTTAACATCTACTGTAGTGCAAGCTTCCCTTACCCTGGCAATGAAATCATATATACATACAGGATTATGCAAAGAAATCCAAGTCACCATGTTATATGTAAAAGATTACCTTGTATTTTGTAAGTTCTGCACTTGAAATCAACACTCAATTTTTGCTATTCTAGCAATGGACAATGGATATAGAATTTACTCTGGTCAGTAACAGCATTCCCTAAAGATTATAGGATTTCAAATTTTGTATAAGATTGGTTATCTCAATCTCATCAAATAAATGTGACATTGGAAAAATATCTTGAAGATTAAGAGCTGTAGTAAAATAAATATTAGATAATCCTGATACAGGGTTTCTACCTGCCTTTAATCCTTTATGTTTCCGGATGAAATCACACACATAGCTTTTATAGTTAATATGCCATAGGCAGCACAATAGCTGGGCAACTGCCTATCCTCCATGCGGTTAGAATTTACCTTCCTATCATTAACCCAAGTTACAATTTACTGTATTTCATCTGGGCTGCTCTTAGCTCCAATTGGTCAGCCCACATGGCCACATTTTTTATGATTCAGTTAACCCATGTTAACGCTCCTTTCTCCTCTCCTGCATGTTGTTCTTCTTCTATCACATGATAGCTTCTCTCTCTCTCTCTCTCTCTCTCTCTCTCTCTCTCTCTCTCTCTCTCTCTCTCTCTCCTCCCTCCCTCTTTCTTTATAATCTCAAACCCAGGAAACCTAAACCTCACCTATGTCTCTTCTCCCCAGCTATTGGCTGTTGGCACCTTTATCCACCAATCAGAATTAACTTGGGGGCAGGGTCCTGGGGCCCACACTTAGCATTACAATAGACAGTAAAAGACAAAACCTCAACAAAGAGCATTGTTGCTCTTGCAAAAGACTCAGGTGCAGGTACATGGCCACTCACAGTCTTCTGTAACTCCAGTTCCAGGAGATCAGACACCCTCTGGGGACATTGTGTGAAGCTGTTGCACATACATACATGCAGATGATTATACATGAACATGAAATAAAAATAAATAACCTTTTCTTTAAAAGTGCCAGACCTATAGAGATGTCTCAGTGGTCAGGAGCGCTTGCTGCTTTTACAGATGAATCCGGCTCATTGCTCAGCACTGACACTGCAACCAAAGGTCATTTCCCAGAGCAAACACTGCAGCTCACAACTGCCTGTAACTATACCTCTAGGAAATTTGATTCTCTCTTCTTCTTTCTGAAGGCTTCTGTACACATGTGGTACACAAATGTATGTGTATGCAAAGCATTAATAAACATAAATTAAAATAAATAAATCTTTTTAAAAGTATATTTTAAAATGTCACACAAATCTGCCACATATCTGCAACTACATTTTTAATTCATACTTACAATAACCATTGTAAGGCCCTTATGTCCTCAGAAAACTGTTTTAGATAGAGTAATAATTTACCATTGAAAAATTATACATAAGACACAGTTAATCAGTTGCTTCCAATCTATTATATAGCCATGTAGTATTATACAATGTTGAAACCCTCTGTTACCTAAAAGGTAACATATTTTACTACCACATTTTATTCTGTTTTTTAATCAAATGTTCTCACCTCGAGTGTATTTTATAATTTAGCAACTTGTGATGACCATGGTCATCACCATAACAATTTACACTGGTTATTTGGGCTTCATGCCAACCTAGTCTTGAATGGCTGAGATGGTCACTATGTTATGGCTTTTACCACGCTGAGGCTGAGGGGATAACACTTCCTAAGTACCCTATGCATCTTGCCATAGAATTAATTCTACTTGTGAGGAGATATGTCATGCAACCTCTGCTGCTCGCATTTAGATTTAGAGAAAACTAGTGAATAACTTGGCTCAAAATGTAGCTGGACATATATGTAACAAAAAAAGAAAGGGAAAAATAAAGCAGTATGTTACTGTACTGGACAGTACAACCCTAGATGTGTGGTATTGGGGTATTGGTTCGTAAAAAAGAAAATGCTGTGATTTCTCTAACAGTGTTTCCAAGGCATTCCTATTCTAGTTGTGCTGTTTTGGGTTTTGCTTGTGAGACTAGAGATCTAATAGACTTCTTTATGTTCTATTTGCTCTGATTCTTCTCTCATTAATCTTGGGACTTAGTGCTAAGAAAATAAAAATATTGTTCTGATAAGGCAGCATAAGGTGAGAAGTATAACAAGTACATACATTCATAGCGTCTGTTTTTGTCAGTTATACCGGTGTCTAATATAAAGTGGTAGTGATGTCTTCATTCATCATAAGTCTATATCTTGTACACAAACTTCTGTTGACAAAGAGACTTAAGAACTAACTCATAGTCTTAAGAAGTAGAGATCCCCCCACCCCCCCCAAAAAAAGTAGAAAAAAATAGAAAAAAGGAAAAAGAGCCGGGCATAGTGGCGCACGCCTTTAATTCCAGCACTTGGGAGGCAGAGGCAGGTGGATTTCCGAGTTCGAGGCCAGCCTGGTCTACAAAGAGAGTTCCAGGACAGCCAGGGCTACACAGAGAAACCCTGTCTTGAAAAAACCAAAAAAAAAAAAAAAAAAAAAGAAGTAGAGATGTGGTTTGCCATCAACATTCTCACTCCACTTGCTCATTTTCTAGTTGGACCTAGAGAAGAGGGGCTTTTGTTTAAATATGAAGTTTAGGAAACAGGGGAAAATATGAGCACTTAGAAATTTATCTGAACCCTAACTTTAGGTGTTTCTCTTTGTTTATTCTTGGCAAAATGTAACACTAGTTTAAAGATAAAAAGGCTTAAAGGGGCTGTGAAAATATTCTTGAACTTCAAAGACCTCTTAAAGTGAACATTTTCACATTTTAAATAGAAATGAATGAAACCATGTGGATCAGATTGTTTAAAGTTGTACATTCACTTAGGAATTAAGAAAATATACATGAAAAGTGAATTTCAGATTTTTATTAACTCTCCACTAGTTGTCAATAACACCCAAACATGTATTTATTGAGTCTAAAACTTAAATGTGTCTAAAGCAGAAAAAAAGTATCAAGGAAAAGATGATAGCTTACAAATTCATTTTACCCTAATACAAATCTCCAATTACAGCTGTTAAGACCTTTGACTGTTCTTCCTAAGCACTCGAGTTTGACTTCTGACACCCATGTGCCACTAGATAATCATTGGTATCTCTAGTCCTAGAAGATTTAATACCATATTCTGGAGTCCTCAGGTGGGCACCAACCCTGTGTGTAGTACACAGACATACATTCAGGCAATTATATACATAATCTGAAAAACAAAAATATTTCAAATCCTTAATATTACCCTAAATTATTTGTTGATTTTCTGACTGCTTATGAAAATATGTTAAAAGTTACACTAAGTTAAATCTAGTCTTTACTATCTGGACGTTTACAGTAATTCACCAAAACAGCTGGATGGGGTTTACCAATATTCCTTAAAACATAATGAAATAATAGACACCAGAATATTTACCTGTTCTATAATATACCAAATACTGCATCAACTATTTTAAGTCTGTGAGCATAGCTGAAGATAACCCTCATCACTGAGGAGGAGAAAAGAAATGGGAGGAAGATTATGAGCTAGTTTTGGTCACATCTGGAAGTGAAATATGAACATCTGAAATTTAGTTTTCAAATGATGAGAAGATAGTGGTTTGGCAAGTTAGAGTTCTGCAGGGTATTCCACATACCTGGTACTGTTAACCAAATCAATTCAATGCACATTTCTGAGTCTTAGCTATTATAGTATGCCACTAGAAAATATAAACTAAGATACAAGACACAAAGAACTCCTTTTTATAAGAGGCCTCTTATAAAGAAAGCAAGGGATCTTTGAAAGGATCCAAAAATTGTGTTTTCTTGACTCAGTTCATTTTAGGCTCCTCCAATGAAAAGACAACATAAAAAATGTCAAGAAGTTTTAAAATGGCAAAATAATAGGTCCCATGTGTCCGATATAAGGTCAGTAGAGATACTCATGCATAAATGAGATAATTTATGTTGTTGTTATTTTTAATTTTTTAATTTTAATTTTTTATTGGTTATTTTATTTATTTACATTTCAAATGTTTTTCCCCTTTCCAGTTTCCCTTTCCTGATTTCCCCTCCACAAAACCCCTATCCCATCCCCATCCTCCCTGCTTCTATGAAGGTGTTTCCCCAATGATATAACATATATATGTACATGTGTTGAATATGTATATGTGTCTGTCTGTATATATATATATACACATCCATACACATATATTTATGTTTGTACATGTTTACATAGTAAATAATATTGTTATATTTAACACACTAATGTCTGTCAATGCCTCTGCATTTTGAGCAATATTCTTGAAGATGATTCTGTGCTTCAGTGATTCAACATACACAATCAAACTCAAAATCAGGAAGTAGGAATATGGTAGCTCAGAGGTACCTGATAAGTCCCTGCTTCTTAACAGAAGTTTGGTTTGATTGAGTGAGCATGGCCCAAAGGTGCATATATTTGAATGTCTGTCTGGTCCCCATTTGGAAAGGGTGAGGTATATCATTGTTGGAAGAGGTAACTGGCAGCAGGGCTTTAGGTTTTAAATGGTTTCCACATAATTCCAAGCTAACTTTACCTGAGTTGTGTTCTTCTTGTGTCTCAAAATGTGAGCTTTTATCTACTGCTTTAGTATAATACCTACTTGTTGGCTGGGATGTTCCCTGCCATGACAGTCATGGACTCTAACCCTCTTAAACTATAAGCAAGTCTCCAGTTAGCTCTTCCTTAGACAAGTAGCCTTGATGATGATGTCTTAAAAAAAAAAAAAAAAGTAGCTAAGACAGTTTTGGAGTTTGGTTTTCTTTTTCTTTTTCTACATTTGCTAGTTGTATTAGTCAGGGTTCTCTAGAGTCACAGAACTTATGGATAGTCTCTAGATAGTAAAGGAATTTATTGATGACTTACAGTCGGCAGCCCAATTCCCAACAATTGTTCAGTCGCAGCTGTGAATGGAAGTCCAAGGATCTAGCAGTTACTCAGTCTCACGCAGCAAGCAGGCGAAGGAGCAAGAGCTCGAGCTAGACTCCCTTCTTCCAATGTCCTTATATTGTCTCCAGCAGAAGGTGGAGCCCAGATTAAAGGTGTGTTCCTTAAACTCGGAGATTCAATCTTCTGGAATCCATAGCCACTATGGCTCAAGATCTTCAAACCAAGATCCAGATAAGGATCTCCAAGCCTCCAGATAAGGGTCACTGGTGAGCCTTCCAATTCCGGATTGTAGTTCATTCCAAATATTGTCAAGTTGACAACCAGGAATAGCCACTACACTAGTATTCACAAAAAAATATTGTTTTCCTCTGGTGGTGGTGTTACCCTGGTTGTTCCTGTTTCACTTGCTTTTAAATTTATTTTTCCTTCTTATTTGCTCATATTTGTTGTTTGAATTCCTCTTTATAGTGTGACAGTGTGGGTAGAACCAGTCCTTAGAGTTGATTACATGGATGTTTCACCACTGAGCTAATTTACTGTCCAGCTCAGCTGAGGAAAAACAGCACCTTACTCCACCCACAAACCTGCAATCCTCAGGACCTTAGTACTTTTAACTAAAAGCATAGAGGAAGCAACATTCCCCCAGCTGACAACTCAGCTCCAAGTAGGCACGGGTGAGCATGTAGGGAGCTTAAGATGCAACCTTGTACTGAGAGGTCGAACCTACTCCATCTTGGGTCTGGCCTCCATCTTCAGAGGAAAAACAAACAAACAAACAAAACCAAAAAAACAAAAAACAGCTTGAGTAATTAATCCACAGCTGAACCCAAGCTATACCCAAGTACCCGGAAGGACTCCATGGCTTCTCCTTGGCTGGAGTTCCTCCCTAGCTACTTTCTAGCAACAATTAATCAAAGATTAGTCTGATTGTGTGAGATATACTTGCAGACGGTTTGTGATTGTATAGTCTTGCTTCAGAGCACCCCCTGATGGATTACAATAGTTATTCTTTTAGATACTGCCAGGCTGGACACCCCCTCACTTACTTCAATTCCCTATCAAACCTTGTCCTGCTGAGTGTTTGAGGCTGCCCCACCTTCCCGTCCTGTTCTGCTGTGTCAGGGTTGGGTTGGAGAAGAACCCAAGCATGAGCTAATGTGACTTCATGAGAAACCACTCTGTGGTGGTCTTTCAGGGTTCATAAACACCTCCTGGCACAACAGTACAATTCCTTCTACAGACAGCACATCTAAAACTCATCACCCTGTTCTTTTTCTTTGGAGAAATGTAAAATGATTAATAAACCACAAACCTCACAACAAACATTTTATAAGTCTCTTAGCCATCTTGAGTGATTATAACAAATGCTGTAGACTAGGTGGTTTAAGCAAAAAGTTCTCATTACTTACATTTCTTAATGATATGGTGTCTAAGCTAAGGACACCAGCTGTTTGGCGTTCTGATAATATATAAAGTTAGGACACCAGCTAATTGGTGATTTGTTCATCTATAAGAACACCAGTTATGTGGGGTTCTGATGCTCTATAACTTATGAACATTGTCTGCTTGGGGGGTCACATGATTTTATTCGATAAGAACAACAACAATTTGGGATTCAGATTAGAACCATTTCCTAGTTTGAAACCTTCATGTTATATACTTACATCGCTGAAAAAATGTTATTTTTCTCATTTCTCTTGTCATGAGGACACTGCTATTATTTCTGTACAATGTCCCTTCATGATCTAATTGCCTTCTGGTCTTTCTCTCCCCCCTGCCCCCCCCATCACAATTAACATAGAGTTTCAACTTACTAACTTTAGAAGAACATAAACATTCCATCCATATCAGGAAGGAAAGCAGGAAGGAAGGAAGGAAGGAAGGAAGGAAGGAAGGAAGGAAGGAAGGAAGGAAGGAAAGAAGGAAGGAAGGAAGGAAGGAAGGAAGGAAGGAAGGAAAGAAGGAAGGAAGGAAGGAAGGAAGGAAAGAAGGAAGGAAGGAAGGAAGGAAGGAAAGAAGGAAGGAAGGAAGGAAGGAGGAAATCAACTATAGAGGTATCTATTTATTTTGTGTGCAAATTTCACATGAATATTCATTTTTTAAAGTCCTATGATGTTAACTTTTGAATGTGAAATTTTGGAGATTATATGTACCTAAATTTCAGAATGGAAAAATTTAAGTTATACCTAAGGAGACAGCAGATATGAAAATATAAGACTAAATAATCAAAACAAAAGTAGAGAAAGAAACAGAAAGTGGTTGAAATATGAGAAATAAGAATGAAATGTCTATAGATGAGCAATATGATACAATGTTTGAATCACGACTTTCTTTTTGGGAAAGAGAACAGTTATCCACAAAATCACACCCACAGTGTCTGTCCTTACTGAGATGTACAGAAATCACAGACATTTTGTACAACTATTTTAAACACACTCTGGGTCTTTTTATGCATGCTCCTTCACTGTTCCTGTGGGCTATGAGCCCATTCCATGGTTGCTTGTCTATCATTACTCCTAATGATATTTTAAATGTCTTTTTCCATCTCAAGGGAATGAGAATGACTTGACAATGAATGTGCCATGACTGCTAATGAGATTTTTCCTACTTTGCACTGAAACAATGTTATTTGGAATAGTAAACCCACTCTCTCTGAGTAATCATCCCATTAGATTATAGCCATTTACTCTGCTTTCCCCACCAAGATGAATATAACATTTAAGTGTATTAGAGCTAATGATATGAAAGAGCAAAAAATAATTACCATCATCAGCCATATTTCCTATTTTTATACAAACACCACAATTAAATGTGCACACAGCATTACTTAAAAATTTCTATTAACTACCTTTACTGAGTTATATTTAAAAAAAAAAAAAAAAAGCTTCCATTAGGGTCATTGCATGAGCTACTGGAAACTTAAGGACTCACTTAGAAAGATGGCCAGCAGCACCTAAATCGTACCGCTTGCATTTTCCTGATGTTTCCAATTGGAGGAAATGAGTGATAATGGGGGAGCGGGCAGGTGAGACTGAAGAAACCTATTGTTCTCAGCAAAACAAGGCTTCATTCTGTTCAGGTGCCCTGCTGGTCATGAGCACAGCAAGGCTCTGCTTGTGAAACTGAATAAACAAACTGTGAAGGTATAGACCTTAAAGATGTCGGAGGGGAAAGAATACTTCAGAATGAGAAGATGTTTGGTAAGATATCTATGGATAGCAGTAGCTGCTTTCGATTAGGTAAATTTGGAAATTTTTGAGATGTTAAAATCTAAAATACAATTACCCGTACATTAGCTGAAATGTGCTCTGAAAAGTTGAGGGATAATTTCACATTAAATCAAACAATAAAGAAAGTTAATATATAATTTTCTTAGTTGAAAGGAAGAGAGTGAAGTACAAACAAGTATTCTTTATTTTAATAAGAGTATTTTTTTTTTTAGAAATCATCATCAAAAAGATCATGCGTGAAAATAAATCATGACTATAGTCACCATAATTTATAATGGACTTTAAGGATTATTTCTACTCTTTAGTTGAAATCTATATCCCTTTGAAATATCTCCCCAACATCACATCATCCCCAAATGCCTTGATCTCACCATCTTATGATTTTATTATCTGCCTCTCAGCTCAGCTTTTTCACATGTCCCATTTCAGTGACATCATGCAGCACTGTCTTTCATTCACTATCTTAGATTTATTATAGAGTCCTCAGTG